>NC_058130.1:291693698-291881816 GCF_016433145.1 Gracilinanus agilis | reverse complement strand
GTCTTTTGGCTTTGTTTTATTTGTTCTTGTTGTCTTGAGAGATCATTAGTTTCTACTTGCTCAATTCTAGCCTTTAGGGATTGATTTTCGGTTATAATCTTTCTGTTTTCGGCCATAATCTTCTGGTATTCCTTTTCAATCTGGTCATTTCTTGTGTTCAATTTGCTTATCAGTTCATTTGATTTCTGAGCCTCGCTTTCCAGTTGCAAGATTCTACCTTTTAAACTGTTATTTTCTTGCCAGATCTCTTCCATTTTCCTCAAAATCTCAGTTTTGAACTCTTCCATAGCTTGTGAGGAGTTTTCCTTATTTGGGGAGGGTCTGGATGGTTGTTTGTTCTCCTCCTCTGTTTGCTCGGTTGTCTGGATTTTCTCTGTGTAAAAGCTGTCGAGTGTTAAAGACTTCTTTTTTTTTGTTATTATTCTTTCTCTTCTGAACTTCCTGTGACTGATTAGACATCATTAGCCCAGCAGCTTCTCAGGTTTATCCTCGCGCTCAGTGTCTGTCAGAGATCTATTGGCTCCTAAGGTCTGAGTTCTAGTTTTTTCCAAGGTCAAGCCCCCTGGTGGACTCCCTTGCTTGATCCTCTGCAGGAGGTTCCTTTACAAGTCTCAGGGAGCTACTTCCACAGTCGTATACCCGTCTGCACTGGTTCCCCACTTAGGCTTTAGTTCCTGGTTGTGTCTGCCTCCACCCACGCCTCCGCAGTGCCTGCGCTCTGCTCAGCCTGCGCTATGCGCCCTGCGTCCTGCTCCCGCGCGCGCTCAGATTTCGGGTGCCTTTTTTGGCTTAATGGGGTCCTAAGTCTTGCTGCTCTCAGGAACAGGTCCTGGAGCTGCCAATGACTCGATGGGTGCCCCAAACTTGCTCTATTTCTTTTTAGCTGGCTTCGGAGCTACAGGTGTTGTGTGTGGAGGGGGTGGGGGTGGGGCGGTTGCTCAGCTCGCGATTTAGTGAGAGCCCTTTATAGCATGGAAATGCCTCGATTCCACGTACCTTCCACGCTGTGCCCTGTTGTGGGGTTCCTCCGTTCGTCTGGACTTGTTTTTATGTCCCCTTGAGGAGTTTTGTGTGTTTTGGTCAGGAGAGGTTAAGAGCTGCTTCTTACTCTGCCGCCATCTTAACCCGGAAGTCCTAATGTCTTATTTAGTTTTTGAAATCATTTTTGAGCTCTTCCAGACTCAGTGTCCAATTGTAACAGGCTAGGTAAGAACTGGAAAAGAAGTCAAGCCTGAGCATGCATTTTGAAAACTCTGAGGTGAAATTCATTGGATCACAGGAAGAACTCTGAGAAATGACAGTTGGGAGAGAGGCAGAGTGAATCTGGGAATGCTGGGAAAGACTCCAACAGTCACTGACAGACAATTCTCTGGAATCTGCATGGGACAGGGAGGTGGGAGTTGTGTTCCTGAATGAATCTGGTGCACTTCAAACCTAAAATCTAAGGATTTTCATGAGATTTTCATCTGCTACAATTGGCCAATCATTGATCTTCCAACTTCAATATACATCTTTGAAGATACAGATATAGCAGTTACTCAGTTTGGCCAAGGAGCCTGGACTCCTTGGGTGGAGAGGGTCCTTGAGTGCCATCCAAATCTGTTTGAACCTTGAACCTTATATTCCCCCTAGGTATAATTTATAGGATAGGAGTTTACTAGGGTTTGGGACAGTTACTGTGATTGAAGGTACAAAAAAGATCCAGTTCTGCTCAGCCCTGGGAAGAGTTGAAACAATCTATAGTAGGTTTTATCCTACACCCTCATCCCTGAATATCCTTTCCTACAATCCTTTCCCTTATTCTTTGAATTGTTTATACCCAAATAAACCCTTGTGAAGTTATTTTTAGAGTCGGAATAGTGATTTCTAGGAGGGAGGTTTCATCTTGTAGTCAGAGGGAGAAAGGAACACAACACCCCATATTGGTGGGAAGTCTATGTGGGGTAGGGAGAAATTTCTGTTCAAGTCAACTGGCTTTGAGCCATTGTGGGATAGGGAGAAATTTCTGTTCAAGTCAACTGGCTTTGAGCCATTGTCAGGGTTCAATGGGGTCTCATTTTACTCACAACATCTCCCACTGTCCTTTCACACCCCCCCTTCCCCCAGAACATCCATTTTGGGAAATTTCCTCATGAGTTACACCCCCAAGAATCTTCCCAGTAAGCAGAGGGGCGTGAGTAGCTTGGCCCACATCCATTTAGTCAGGAAGGGGGTGCCAGAGCACACCCTATTTGCCACCCTGCTTCTTACATAATCTATATTTTTCTTTTGGACTTTGGGTGTATTTCCTTTGCTTTCACTATCTCCTTCTGTGTCTGCACCTTGCTCTCTGTTTCCATAAAAATTCTTTAGATTTAGATGCTTTTTTAATTATTTGCTCATTTTTTCCTATCTAATTATAGGTAGGCTTTGTTTTCTGGGAAGTTGGGGTACCCTCTTAAGCTTCAGTCCTTCCTTGATGCTATTTTCAGCTTATTTTATGGGTTGTTAAAGATTTTCCTCAGGCTTGGCTGTTAACTTTTGATCTCAGCCTGAACTTGATCAGGTCAGGGGCTAAATCAAATTCTATCCCCAGGCTCAGATTCATGTTTTTGGTCTCAAGGTGTTGTTCTTGATTCATTCAGGCACACCCTTGATTGCCCTGTCCTGGGGCTCCACACTTAGCTTTGGGCAAAAAGATCCCGGAGAAGCTCCCCCTGAGAACTGTGTCTTTACCCCAAACCCTGGATTATGTCCTTATCCCAAGCCCAGACTGGGATTCCTGACTTCGCTCTGGGACCATGCAGATTGGCCCTCTTCAGCCCTGATTGCCCTGGGCTGCAACTCCAGACTTGAAATTTCAAGAGGTGTGAGTTGGCTTGGACCACTATTTGCCTTGGCAGTATCTCAGTATTGTGACTTCTGTCAAATCTCAAGATTGAAGTTGGAAGAGTTCATAAGAGTTTTCTGGGTCTCCCTTCCATTGTTCCCTTACCCTACTACTAGGGATGTCTCTGAGATGACTTCCAATTTACCCTGTATATTTCATCATTTATACATAGATGTTTGCATGTTGTTTCCCCATTAGGATGTGAGCTCCTTGAGAGTAAGAACTTAGTAAAAATCTTAGCACTGTTTTAAACATAATATGTTGTTTAGAGTGTTGGAAAGCAACCTCTCTCCCCATTATGTTGCTTTGTTTGACATCATCAATCAATGTGACCTGGAGGTCATTCACCATCAAGATGTGCAGATATAGACAAACTCCCAGAGAAAGGAAGTTGAAACCAATGATATGGGAAATAATCCCACATGCACTGCCAAAAAGCCATTTACCTTGTATGTACATGAACAGAGAGGGGTACCTTCAGGTATTTTAACTCAAATTTTAAGGCTAGTTCAGTGCCCAGTTGCTTATTATTTGACACAGCTAGACCCAGTAGCTTCAGGAGCCCCACCCTATCTTAGAGGCGTAGCTGCCACAGCTTTGTTAGTAACTAAATCTGTTGATTTAGTATTGGTATTAATGGTATTATGGTATTAACCATAATTAAATATGGTATTAACCATAATGTGCCCATATAAAGTCGAGGCATTGTTGTTAAGGCATAGGATATAGGCATTTTCAGATCAAAGACTTGCGAGGTATGAGGTAACCTTGTTGGGTAATGAAAATATTACCTTGAAATGCTGTACAGTCCTTAATCCTGCCACCTTGCTTCCAGATTTACCAGTCTCAGAAGAACAACTGCACAATTGTGAATCTTTAGTGTCTATGACTGAAAAGCCTCAAGATAATCTCCTGGACACTCCTTTAGACAATCCAGACTTAGTTTTATTTACTGATGGTTCCTCTTTCATGAGGGACAGGATACGCTACACTGGAGCTGCTGTAATCACAGAATTCACTACTGTGTGATCAGCTTCACTGCCCTCAAATATGTGTTCAAGGTGCAGCTCTAAAACATGCCTGTGTAATTGCCAAGGGTAAGAAAGCAACAATTTACACAGACTCTAGATATGTAGTGGATATGCTATGGCTTCAAAGTGGGTTTTTAAGCTCTACTGGAAGGTATATTGCAAATGCAGAGATCATTAATGAAGTGCTTTCTGCTTTCCAGCTTCCTGAAGCCCTAGCTGTAGTTCATTCCTCTGCCCATACAGGTGGCACTGACTCTGCCTCTAGAGGGAACCACCATGCAGATACTGCAGCAAAGCTTGCTGCCTTAGAAGAACCTGAATTGGTTTTAACTTTGGCAACTAGTAATGACTCAAATTTATCCCTCTCTTATAATAAACAGGAAGTGGAAAAATGGAAATGAAAGTTTAAAGCAAAACAGAACAATGGGGTGTGGGTGTCATCTGAAGGAAAATCTCTACTCCCTAGAATTTTTTTTTATCACCAAATATGCTTGTCTGTTCACAAGAGCAGTCACTTTGGCACCCAGGGTATTATAGATTCTGTTAAAAAGGTATGGATAGGCCCTGGTATAAACACCATAGTCTTTAAAGTGTGTTCAGCCTGTCCCATTTTCCAGGCATACAATCAACATGTTTTTCATGGCAAGGTTTTTGGTGGGCGTCCTCTAGCTTACACATCTTTTGAGCATTTACGAATTGACTTTATTATCATGCCTAAGGCAGGACATTATAAAGTTTGTCTGGTCATAGTGGATCAACTGACCAGATGGCTGGAAGTGTTTCCTAGAGCTTGGGCCAGAGCAGCTTTTGTTGGTGCTCTTAAGGGAGATTGTCTCTCACTTTGGCCAGCCAGCACAAATTGATTCTGACAGGGGAACTCATTTTACTGATTCTGTTTTATCTCAGATTTATTCTTGTTTGGGGATCACTCCCTAATTCCATGTACCATATCACCCCCAGAGTTCAGGCCAAGTAGACAGAATGAATAGAGATCTGAAAAGTATGATTGGAAAATTGTGCACTGAGACTCACTTGAAATGGCCTGAGGTTCTCCCCTTAGCTCTGTTTTATCTTCGTAGAAGGCCCAGGGGAGATCTACACATCTTACCATTTGAGATGCTTTTTGGACATCCCCCAATACAGGCTAAGCCTTTTCTCCTGCTTACACATCATTACTGGAGGGGTAGGGGAAGAACACTTCTATTGCTTCTTATATATAGGACTTATAAGTCAAATTGAGAGAACTTCATGAATCTGGTGCCATGGTACAAGTGGGACCTCTAGACTTCTAACTCCATGACTCCATGACCCAGGATACTGAAGGATTTCAGCCTGGCTGAGAAGGACCATTTCAAGTACTGTTAACCACTCCAACAGCTATCAAAACTAGAGAAAAGGACTCTTGGATTCATCGCTCAAATGTAAAATGAGTACCTTCTACCTTGACTGTATCCTGTCACATGCAATTGTCTTTATTTGTATCTTTCTCCTATGACTGGACTGGAGATAATACCATTATAAAAAATCCATATACAAGTTGGACACCGTTTTGGCTGACACATTGAATTCCTGAAATAATAATAATAATAATAATAATAATAATAATAATAATAATAATAATTATTATTATTATTATTATTATTTTCTTTTTGTTTGCAATAGGATATTTGAATTTTTTCTTTCTTCATATTTTTGTACTTGAAGTACATGGTATCAATATTAGTGTTTTTGATTTTGAAGGATAAGTTTACAATATCTATTAACTCTAATACCAATGCATACCCAAAAGCTTTAGACTATGGAAACATGCCATTGATTGTTAAGTATTATGTGACTTTTACTAGTAATTGTGTCTGATTTCAGAAGAACGGATCACAAAAGAGCCACTGCACAGTGCCAAGAAATACAAGGTCAAGGAGAGCACCTGTCCCTGTGGGATTGATGAGGATCTGTGCCAAGATAGAGGATTTGTTTTGAAATTTGAGGAAGTGACTGTTTGAAAACTTCAGATGCAGGACTTCCCTGTGCCATATTTCCTACAAACATCTTAGTTTGGCTTTCATTTTGGCTCCCCTATCCCTGAGATTGAAGATAAAATCAGACCAGGGAATCATACTTCCCTTTTACTTCAGAATCTAGCCCCTTCTCTTTTATATTATGGCAGTTTTCTGTAGTCCTGGCTGCCAATGGGTAGTGCAATATTGCTGCAATTGTCCTGCAAACTTGTAGAATATAAGTCACTTTAATTGAGCCTTGCTGTTGGTTCAAGGGCCTATTACAGGTTTATTCTTATTTACTCATTATTTTATACACATAATATTTTGTTATATATATTTTCCCCAGAATTTAATTTTTTTCTCTCCTCTTTTTTTGTGTGGGGTGTGTGTGTGTGTGTGTGTGTGTGTGTGTGTGTGTGTGTGTGTGTGGTTTTCTTTTTCTTTTTTTTTTTTTTTTTTTTTTTAACCCTTGTACTTCGGTGTATTGTCTCATAGGTGGAAGATTGGTAAGGGTGGGCAATGGGGGTCAAGTGACTTGCCCAGGGTCACACAGCTGGGAAGTGGCTGAGGCCGGGTTTGAACCTAGGACCTCCTGTCTCTAGGCTTGACTCTCACTCCACTGAGCTACCCAGCTGCCCCGTGTGGTTTTCTTTTGACAATTGATTCATATACTCCATAACTCAGTCATGTATCCCGGGGTGATTCTGATGTTGATTAACACTCTCCTCAGGGGGGATTGTATAATTATCCTAAAAGTCAAGGTTTGAAATCTTTTGGAGAAATTTCAGGAATAGAAACTTGTCAAAACCCGAATCAAGAAAGCAGATCTTATGGAGAAGATGCCATAAGGAAGCCTGTGGAAACCACACAGTGTATCAAAAGATCAAGAGTGAACTTTGGGGTGTAATGAACTGAACTGAAGGGGGTTGAACATATTTATTCTGAATATAAACTCTTATGCCAAAGGGGAATGCCCCCTAATGGGCATTTTGTCAATTATCCCCAAATTGTTGTCATTCTCCTTTGTAAAGTGGAATATTTTATATACTTCTAGTAAGAGAATCTTTAGAGGTAATAAGCTGGTTATTTAAAATGATTCATTGGGGAGTCTAGGCATGTTAATCTCCCTAAACTCTCAATTGGGGAGATTTCAACATACTCATTTCCCAATAGAATCATAGGGAGGATTGTTGGAAAGCACCCTCTCTCCCCATTATGTTGCTTTGTTTGTCAATCAGTGACCTGGAGGTCATTCACCATTGAGATATGCAGGTATAGACAAACCTTCAGAAAAAGGAAGTTGAAACCAATGAGATAGGAACCTGATCCCATAGGTTGTGCCAGACAAATTAAGGAACTATGGTTGGTTACTGAGATGTGAAGTGGGAGAGCTAGTGGTTAGAGAAAACTGCTTATAAGGTGAGACTAAGGGACTGCTCTTTCTTTCTCTCTCTCTCTTCTGGCTGGAGCTTGGAACCTAAAGGAACTCCTCTTGGTGGTGAGCTTCAATCCATAAAATGACAAATAGGGTAGTAAGCTAATCAACTCTCTACCTCTTTCCTACATTTCCCTCTCTTTATTATCCCTTCTTTGATGTAATAAAGCTACTAAAGCTACTAGCAGCCTCATAATTTAATTTTAACTATTACAGGAGATACATAAATACTACAATTAATAGTGGTGGTCCTCTGCTTCTGGCTGCTGCTCTGCCTGTAATCTTCTTAACACACTTGGGGAAAGTGAGAGAGTTGAGTTAGTTGAGGTAAGTAGGTAAGTAGGTTGAGGTAAATGTAGGTATTACAAAACCTCCTCTACCCACAGCTCCTCTTTTACCAAAAGATATCTTTCTTTGACAAAGACATGAAGTTGGGAGGAGGGATCTATACTTAGTTCCAGCCACTGAAGTTGCAACAGTAGAAACTCCCATAAAGGAATCTGGGAGACCTTTGGCCTCTTATAAGATGTGCCTTGAGGAATGTTGTCTCCTCCATCCAGCCACCCAATGCCCTTTCCATTTTCATGAAGGAAGGTGTGGTCTGCCTTTTTCCTGGGCAGGTAACTTGTAGGTGGGGAGGTCAAAAGTGCCTGTTCCGAGTTTGAAATGGGTATGGGGATGATCCTCCTATCTTCTCTTACCTTCTGTGCCTGCCTCTCCAGATACTCACCTCTTGTTCCTGGGAATTAAACCTCCTTTCAGCCCCTCTCTCCGCCATAGTAACTTTCACTGATTCTTGGTTCAAGAAAGATGACTGCATCAGTGCTTTCATTGTGTCATTGTGGTATAGAATAATTAGAGTCAGACATCACTTTTCACCTACAAGAGTTCCATCCCCCCAATCCATCTGCAGTGATTACCACCAGATGTCCTTGTCACTTTGAATCAGTTTTTCTAAATGACAAAATTGATCAAAAGTAAATGCAAAATTCCTTTAATGCCACAAACAACTTCCTTGGAACAAATTTAGGTTTTCTTAACACATTTTCAGCAGAACTGATTGCATCTTCTTCCCTACTCCTTTAATTTATTTATGATACAGCTTTTTAGATCTAGGTTATATATGTATTTAGAATCTATTTCCAGCTGTATTAATCAAATGTTCAGCCCTTATTGTAGGTTTATTGAACACTGTGGGTTTATTGAACACTAAGTCACCCTTTTTTGATGGTTCTATATCTATTTTTCCCTAATCTATTCTACTGATCAACTATTATGTTTTTATATAAGGAACAAATATCTGGGCCTTTTCTATTTGATCATTGTGGTGTAGAATAATTTAAGATAGTTTGCTAAGTAATAATGGCCATTGAGAGGGGAGTCGAGTGCCATCTATCTATCCACAGGTTTATCACTCATTACCATCCCCCCCCCCTCCAAAATAGCGACTTATTACACCTCCCACTGGTTTCATTATTTTCTGATATTTTTTACCTTTTGTTCTTCTTTTTGAATATCATTATTTGTCAAAAAGTAATCCTGGTATTGAATCTGTAAATTAATTTAAGTAGTATATTCATTGTTTTAAATATTCACATGGCCCAATCATGAACAATTGATATTTTTCCTATTATTTCTTTAAAGAGGTATTTACAATTACATTCATGTAATTTCTGTCAAGTAAGGTGAATTCCCAGAAACTTTTATATATTCCGTAGTTTTGTTGAATATAATTTATTTTTTGATCACTTTCTGCTGGTTTTTGTTTGTAATATACAGAAAGGCTCATAGTTTTGTGGGTTTATTTTATGTACTGTTGTTATTGAAATTATTATTTCAATGAATTTTTAGTTCAATCTATAGGATTTTCAACAGACCACTACATGTTGCAATGGATAGAGTACTGAGCCTGGAATCAGGAAGATTTATATTTCTGAGTTCAAGTTTGATCTCAGACACTTAATAGCTATGTGACCCTGGGGAAGTCATTTAACTCTATTTGCCTCAATTTCCTCATCTGTAAAATGGACTGGAGAAGGAAATGGAAAACCATTCCAGTATCTTTGAAAACCCTAAATGGGGTCATGAAGAGTAGGATATGACTGAATAACAAAATAGTATTCTTTAAGTAAAAAAAAGTCATATTTAAAATATTTTCTTAACTCTTTTCCTATGTTTATTCTGATAATTTTATCTTATTATTATAGATAGAATTTCTAAAACTATATCAGATAATATCAATTATATCAAATAATATTACTGATAGTGCCTCACTGCCCCTATTATATTTCCTATACTATATCCTATATCTTTGAACATATTAGAATATCAGCTAGCATTTTTCCATTTTTTAATATAAACTTTTCAGGATAGCTAAATGATGCAGTGGATGGGGAGGGAGGAGACTAGCCTTGGAGCCAAAAAGACCTGAGTTCAATTCCAGCCTTAAACATTTTCCAATTGCATGACCTTGGGCAAGTCAGGTAACACGGTTTGCCTCAGTTTCCTCATCTATAAAATAATCTGGAGAAGGAAATAGCAAACCACTCTTGTATCTTTGCCCAAAAAAAGCCAGATGGTGTCACGAAGTTTTGGACACAACTCAACAACAAATTTGGGAGCTAAGTGCTGTCATTATATCTCCATTTTAAAGATGAGGAAACTGTTGCAGACAGAGGTTCAATGAGTTGCCAAGGGTCATGCAGCTAGTTATCTGAGTCTAGATTTAAATTCGTTTTTCTGACTCCAGGTCCAGTGCTTTTTCCCTGGGCAAAATTAAAATGAGTAATTGATCAAGACTGCATATTATTATCTATTATTATTATAATAAAAACAATCTAATATTATTATAGATGTTGACATATCTATTATCTGCAAAACCATATTAAATTTCTTATGAATTTGTTAAATATGAATAACATTTCAAATGAACTAACTTACAACTTGTGCATAGATAGTAATATAATAATCATATGTATTTATATATGTGTGTGTATTCCTATCTATAGACATTTAATTTCAAAGTTGAAATTTTTTATTTGAACAAAGATTTTCAACATAGCTCAACACAAGTCAGATTAGGTTCTGCGTCATTTATTTCTTTATTTTCACTTAAAACCAGAATAAACTGAAAAATATTCATACAGATGTGTAGTGGGAAATGATAGGAGAATTTTATAAGTTTTCTTGCTGAGAGATGGAAAATAATTTTTAAATTTTTAGCCAAAAATGATAAGACTTTCATTTCCAAATAATCTTTTTAGTTCAAAATCTGTTCACATATGAATCCAATTTTCTTTATTAGCCGGAAATTGTGAAAGACATATCAAACGGGTTGCATATTTAGTTTAACTTATTGGAAATTTTAGGAAAATATTTATTAAAAGTTACTTCTATAAATTTCAGATTATCATTAATGTCTTTCTTGACAATTCAATCCCAAGATAAGTTAATTTTTAAATAGAAAATTATATAATGTCACAAAGCACTCAGTACTGTTTTTAGACATGTGGTTATAAATCATAATTATATCTTTTATTTTGTCTTGAACACTGAATGAGCTTGAATTTGCAACTATGGTGATGTATTGACTTCATTAAATTTTCAAAAAAGATGTGTGCTAAATATGCTAGTCTTTGTAGTAGTGTCATGCAATTTTTAGAATCAGGTAAAAAAAATGGTTGGTGAAGAAAATTCTTTTCTTAATTTTTGAGTGAGTAATAACTCTTCCATGTGTGGGAAAGCCACCTAATTTCTGTATGTATTAGAAGTGTAACATGTTTGCCAACCATCTCTCTGCATAAAATAGTAAACAATTAAAAGCTAGTGGGTCTTGATTTTGTAAAATTAATATTGGCAGCATTATCTAATAAGCTTAAAAAATTTAAAAATTTTATTAAAATTTATTTTTTAAAACCTTACCTTCCATTTTTAGAATCAATACTGTGTACTGGTTCCAAGGTAGAATTGTGATAAACACTAGGCTTCCCATCCCTAGGCCTGGCTCCTACTGATTCACCTAGCTTCTCCCATCTAGTAAGCCTTCCGTTTGAAACCCAAACTAGTCTGTATATACTACAGTTTCTATACAATCTTTTCTTTAGTTTTTTAAAGTATGTGAAACAAGGTTCCCAAATTCCTAGTCATTGATTTTGCTTTTTTGTGCAGATTTCAAAAGTAGACCAATTGATTTGATTTCCTTCAAAATATGAATTAATTAGATTTAAAATGTCCTAGAGTAAATATGCCATATTTACAGGTGATGAAATGGTTATTTTCCCTTCCACTTTATAGATATATGATAAATTCAATTGAAATTGCTAGGTTCCAAAACCTCATCTAGTTGCCACATGTATATGTGAGTTTTTTCTAAACTCATGATTCGCCATCATTGGACATATATATTTAATTAATGAGTGCATTTTCAGAAATGTATGTCATTTCTAATCTCTTATTGGAATCATCTCCAAACATACACTTAACAAATGCTTTGGCACCTGGAAGAATGGACTTTTTCTGAAAAACTATGAATTTCTTCAGTTTTTTGCAGCTTTGTAAATGTGAAGCTTTAGTCACTTTTCTATTTCCTTGTTCATTCACAAAAGATAAATGAATCAATGTTTTTGAGTCCTGTTTCCATTTTTAAAAATTCCAATAGCCTTATCAACTCATTTTTATGTTTCAATTATAAAAGTTGAGGTAAAATTGATTTTAAGCTGCTATTTGTTGGAGTATTTTCACAAATTACAGATTGTAGTTGCTGATATTCATTATTTTCAAGGAGTGAAAAATTAAGTTTATATTCACCATTATATTTCCTCTATTAAAGTATATTGAACAATTTTGTGTATTATTTCAGATTGTAATCTGTGAAATGATTTTTAAGAATTTCCTGATTGCCCTGCATGGAATCTTAATGCATATTCAGAAATTCTTCATTAATACATTTTTTTTTCATTTTTGTTTTTATCCAGTGATTCTATTGCAATTTCTGAAATTGTATTAAATTTAATAAGTGAAAAAATTGATATAATTTTAAAAAAATGTAATAAAATATATTTTTTCCAAAATTTTCATTTTTATACTCAATATTTGTTAGGTATATAATGGTACTATACATGCAATTAATACAAATGTACATTCCTCCAAGCAAACTTTGTTTTTTGTTCTTGTTACTTTATTTTTTTTTTAATTTTTATTTTTTTACAAATAGTCAGGTATCAGGCACTTCTTGGAAATAAATACTACCTTTTTAACCAGTTTATGGATTTTGAGAGATATGGCTTCCTAATCATTCTAATGTGTAATTTCTAACCACAGGAATGCAAATGATAAGCAAAGTCTCCAAACCATAGAGAAATAGGTTTATTTGGGGAGCGCTGGCCTCCCAATGAAGCCAGACTTCTGATCAAGACCAAAAGACCCCCAGCAACATGAGAGACCTTCCTATATACTCAAAGGAATTAGACATTTTTTATGCCAGTACAAAAATAATCCAATGCAATAACTAAAAATAGAGGCACACGGAAGCAATCTTCAATGGTTAGGGCAACTAAGGAAATGCTTCTTATTGGTATAAGAAGTCATTTGAGAATGACTTAAGAATCACTTGATATAAATTGGGGGAGTGATGGAGACTGGACTAGTGATGCAAAGATAAGAGTGGATGGTGTTGGCTGGTACCAGGCTTTGAATCCTGGGTCAGGCCTAATGGTGTATACTAGATCACAAGTTCAAGACCCCAATTAATGCTGAGGGTGCCTGATATAGGAACTTTGAAGGGTGGGACTGATACTAAGGCTTATGCTAATGCAGTTATTTACTTAATTCAAAACCTTAATATTTACACTACATTAATCACAAAAAACCTACTAAAATCATGACTTATGTGAACTATCTTAGAATTATAGTTATGATTATCTCAAGACTACTGCTAACATTAAAATCTAATCCTCATATAAGGTGTAGGGGATTTTTCACTTACATTATTCCTCCTCTGATCCAAAGAAAACTATGAGCAATTTTCTGCTAGATCATTTACAATCTAGGGATGATGCCAATTGAGGGCAGCAAATAGAATGATATTGTGACTGGGTACAACCTAAGTAAAGAAACATCATCAAAATCACAGGTAAGTACAACAACAAAAGCTACAAAAAAGAACTAATCAGTGTTCTAGAAAATGAAAGTTATTGATTTTGCAGTCCAGGAACAAAATATGTTGATGGATGCTTGAGGTTGGACACATATCCAGTGTGTATCTCTCCACTGTTGTCTTGAAGAGCAAAAGATAAAGTTCATGCAGTGTGGATGCTAAGCTAGCTCAGAAAAGTCCATTCCAAGGGCTGGAAATGAAAGACTTGTCAATTGCCAGCTGAGGTGTTCCACGCGTGGCTTTAGCTTCTTAAGAAGGACCAAATATCTTAAATAAAGAGCAATACTAAATAACAACAATATTAGGAGGCAGGTAACACCCACAATCACTAGAGTCTCAAGTACTATTTGCACTGAGTCCCAGTTCACTTCCTGCAGAGGCTTTGCATTCTCTGGGGCTCTATGTCCAAACAGAGCCATAACTCTGCCCAACCTCTGCTGTTGTGGATCCAATATTAAACAATGTCAGGTAGGTGAATAGATAGGATCCAAGATGTTAGGAGCATCTTGAAAGAGTTCATGTCTGAAAAAATACATCTGAAGAACAATCTATAACATATGCTTAGAAGCAAGCTAGCATTTAGATAGAGTAGTACAATGATAAGAATAATGATAAGAATAAGAATTTAAAAAAATGATTAGGACCCATTTAAGTATGAGTTACAATAAGTCGCTGCTATTAAGTCATGTGACTTACCATGAGGATGGATCCCACCTAGATGTAATATCCTGATTTATATGAGTGTGTTGTGCTTTTGAAAGTATCATTTAGTAACTTTTATGATTCTCCAATATCATTGATGATAACAATTGATGTATTTTCAATTTAATTGATTAATTATAGCACAGATTCATTTCATAACCATATGAGCAAAAATTCATTCTGAAACTTGTTACATAGATCTTGATATTCTGAGCCAGTCCCTTAAGTTTCAAAGATGAGTTCTTTACAGAATTTATCACTGGTATAATTCTGAGTTTTGGAATCAATGTCCCAAAAATTTATACCAAGAACTACTTCCATGTGCTGCTATTGGATTAGAACTTTCGCAAATAGATCTCGTTTCTATGTCCTCAAAGTTAAATTTTAAACTATATTTCTATAACCCAATTTTATTTCTAATTTGTTTCAAAAATTTTATTACTGATTTTATTTTTCAAATGTATAGTTATGTAATAAACTTAAAACAAAATGATTATAATCCCATGTGCAATAACCAAGTCAAACACACCTGCAAATTTTCCTTTACACTCAAGCTTCTTATTGGCACTTTATCTTTCAAACTTTCTTAACTGTCTCTTCCTCATCTCATTTGCTTAAAAGAAAAGCACTTTCAAACTAATTTTGAATTCTCATTCTACACTTCTCTTACCTTCTACTTCTTAGTCCCTCTAGTCTTTATTTCCAATTGTATTTCAGGTTATCTACATATACACCCAAACAAATTTCAACTTATAATTTTTCCTTCTTTAATTTATTAGGATCTCAGATAATCCTGGTTAACTTTTAGAAGCAAGAAGAGTTTCTCTCCTCTTGTTTTCATGAATAACTAACAACGCTTTAAATATCTAATTTATGACCATAAAATCAATGTATATAACAAAAATTTATAAAATTCATATGTAAAGACTCAAATAAAAATATATATTAGAAGATCACCATATATATCCCTTTTGAACCTTTTAGACATCCTTGTTGTTATGCTAAAAACTACTAAAATGATCCCAATAGCCACTCATGTCTGTCTTTATTATGATCTTGGAGGTATTTGTTGGACAGGGGCTAAAACTGCTTTACTTTTCTGACCTGACTTGGAGGTTACTTCTTTTTCTCTTCCTAAGCAATAGGCTTCTCATGCCATCCCGGGCAGTATTTCAGAAAATACTCCTTGATATTTGGGAATGACTGATTTACAAATGTAACATTAATTATTTTAGCATTTCTCTGGTTGATGTGATCTGATCTATCATCAGACCTTATAGGGATCTTATCTTAACTTGCTATAATTCTCTGGTTTATCTGAAAAAAAAAAAAACCCAAAACCAAAAAACAACCCAACAAACTTCATTCCTTTAACTAGGTTACCTCTTTGGTATTAGTTAGGTTTCCTGTAAAGGGAAAGCAGAGGCAGACACCTCATTCTTTCCTTTATTCTAATTCTCTTTATACTCAAAATAGAGAAGAGCAAAGAGAGCAATATTTTTCTTTCTCTTAAAAATTATAGTAGGTAATTCTTTTAACAAATTAAATATTTTAATTGTTGCCATTTTTTCTGGTTTTCTAAAAAGGATTTCAAGGATCTGCTTTTTTTTCTCTATTTTATTGATGTAAGCTTTTAGAGATATTAATTTTCCCATAAGTAGTTTTATCTGCATGTCATAAATTTTGATATGTTGTCTTCTTCTTGTCATCCTCATCAATTAAATTATTTATTGCTTCTTTATTTTTTCTTTGACTTCTTTCTTTAGGATTAGATTATTTAATTTCTGGTTAATTTTCAATCTTTCTTGCTACAGACCTTTATTTTATATAATTTTTGGATTGTTGTCTGAAAAGGATGCATTTAATATTTCTGCTTTTATGCATTTGGCTTTGAGATTTTTATGCCTTTATTAGGGGATATATTTTTGGTCTGTTTTTGTGCAGATATTGTATGCCACTGAGAAAGAGGCATATTCCTTTCTTTTCAGTTTTTTACAGAGGTCTGTCATGTCTAACTTTTTAAAAAATCCTGTTCAATTCTAATTTCTTTCTGGTTTATTTTTTGGTTGGATTTATCTAGTTCTGAGATGGGCAATTAGGTCCAAGTATAATTAAGTGCTTGCTAGGCAATTAGGTTTAGACAAATAAAAGCAAAATCATTTCTTGATTTTAATGAGTATGCATTTTGATGGAAGAAGCATCATGTGAACGGGTACTTATAAGATAAATAGAGAGTAGATGGAAAGGTAGCCCAAGTAATGAAGGCATTAGCAATCTAAGGACTTGGAAAATCTAAAGAATGTTCCTGAAGGAAGCCAGGGAAATCCAAAGACAGAAGTATGGAAGGCAGAACATTTCTGATATGAGAGGTAATCAGTGCAAAAGAACCACAAAGATGGCAATATTTCAAGATGGTAGAGTACATGGAGAGTTGTAAAGTGTATGTAAAGATTATGAAGAATGACTCAAAGTCTTTACTTCTCCAAACTCTATCTGGTAAGAGATCAATGCCGGTAAACTTAACTTCCAGCTGCTGTTCTGTCCAACTTACTTTAGGCCCCATTTCTGGACTTGCTCTGGGTTCCTCTTCCCTAGGTAAGTCCTTGCTCAGAGTGCCCACATATTTCTTGCCATGTGAGTTGGATTTAAGCTCCTTTGGCAAGTCTGCTCATAATGGCTCTAGGCTTTTAACCTAAGCTTGTCCTGGTTTCTGAGCTTCCATTGTTTTGATCCATTTCCAGGTGCCAACAGCTTCTGTCTCTCTCCTTTTATGGTGTTAGGCAGAAAGAAGGTATTGTTTCTCTTTGGTCTTCTTGATAATTGATCTTTCTGGCAACTTTTTAAATATCTGGTGGAATGTATATGGGAGAGCTGGACTTCTCTAGATCCTTTTATAACATTGTAGTAACTGGAAGTCTCACTTACCATTTTTATATATCCTTTTATTCTCAAATCTATTTGCCCAGTACTATTCTCTATCCTGAGCTTTAGTTCTAAATGATCAACAGGATACCTCCATATTTATGTCTCATAGATATCTTAAAACTCAACGTCTACAAAATGGACATAGTTTTCTTCCCCTTAAATCTACGCTTCCTACACATTTCTTTTGTCATTTTTATTATTTTTTCATCAGCAGTTTCCTAAGGATGGCCATTCTGGAATTCTCCTTTTAACTATTCCCTGAGCCTCACTTCACTTATCTAATTGGCTCCCAATTCTTGTTAATTTTACTTCTATCTTTAACATTTATCTCCTTCTCTTTACTTAAATTGGTTTCCATTCTAATTTAGACCTTCATTAACCTCTCCTTTGCACTGCTAAAATAACCACCTAATTTGTTTTCAGTCTTTTGGGCTGATTCCTGTCCCACATATAACTACCAAAGTAATCTTCTTTTTAAAGTGGTGGTCTGACCTCCCATTCCCAGACTTAAGACTCTTCAGTGGATCTTTATTTGTCTCTTGGGTATATTACAAACTCAATTTGGCATTTAAAGCCTTTATATTCTGAAGCTGATCTACTTTTCTAGACTTATTTCACATAATTTTCCTTCAGGTACTTTATATTTTTCCAAATTGTTTCAAAGTTCTTGGTCTTTACAAACTTTTATTGTATAGATTGATATTCTTCTTTTTACATCTTTCTATTCCATTTTTTATTCTGGTTCTAAGAAATATAGATTTCTTGAAGTATGATATGTAGGCTTCTCCCTGCTCCCATGATATACAGGTAGTCCAATGTTTCCCTAAATATTTTCCTCCTTGATTTATTTTTCAGTTCAGTTGTGTTTGCTTTGAGGTGGTACCTATTTGACATATAGTATTTTTTCGACATTTTGACGCTAATATTTAATATTGTCTCATGGAGCCATTGGGTTCTCTTTGGTTAATTTTAATTTTCAGAGAGTTCATTGCTTGGTTTTGTACCTCTTGTGCCTTTCCTTTTTTTTTAAACTCTTACCTTTCATCTTAAAATCAACACTGTATATTGTTTTCAAGGTAAAAGATGCTATTAGGGTTAGGCAATGGGATTCAAGCAACTTGCCTTAGATTACAGAGCTAGGAAGTATCTGAGGTCAGAGTTGGACCAGGACCCTCTTTTCTCTAGGTCTGACTCTCATACACTGAACCATCTAGCTGCTTCCTTTCTTGTACCTTTTCAATTCTTCCTTCCATGGGCATATTTCTTTTCCATTACTTTTCTTCTACCACTTTACTGTTATCATTTTTTCTACCATTCCTCATTTCCCCTCTACTATTATTATGTAATTGACAAAAGCATTCTTTTTATCTTTAAAAAAATTCTTGCTTCATCTCATATAGAAATTTTAGTTGAATTTGTACCCAATTTGTATTTTTCTGAAGCTTTGCTTGTAGATGTTTTGGAATCATTCTTTTCTTTTGGATTTGTGTCTTGAGCCTCTCTGTCACCATAATTGCTTTCTATGGAGGGATTCTTTTCTTGTTTTCTCATTCTTCTAGCTTACTTCATAGCTCTCAGACTCTTTACATTTACAGAGGAAAGGTTTGGATTAGTCCTCTTTCTGTTTTCTTGGGATATTGACTGTTTTATTCTAGGATCTCAGAGATAACTTAGGTAGAGTACCTGAAAGCTTTCAGGGTCCCCAAAATAGTCTGATTCAGGGAAGAGTCTAATTACTGCTCCTCTTGTCTGAAGTCTACAAGTTCCTGACCTGGGTTTGGGTCTGAGCAATGGTAGACTGCTATTGAGCTCGACATCTCTCACCTAGCTGAGAACCTCTGTTGATTCAGTGACAGAATAGAGGCTTCTATTTGGTCCACAATTCTTGCCTTATTTATTCCTTTTTAGGTTTCAAATAGGATAGATTTTGGACATGAGGATCTGCTCTTCTGGGATCAGTCACATTGCTGCTTTTTACTTTTGAACTTAGTCTTCTCAGTTTAAAGTCTGCTGCTGCTCCTTAACTTGTTATACCAGCCCTGAACCTAAGTTCAGTTCTACCCTTCAGGTATAACTGAGACCTGGACGTTAAAGGACAAACTTACAGTTGGCACCTGTTCCTGAGTATGCTGTGGTTCTGTAACATGAGTCTAAAGCTCTGCATCACCAGAGTGCTCAGGGGGCAGTCATTCCTTGTGAGATCCAGACCACAGTGTCTGTAGATCTTTCCATTTAGGCAGTTCTGTTTTTTTTTTCCTTGGATTTTCCCATCAGGATTTGATCTGGTGCACTTTATAGATCTGTTTAGAGCAGTGATGGGCAAACTTTTTAAAGAGGAGGCCAAAGGAAAGGAAATGCTCATCTTTCAGTCTGCTTCTAAGGCAACTCTTTCGAAGTTTCATTGTATTGTGTCCTACTCATTATATTTGTCAGATTAGGAATAATGTCACTCAGCCGGATAAAACATTTCAGGCTCTCCCTCCCCACCCCCCCATCTGGCCCGCAGGCCATATTTTGCCCATCACTGGTTTAGAGGAATTATTGTGGGGCAGGGAGCTCACTTTGTAATTTCCTGCAACTGCTATCTTGGATTCTTTTCTTCTCAGTGAGATCTAATCCACCTTTCCTCTGAGCTCTTTAAAATTTGTTTTCCTAAAATCTAGATTTCATGATACATACTATACCAGATGTCTATTTCTGTATTGAAAAGGATAAAGTCAGAGGGTTATTTCTTCCAGGAGTTCTCATCATTTCCATTCTAGCAACCAATTCCTCCCTGTTGGTAAGAATCAGACCTAGGACAGAATTTCCTCTTGTTGGTTATTTACCCTTTTGAAGAATGAAATTATTACTAAAGCAGGTCAAGAAGTTATTAGTTTTTTTTTTCAGAGAGAAAGCTTTAGCAAATGTTTACATAATTAAATTCTCTCATCACTACTACACTAGCCTTAGTGCCATTCCTGAATTTGTTTTAACCACTTTTAAACTTCACCAAAATACTCTCTGCCATCCTTCTTCCTTCTTGGATCTTGGATTTCTTCACATGAGTGTCAACTTGGAAAAATGCAGAACTACTAAAGTACTTAGTCAGAAAAACCAAGTCTTTAATCAAGGAAAGAGATAGGTCCAACATAATTGGCTACTTTCACAGAGCTAGGCACCAAAATACTACACAGAGTCAAAACCCTGTGACTCTGGGGACAGCATCTCTGGGAGAATGTGCTGGGAGAGATGATTCTCCAAAGAAACAGTAGAACATAGGAATCTTATATACCTTTTGGGGAACTCAGAGCATCAAATAGTATAAACAGGTTGTAAACAGGCTTGGGAAAGAGGCTGTAGCCAGGGTTAAGAGTATCAGGGAGTGGTCTACTTACAAAGGATACTAAAAGGATGGTTTTTGCATAGGTGTTAATCTTCTTGGGAAAGGATTTCTGATACAGTGGGAGAAACCTCGAAGACTAAAAGGGCACTTAACATTTGATTAGATCTGCTACCCCCACCTAAGCTGGGATCATCAAGTACTTTAAGGTGTATTGTTCAGTCTGAAATGGGTGAATCTGGGACTTTCCTTGGGGTGAGTTCTCAGGGAACAGGAGCAAAATTAGGGTCTTCAGATTTTAAGCTGACATAAGTATATCTTCCTAATATATAATAGTAACCTTTTAGCTGTCTTATTTCTTTTGAATGAAATACAATCATGGGTTTCATTCCACTAAGTAGTATCTTTAAGGTCAAATTTTGCTCCATTTCATTAGGCCCTCTGGTTCTTGCTTGTGGCTTAAATTGGACATTTTGCTGTTAGTAAATTTGATTTTTGTTTCCTGTTAATTTCTGGCAGTTCCACTTGCCATTATTATTATTCCTTCTCTGTTGTATATAATTTGGGAATGTATACATAAGTAGTCCTTTCTTTCCTCTATCTTTTTAGTTCAAGACCCTTTGGATAACATTTACAAAATAATTGGCAAATAGATCCTTACCAATCTCCATTAAATGGCCAGCAGTCTATGAAACCTGAAGTGCAATTTGTGATTCAAAAACTCAAGACCATTTTCACGTACCACTTTCTTAAGCAGTTGCTTATTTACATTAAAGTTAATTTTTCTCATTTACATTCATCATTTAATTGGGAAAAATGAGAGGAAATAAAACTGTACCTGTATGCTTTTTAAATTTTTGCTAAGACTTCATAATCATTGACAATACTTTTTTAGGTTGGTTCTGCAAGTGTCATTTATTTGTATGTGAATCATTAAGAATGTGTGCTTATCGTCTATTCTGAGAAGTTTTCTGAGCTTATTGATTATGTCTTAGATATATTTGTACCCCATTAAGATAACATTGTTATCAGGTTGAGGAATAATAGTTACTTAAGAAACCCGGACAAGGAAGTCACCATCTCATATTTTTTGACCTTTCAAGGCATTTTTCAGTCATATCTAACTCTTTGTGACCCCATTTGGAGTTTTTTTGGCAAAGATACTAGAGTGTTTTGGTATTTCCTTTTCTAACTCACTTTACAGATGAGAAAACTGAGGAAACCAGGATTAAGTTGCCCAAAGTCACATAGCTGGTGTCTTGAGATCACATTTAAACTCAAGACAATGAGTCTTTTTTTTTTTTTAAAACCCTTACTTTCTACCTTAGAATCAACACTGTGTATTGGTTCCAAAGCAGAAGAGTGGTAAGGGCTAATCAATGGGGGTTAAGTGACTTGCCCAGGGTCACACAGGTAGGAAGTGTCTGAGGCCAGATTTGAACTAGACCTGGCTCTCAATCGATTGAAATACCCAGCTACCCCCAGAATGAGCTTTTATGACTCCAGGACAAGCACTCTATCCATTGTACATAGCAGCTACCCTATTTTTTGACCTTTATTTAATTGATTTCTGCTAGTGAGATAATTTTCATGTAACTTCAATAGAACATCAATCTCTATTACTTGTGATATCTAAATACTTTAACAGAGATAGTTTTATTTATTTGAGATAATAGAAATAGAATTTGATTTACAAATCTTTAGTATTTTGGCTGTGGCCAATATTGTACTGAAATGCCGGGAGAATTATCCCCATAAACGAGTCTGAACCAACAATGCAAAATGCAAAGGGACTTTATTGTCTTAGTTTAAACTAAGGGTCTCACATTGAAAGGCTGATGTGTGACCACGAGCTGTGCCTGAGCTGGGTTTTTATAGAGTGGTAGGCAGCAGGGGGTGGGATAGGGGGATGTCTGTAGGCAGCAGGATTGGGGGATGTCTTCAAGGTAGGTGTTCCGTCAGATAAGGGGGAGAGGTCTGTAAGGAAGGAATTTCTTCAGATAAGGAAGGAAGGAAGGAATTCCTTCAGATAAGGGGGAGAGGTCTGGAAACCAAAGGTCTATAAGTTAAGAATTCCTACAGACAAACCTATTTCACTATAATGTCATACAGGGGTCTAGATTTTTAATTCTGACTCTTTCTAGGTTCCACAGTACAACTGGTTATCTATGTTACTATTGACTGAACTGGGCCTTGACAACTGTGCTGGTAGTGTACAAAAACTTTCAGGTTTGCTGGGGCCTGATAGAGATTTTGTTTCTCTGTAATCATCTTCAGATCCTCAGAGCTGTCTAAATAACCTGATAAAGCAGTAGAGTTGGACTTTAATGATGGAAAATAGATATATATTATAGGATTTTAGATGAGATGTACATTTTGTTTTAGACAAAAGACTTTTTAGAAAACTTAGTAACCTTAGAATGTGCAAAGGAAGATATTTTAGGTACATTGTTTCTAAAATACAGTTGAAGAGAACTAAATGACCCTCATAGTAAAAGCTTTACCCAGACAGTGCCTTATTCATTTGTAATTTTAGATTTTTGTATGTGTCCAAATTACAGCTATAAAGAGAATGATTTGTGTTTTATAGATATTATTTTCATAAATGGAGTCTAGGTAGTATTAGAAATTGGGATAGGGAACAAGTCAGTCTTGGGAACTACACTTCCCTCATTTTCTCCCCAGCTTTATTATTACTATTATTATTAATTTACATTAACCTCTTCACATCCTATGATTCTGTCAACTAATATCTCTGTTTTTTATATAATACATGGAACTATCAGCCTATCTCCATGCCACTGAACTGGCTGCTTCTCATGTTTGGAATTCACTCCCTCTTCACCTTTATTTTTCTTTTTATTAGCAGATAAGAATAATGAGCAAATAAAAAAAATCTCACCACAAAAAGCTATTATGGTGACAAGGATGCTCAAGTTACAAATTCAAAAGAAAATCAGCAGGAAAATTATAGTAGGGCAGAATTAGAAATGATCTACATGTCTTAAATTTTTCCCTTGTATCTTCATACTTGGCAAATTATTTGGAGAAAAGGAGAGTGATTTTGCAGGATAAATTTTCCAAGCTTCCCAAATAATTTGGCTAGAGTGTCAGATTATTCAACAGAAAGAGAGAGGTAGACTTAGTTTGAAAAATTATCACCTCAAGAAATTGTCTCTCACAATTCAATTTCCAGTGCTTTTATAAATTCTTTAAATTAAATTAAGATATTTTGTTTTATTTCACAAAGGTTAACTGCCATGGTATATAGGGAACATGAGTATTAAATATAATGCTCCCCTTTGCTATCATGGGAAAATATATTTTTTTAGAAAACTCAATACATAAATCCCCAATTATTGGCAATTTGTGATCCTAAGATTTAAAATTAAAATATGGAGGTTTCTCACTACTTCCAAAATGCT
Organism: Gracilinanus agilis; assembly: GCF_016433145.1. Classification (NCBI taxonomy): domain Eukaryota; kingdom Metazoa; phylum Chordata; class Mammalia; order Didelphimorphia; family Didelphidae; genus Gracilinanus; species Gracilinanus agilis. Next base: position 291,857,956 of record NC_058130.1, on the reverse strand, counting down.
GGAAAAGCTTAATAATAGTGTTTCAGCTGTAATGCTGAGACAAAGAGAGAAATATTTGTTTTTTATGGAAGCCTGCATAACAATGACTTTTTTCTTCTTTTCCCCTCCCCCATAGACACATTCCTCATCAGTTCTCATGGTAAAGCTACCAAAATGTCTTTTATGTCATATTTGTAGAGCAGGAGTTCTCATGGAAGCACTTCCTGTCCCTTCTTTGGCAAGAGTATTTTATGCCATCTTCTTTTCCTGGTACAATGAAATGCTCAACAATTGAAAGATTCTTAGCAAATGACACTCAGTCCATAGCCCTGATTGTAAATCAGTACCACAAACCTAAGAAAGCTCTTGAAATGGTAAATAAAGAAAATATTGCCAGAATATTTCTGTAGATTTTTCAGCCCTCTTATTATGTATACTAAATCCCGTTTTCTTTGTAAATAATTTTTATTTTCGTTTGCTCTCACCCCCTTTCCTCAAATCTCCTGCATGATAAATAGGAAGATTACTGCTCTTCATGCAACACCTGGGAATAATCAAGCAAAATTAACAGTGAGAGACTGTAGAACATCTGTTGTAGACATTTTTACATGGTTTGACAGACTGCCACTACCAGCTGTTAGATTTAGGTGCCTTTTTTTCTACTAGATATGATTGCTTTCCTGTTTTCCTCTTTTTGGCTTTAGTAGGCTACATAAAATATCCTGTAGAGATTGCATAAAAGCACTTTTGAAAAAGATTGCTGAAATTGATCAATGTTCAATTATGATAATTTATTTTAGTTACTATTGTTATTAGGTAGCTCAGATAATTAAAATGTTAAATTAATAAATACATAATTTGGAATTTTTTTATTTTTAAGAAAAATTGTTCAATTTGAACTAACTACATGTGAAGTTATCATTTGACTCTCTAGACTTAATATGATGTTTTGTTTTTTGCTAAAATTTGGACCTGAATTTAACACATATACACATAAACAATTTCTCATGTAGCCATCCTAAGATATTCTTCTCCCTTCAACTAGTTTTTTATTAACTATTATTAATTATTACTAATATTAATTATTAATATCAACATGGATGACTATTTTGATCCCACTCCATGTTTCATAATAATTAAATGCTATAATATAGTAATGTGAAAGTGTGCAAGGTACTGAGAAGACAAAGACAAAAAAGAGTTTTTGCTTTCTAAAAATCTACCTTCTAATAGGGAGGATGGCGAAGATAGACATATTATTAGGAAGGAGCTGGTCTGAGGCTGTCCTAGTTGTGGAGTCAACTAATCCTTATTAGTGTGGTGATAATGGTGGCAAAAAAGTGACCAGGTCTAATTTAAATGTTATTATTCTATCTCTTACTCTTTCAGCAATGTTTTGTATGTTTCTAATTTAGTTGTGTGTGTGTGTTTTATGTTTTACTGTTGGAGTAAACTCTGGGGATAGGAGATATGATTTGTCTAAACTTATACCTATCCATCTTAGAACTGAAATGAATATGTTCTCTCTTCATGTATAATTATTTAGAAAAAGTAGTCACAGCATATATACATGTATATACAATCTTAGTTTTTTATTTTCCTGAGCTCTGCTACAAAAAATGAATGATTCTAGTAGCTCTTTGACTCTTCAAGAACCAAGAGTTGATGCCTTGTATATTTGATGGCAGAATTTTTTTCTAACTGCTCTGCAGAATAGAAAAACGTCATGATAGAAGTTCCAAATTTTTGTTTTTTTTTATAGATTCTAGAGTTTGGAAAGTCATCAGAAATTAATTATTCTAAGTCCTTCATTTTATAGATGAAGGAAATAAGATGAAATATCTGTCCAAAGTCACATAGGTAGTATGTGTAAAGGCTGAATGTGAACTCATTGCCTCTGACTGCAAATCCATTTTTTCCTACTTTATCTTTTGGTGTATGATCCTATGATCTCTGGAAACTACTTGGTAGCTTGGCATTAAAAGAATTAGAGTTCTATTTTATTATAGAAGATTATTTTACATCTGCCTTCTAAAGTATGTCTTATAGAATAACTCTGGACACTCTCATATTATGCTAGTTGAACACAACTTCAGAAATGGCTTACCAAATTGGAAGGACTTCAGATACTGGCCATGGTGTACTATGGGACTGTTATTTGAGGATTAACCTAGCTAACTTCAGAGAGAACATCAATAATCAGTAAATCAATCAGTAAGTACTTATTGAGCACTATACTAATTGCTCAGGATGTAAAGCAGATATTATCCTTTCCTTCAAGGAGTTTATATTTAGTATTAGAAGACAGCACATACAGACATAAGTACTCTATGTAAAATATTTATTTAAAAATCAGGAAAATTTCTGGAGAATGGCATTAGAAGACAGAGGTGTCAGGAAAAGCTTCACATAGTAAGTAGCATTTGAACTGAGCTTTGAAGAAAACTAAAGATAGTAGAGGGAGTCCCTTCTTGGAATGGTAGACAGCTGAGGAGAGGTTAATTAATTATTAAATCAATCAAGTATTTGTATTTCTGGTCATCACCTCCCATTTGCTTCAGGAGAGGTTGAGTAAAAAAAGGTGTCTTCTAGCTTTTAAAGTGTTATATTTGCATGTGATTTGGGAAAACAAACTGGTTTTGGAATAGCCTTTTGGAAATAATAGATTTGTAAAAGCTGTCCTTAGTGCTGAATTATATGTGGACATACACAATTGAAGAGTAGAAGGAGATATCTTCATGCAGTAAGAAAATGTAAATCAAGGATAGTCTGGGGTGGGCAATTTTTTTTGTCCTACTCTTTTCCTTCCTCCCATTAGTCTCAGGTTGCCTCTTATCCTCTCCTCTTCATCTCAACTTCTTGACATTATTTGACAATCTTTCCTCCTTTTTCCTAGTATCTAATGAAATGCCCTTTCTCTTTGCCAGGAATCTCATCATCTTTCATCTTCTCCAATAGATTAACCCCGTAATCATCCTTTCCCTTTTTTTCTCTCTTCCTCTTCTCTGTCTCCCTCCCTTCTTCCCTCCCTTCCTCCTTTCTCTCTCAATGTTTGTGTCAACTTGAAATGTGGAGACCCCAGTTCTGCCCCTGTCCTGAGAATTCACCCCAAGGGAAGTCCCAGACTCAGCCCTTTCAGAGTGAACAATGGACTTTTAAAGTATTTAAGGAAAATAGGGAATAAAGATCAGATTTAAAAAAACTTAGAAGATAACAGAAGAAGATCAGATAGGATAACAGACAAGTAGGACAGCTTAGAAATTTACATGTACAATATATTAAATATGTAAAAATAAAAACAACTATGTAGCAAGTATTCTGATATTCAAGAGGTATAAAAATAAGTATAATTACATAAGAACCAGAGCTATTTCCCAAGAATTAAATAGTCAAAGAATAAATATGAATAAGAAGTTATTAAGAATAAAGGTAAGTTGCCAATGACCCATGTGAAAAAGTGTTATAGATCACAAATTATTAAAGGAATTATAAATTAAAACACTAATAACAAAAATAACTAACATTTATTTAGGAAACAAGAGAAGCTAAGAGGCAAAGAGAGGAGGGGGAGCATCTTAGGCATTGGGATGAATTATTGCAGTGGTTATGGATACTTCTGAGGATAGTGTTTAATGAACAAGTCATCCAGGATAGCTGCATCCTAGAGTCTGTGGTGGGAAGTTTAAGACTATTATAAAAAAAGGGACAAATTTCTGAAGAGTTTTAAATGCCAAATAATATTTTATATTTACCCTAAAGGTAATTGGTAGTTATAGGAGTTTATAGAGTAGGTAGAGTAACTTGTAAGATCTGGCTTAGGTAAATTACTTTAATAGCTGAATGGAGAATAGACTGGAGTAGTGAGAGACTAGAGAGTCAGAGAAAGTAATGATAATACTATTACAGTAGTCTAAGTAAGAGGTGAAGAGGGTGTCAACTTAGACTTGGGTTAGAAAGAAGGGGATGAATGTGAGAGCCATTGTGAAGGTAGAAAAGATGAGAGTTGCAACTGTGAAGTGAGAGTGAGTTAGGAGTTGAAAATGATAGAGGGGTTTACATGCTTGGGTGATTTCAAGGATGGTGGAACTCTCAACAGTAATGGGGAAATTCAGAAGGGAGAGAGTTTGGGAAAAAGAGAAGTTCTCTTTTGAATATATTTAATTTGAAATGCTTTTGGGACATCCAGTTAGAGAGTAGCAGTTGACTCATTCACATAATGATAATTGAACCCATGGGAGGTGATGATGAGATCAATAAATAAGATAGTATAGAGAGAAAATGAGAAAAAGGCCCAAGTGAGAGTTTTGATACCAACAAGGATGAAGAAAGAGTAAAAGGGAGATATCACTATCATCCTCATCACCTCTCATTGAGACTACCCTAATAGCTTTCTATTTAGTTTCTCTACCTCTCAAGTCTCTCACTACTCCAGTCGGTCTTCTGTTCATCTGTTAATGTGTTTTACCTAAAGCCACAGGTCTTACAAGTTAACTTTTTCTGCTCTATAAACTCCTGGGGCTACCAGTTACCTCTAGTATCAAATACAAAAATGTTATTTGATATTTAAAACTCTTTAGAAATTTGTCCCTTCTTATGTTTCTACTTATCTAGGCAACCACTGAACAAGGACATTCTCAGGTAGGTTAAGAAGATGAAGATGACAAAATAGTTTTAGACCTTTGATGCATTCCTATTTGAAACAGTAACACTAAGATTTGGCTACCTTCTACCAAACACCAAAGAATACAGTGACAGAATTGAAATGATGCTTTGTTTAAGTTTGAACATTGATTCTGATGCAAAGGTGGAAGAAGAAGAGCCTGAAGAAGACCAGGAAGGTGGTAGGACAGAAGGGCACATGAGAAAATTCCAAATCAGAAAATGAAGAAATCAAAAAATGGATGCAGAAGAAGAGTTAAAAATAAAGAAAGAAAATCTTGAAGTGGAAAAGGTAAATTGTAATGATCATCATTGGAATCCACTGTGTCCAATAGAGAGAGAAAATATGAATTTAAGGGATTTTTAAAATTTTTTAAAATCTTTAAAATTTTTAAAATCTTCATCATTTAAAAAATATCGAGGATTAGTGGATAACAGAAAGAAGCTAGTTTTTGTTTGTTTTTCTTTTTTTGGGGGGTGTTGAACATTTTTTAACATCCTTCATGAAAGTTAATTTGTACTATTTAACTATTTGGTGTAAAATCTTGTCATGTGTACAAAAATTACCACCCCTCCCCAAAACAATCAGCAGACACTTTTTAAACACTTACTGTGTACCATCCTTTGAGATAATTGCCTGATTTAACAAAGACAAAAGAGAAACAGTTGCCACTCTCTAAGATCTTACATTCTGATGTGGTAATATATGTTGTCTAAATCTTGGAGGGAGGCCATTGGGAGTTGGAGTAGAATAAAGTGAAGAAAGACTTCATGTAGAAAGTGCATTTGAACTGAGTTCTGAAGGAAAATGGGAATAGAAAGACAGAGATTAAGAGGCATTTGGGATATGAGAAATTAGGCAATATATAAGTACACAGAGGAGAGATAAAGTATTGTGTATGCGGAACAGTGAATAAACTAGTATGGTTTAGATTACACAATTCAAGGAAGAAGATATATGAAATGAAGATGACTGTAAAAGTGGAAAGAGGCCAGGTTACAAAGAAATCTAAATTCTATAGAACTTCCTGTTTGATCCCAGGTTGAACATTACATTTTGAGTGGGAGAATAATTTAATTGGATCTGAAAACCATTTTGGTGACTGTGTGGAGGATCCATTGGATTGGGAAAGGACACAGGAAGACCAATTGGGAAGAAGTTTCAGTAGTACAAAAGAGAAGTAATGAGGACCTAAACTAGTTCAAGAGATTTTATGGTAGGATTAGTGAAAATGAGTAATAAAAGGTAGCACCAATGTAAATCTGAAGGTCAGAAAGGATAGTAGTGCTTTTAATACTAATAAGGAAGTATAGAAGAAGACATGGTTTGGGGAAAGATAATGGTTCTGATTTGCAGATTTAGAATGTGAGATGCCTATTAGGCATTATTTAGAAATATCAAATTTAGAAATATCAAAGTCATGAGGTAGGAGTTGACTCTGAAGTCTCTACTCTTTTAATCCCAAATTCTAGACCAGCTGGGGTCTCCATTGCTGAGGTCCTATAGACAATTGCTCCCAAGGCTTTCTACCTGCAGATTCAGTTTGGTATCCTCAGTAATACAGGCTCCCCTGGCTCTGCATATAACTGGAAATTGCTAATCTTATCCTCCAGGGTTTGTTTCTTGTAGTTTATCTCTGTTTGCTCTGTTCTGCTCCTAGGGCCTATGGCTATGGGACTGAGGTCAGGGAAGTGAGAAGCCTTTCCCCCTAGTTGTCCTTGCCTGTTTAACTTTACCGCAGAATTAGATCTGTTTTTGCTGCTTTTAAGTTTTGATTTTATTTAAAGAAATCCTTCATTTTGACCAAGTGAGATTTTTTTCTATAGGTGCAGAGGTTATTAAACATTAGGAAAACAATCATAGATACAATAGTTTCAGCAAAGTCGCTTGCTACAAAATAAATACTCAAAAATAAATAGCAAATATGACAGAATAGGTCAGCAGATTATTCTACTCTCCATATTTCTCATAAAGATGTAAAAAATGTGCCCTGAGTAAGGCTTTAAAAAGGCAAAAGTGGTTAAGATTTGAGGAAAAACACTGTGAGATAACTTGAGAAGAAGTTTAGGAGGACTCTACATGACTGTCTTAAGGACCAATAAACAGATGCATGAAAGAAATGAAGTCTTATCTTGGAACCTTCAGCCAACTGACTGTGTGGGTGACTGACTGAGAGAAGAATGTGGGGCCTTTTTGCTCTTACTAGATGCTGTAGCATACTGGCTATAGAAGAAGAGCGAACCTTGGGAGAACAAAGTTCCTAATTGGTCTACCAGGATGGAGGGGTAATAAGATGCTTAAAGCACTTGGAGAAACTTCCAGGGGAAGAATTTTGAAAGAGATAGTATTGCTGAGAACCCTGCAATATAGAAATTAAAAGAACCAAGAAATCAAAGATTCTCAGAAAGCTGATTAAATAACAACCACCACCACAAACCCTGAGGCATTATTGCTGCTCCTTATCCTCGGCTAGAAGAACTTGACACTTGCATAAAATTGGCAGTTCAAAAATAGGATGCTGAAAATTTATATTAAAAAAATGTTTTAAGCAAAAGAGAAAGAGCCCAATCACAGATAGGTTCTTTTAAAATAAAGAAGATGAGAGTTCAAAATCAGAAGATAGTGAAATTAAAGCATCTATTTCTAAAATTTTAAAGGAATACATAAGATGGACAAAGCCTAAAAACCGTTTTTGGAAGAGTTTAGAAAAACTTTGAAAAACAAATGAGAGAGGTTGAGGAAAAATTAGAAAAAAAATGAAAACTACAAGAAAATACAAAATTGTGAAAGAGAAATCATTTGGAAAAAGAAAAAGAAATGAAAAAAAATTTCAGCTTTAACCTTGTCTGAGATCATTATTGCTACCCTTGCCTTTTTTGACCAGCTGAAGCAGAATATATTTTACTTCTTCCCTCTATTTTTACTCTGTGCGATTCTCATTTTTAAATGTGTTTCTTATAAGCAATAATATATATTTTTGAGTTTTTGTTTTTAATACAGTTTGCTATCTGTTTCTGTTTTATGGGTGAATTTGCCCCATTTGTTATAATTATTAATTGAGTATTTCTCTCCATTCTATTTTTCTTCATTCTTTGGCCTTCTTTGACTCTCTTTGTCTTATTCCTCCTCAGAAATCTAATTTTCATTTAATCCTTACCTCCTTAATCTTACCCCTTCTTCATTCTTACCTTTATTTTCCTTCCCCACCTTTTTTTCCTCTGGTTACCATCTTAGTTGTTAATCTTATTTGTCCTTCTAACAGTTACTCCCTTATGCAAGATTTAAATTAATATTAATAACTCCAAGTATTATATTTTATAAGATTTATTAGTAATCACTTGAAGTAGAAGAAATAAAAGAACAAAAGTATAAAGCCTAAGTAAAAGCACATGGGTCAAAATCTCCTGCCTGGCTCTAACCCAGCCTCCATAACCAACCTCCTGGGAGCAGAGAGAGAGAGAGGAGCTACACCAAAATATATCCTCCCTACATACAGTGTTTGTACTCAGCATGAGCACACAAATAGGATGCTGGTTAAGAGAGTTGTGGGGAGAAAATTCTAATTACACAATCTCCCCCCTCCCCCCCGTGATTCCACTAGGAAACAAGTATGTAGAAATCTCCCAGATTTACATGCCTAGTTTCCCCATTGAATCATTACACATAACCAACTTATATATCTAAAGATCTTTAACTAGAGGTACATATAATATTTCAATTTCTAACGGGAAATTACAACAATTTGGGGAAAAGAAGGAAATAAAAGAGAAAGAGAACAAAACTAATGATTGCTAGGCACATTGACAAAAAGCCAATTAGGGGGCAGTCCCCTTTGGCATAAGAGTGTACATTCAAAATAAATGCATTCCACCCCCCCATAGTTCAATTTCACTACATCTTTTGGATCTTTTGGTGCAGTGTGTAGTTTCTGTAGGCTACTTTATGGTGCCTTCTCCAAACAGTTCACTTTCTTGATTTGGGGAGTTAGCAAGTTTCTTATCCTAAAATTACTCTCAAACAAGAAAAAAATTGTATAAATCTAGAATTTTATGACAGTAATTGAATCCCCCCTGAGGAGGGTGTTGACCAACACATGGATCACCTTGGGATACATGGTTGAGTTATGAGGTATATGAATCAATTTTCAAAAGAAAATAAAAAACATCAAAATAAAACCCCAAATAAAAGAGAAAATAGTAACTTCCAGATGAAACATAAACTATAAAAGTCTTATGTGTAAAAATTCTAAGTAGGGAAGAATAAACTATAACAGGTCCTTGAATCAGGGTCCGATTAAAGTGATTTATGTCCCACAAGCCTGTAGTAGCCATTATGCACTTAACTAGTCAGCAGCCATGACTAGAAAAAATTACCATAGTATGAAAGAGAATAAAAAGACTAAATTTTGAAGCAGAAGGGAAATATCATTCCCTGGTCTGATTTTACCTTTGAGGGATAGGGGAGCCAAAATGGCAGCCAAACTGAGGTACTTGGAAGAAGTCTAGATTTGACATGAGGGAATCCTATGTCTGAGGGTGTCAAACAGCCAGTTCCTCGAACCCCAAAATAAGTTCAAGTCCCCTGTCTTGGTGCAGAATCTCATCAATCCCACTGGGATTGGTTGGTCTCCTTGACCTTGTGCTTCTTGAAACTGTACAATGGTTCTTTCGTGATCCTTCTTCTGAAATCAGACACAATTATTAATCATAGTCATCCCATAATATTTAATAGTCAATGGCAGATATCCATAGTCTAAAGTTTTTGGGTATGCATTTATATTAGGGGTAATGGGCATTTTAAACTTATTGTAGTACAAAATCAAAAAAATCATTAATAGCAATAATGTACAAAAAATGAGAGAAAAAAATTCAAATACTCTATTGCACATGTAGGCAAAAACAATAATAAAATTTTAAAAAATCAAAAATATATAGTTCACATTCAATGACAAGGTGTCAGCCAATAGAGGCACAACACAAAAGTTTCTCACCCCAAAATGAAATCCATTTCCTTTTTCACTTGGCCATGATCCACAGTGTGAGTGCACATGATTTTTTTTTATCAGATAACAGCTTTATAAAAACAGAAGTATAGCAGCTAAAGCACATTCAAAAGAAGAATCAAAATCACCCAAATCATAACAACACATCAACTTCTCTAAACATTACTAATATAGGTTTTGTCCATCTAGTTTATGAACTTTTATAATGGTATATTCTCTAGTCCAGTCATGGGGAGGGTACAAATAAAGGCAATGCAACAGAACTTATAGCTAATGGCTAAAAACAGTAGCTGAAAATGACATAGTGTAACAGAATATATTAGATTAGATTAATATGTGAACTTAAAAAACAAAATTGAATTTTAAAGCAATCAGCAAATACAATAAGTGTGACTGGATATAGGCACTCAGTGTTAATAGAAGAAGGTTTTACATGTGAGCAATCGATTTGAGAATCCTTTTTTCCAATTCTGATAGCTGCGCTACAGAGACTTCTTCACTATTTGGAGGGGAATAAACTGAAACAGTTAACATCAATAAGGCAATGGACTCTGAAAAGGCTTAAAATTCACCTCCAGACTCTTTGAGGTTCCTTCCCCTCCCCAGTATCATCATCTATCTATATTACTTTGGTCACACTTTTGGGGTCCCCCATACTGAGGGGGATTTCCACACTGAGCATAGTGTGGATGACCCCCATAGTGGTTGTGCTGCAGAGTCTGGGTAGAATCTCCCTTCTGCATCTTGAGATTAGTCAAGATATATTTCAGTTGCTTTTTCTTGGGGAGGAATGAATAAATTTCAAAGTATCCAATAGGTACAAGTACTCCCAGGATTGGTAGTAAGTAAAGACATTCTAACACTGTTGTAATGCACTGCTCTTTCATGGAATGGGCCATGCTTGCAATTTTACTTCCTGTCCATAGGTGGCACTACCTAGTAAACACTACCTAAAGTTAAGAGGCTTGGAAGAGTAACCTTCCTTCCCCTCCACCTAGGGATAAAAACACCAGGGAGTCACTTGCTTCCATTGCCACATGGGCAGGGGACTACTGCTCCCCTTGATTGCTCTCTCCAGCTATGTGGGCAGGGATTTAAGTGTGTGGAAGCATCTCTTCAGGTAAAAGCCTTAAGGAGGCTAATTTTTGCCTAAGAGAAACACCTGGGCTTCCAAGGCAGCAGCAAGCTGTGGCAGTTGGGTGGGTGGCAGTGGCTCAGCAAGGACCCCCAGGCAGTGTCTGGTCAAATGCAGGAGACAGAAGCAGCAGCAACAGCAGCATTAACAGTGGAGGGAGGAGGAATAGGAGCAGTGAGGGTGGCAGAGGCTTTTTAAACTAATATGTCTTTTTGTCTATTAAAAACATTGCTCTACCAATGTAGAGAGGAGCAAGGGTCCTAAACTCCAGAAGTCTGTTTGCCAAAAATGTAAGGTCAGTAGAGAGATTGTGATTCAGTAATTCTCCCTAAAATGTATATACTATTAAGATTCTTAGATTGTATAGCAATGGGGAAAAAAACAACCAGAAAAAAAAAAAAAACCTTACGGAATCATGAACTGTTATAGGGACTATACAAGATAGTAAACTTGATTTACAGCAGATTTTGCTAATTCTTTTTATTTTTTTCTGATTTTTTTGTGATTTTACTTTGTTTTCTATTTCTTTGATTTGATTTTTCTTTCCTGTTATTTAAAATAAAGTTAACTAAAGTTTTATCAATTTTATTAGTTTTTACAAAATTCATCTTTAAATTTTATTCTTAATTTCTAGTCATTTTCATTTCAAGGTTATCTATTATACCTTAATTTTCAGTGTTTTCCTTTTCTTGTTCTCATTTTGAGTTTATTTGTGGTCTCTCTTTTTTTGAAAAGGCATATTCTGTTTATATTCCTCTTTTTTTCTATTTCATTAATGTATGTTTTTAAAGATAACAATTTATTTTCACAGGACTATTTTAGCTTCACCTTTTTTTTTTTAATAATTTCCTTTCACACAATTACATGTTTATGTGATTTTTTCCTTTGGCTTAATCATTACTGAGGATTTCCTCCTTAAGTTTTCATTTGGAAATGTCTCTTATTTTGCTTTCCAAAAAGAGTATTATTTTTATGATCTATAAAAATGTACTTAATATTCTTGCTTTTTTACTTTTCTTTGCAACATTTTTGTGTCCTAGTGCATAGGCAATTTTTGGAAGTTTAAAGTATACTCATAAATATTTGTGTATTTTTAGTAATCTTATGTAGAAGTTTTTAGAAATCTTTTTCTTCTAATTTAAAAAAATTTTAAATTTGTATTTTCCTTTTTTTGAATTTTTTTAGATTTATCTAAACTGTGGAGTAATGGAGCTCTTATAATATTACAGTCTATGCCTTCTTGTAATTCAGTTAATTCTTCCTTTATGAATGTAGATGTCAACATTTTTGAAATATATAAGTTTAATGTTGATACTGATTTTGATCTCTGAGGTTTCCATCAGCATAATGTATTCTCTTTATTTTTTTATATTATGAATTTTTGCTTTTACTTTGATGGAATGATTACAATTCCTGTTTCTTTGGAATCATCTGATAATACTCCCTGGGACCTCCTGCCAATCTTCAGTCTCCTCTTGCTCAATTTTTGACTCTAGAATTCAACACCATGCACCCCCCCATGTGAGTACTTTCCCCCTCTCCCCTATTTTATCTCCTTTTCCTCTGTTTTTTTGTCTCCTATTAAAATGTAAGGTCCTTGAAAGCAAGAACTATGTGTCCTTTTCCCCTTATATTTGTGTCTTCATTGCTTAGTACAGTTCCTAGCACATAATAGACATTTTGTTGTTGTTGAATGTTTTTTCAATAGTGTCTGACTCTTTGTGACCATTTTTCTGGCAAAGATACAGAAATATCTCTAGCTTATTTAATAGATGAGGAAATTGAGACAGAAAAGATTAAACAACTTGTCTCAGTGTCACAGATATGAATTCAGGAAGATGAGTCTTCCTGACTCTAGTACTGGTACTCTATCCATTGTGTCACTTAGCTGCTAAATTTTGTTCTATTACCACCATTTATTCTTGTATGTAATTGTTTTTTAAGCATATTTCTCATAAGCAACAAATATTGCATTTTGTTTTTTTAGCCAATTTTTACAATTTCATATTAATCTTTTATTTAATACATGTTTCTTCTAACTTGAAACTTCTTGTTTCGAGTTAGATATATTTTTTCTCCAATTCTTTTTTATGAACTATGATTTTGTTGTTTTTTATACCTCCATAAAGAAATAGAAAAAGTAGTACTTTGTTTCTTCAATTATTTTTGCTTGATTTACTTGAAAGCAAGCATTCCCACAAGCTCTCTTCTCTTCAAACCCCATTCTCCCTCACATTTGTCACATGTTTTCCTAATTTTGAAATTTTATTTGATTTAGTAACTCATTTTCCTAATTTCTTTTATCTAGTTATCTAATTTTCCCCTTCTTATTTTTCTAGTTAGTCAAATAAATTCATTTTCCTCTCACATGCTTCAGTTTGATTTCTTAGTTTTTAAAATTTTGTTTTTTTCTAAAAAGACTTATTTCCTTATCCTCTTCATTATTTGTTAACTTATTTTGTTTTAGACTTTTATTTTTTATTCATATTCTTTGTGCTTATTTATTCATACTTTTTAATCTCTATTTGTCTTGCCGTTAAAGTCTCTAATGTAATTGTTTTGAGCTCTTCTAAACAGATTCTATTCTTTTGATTTTGTTTTTTCTCTTAGAAATCTTAAGATCAGTACTTAAAAGAGAGAGAGATTATTTAAGTTGAATTGTTTCCATCTCTGACTGTACTTTTAATTACTACTCTGTATTCTCCCTTTGATCATTTCCTTCCTATGTTCCATGCACTCTCCTATCTTGGTCTGTGCCTTCTCATTTTCCTGTATAGCCATTGTCCCTAGGAGTTCTGATTTCTCTCCTCTGGAGGCAAGATGCTTTCCTGGAGGAACAATGTTTTCTCACAATTTTCTTTCTAAACACAAAAAATATTAAGTCATTTGTAAAAGGATATTGAGAAGTTTACTACACTGACTTTCATACCTATTCCTCAATCACCACTTCTGTTTAATTTCATCTTTTGCCCAAAACCCTTGTGTACTTTTAGAAAGAAATCTCTTAATGGTCTCGTGTTGTTATTAGTTAATCAATAAGACTTTATTAAGTGTCAGCTATGTACCAGATACTGCTAAATGCTGGGGATATAAAGAAAGGTAAAAGATTATACTTGTCTTCAAGGAGTTCACAATCAAATGAGAACGCCAAAACACAAACAACAATGTACAAACAGCTATATATACACAGGGGACCCATAGTAAATAATGAACAGAGACAAGGAATTAGAATTTAGAAGGACTGGGAGAAGTTTTCTATAGAAGGTGAGATTTCAGTTTGAACTTGACGGAAGCCACAGAAACCAGAAAGTGAAAATGAGAAAGCTAAACATTTTAGATAAAAAGGACGATCCGTGTAATTGTCTCGAGCAATTTAAATCCTCAAAGATGGACTTTTTTGTGTGAGAAATAACAAAGGAAGCCAAAGTCACTGAGTATTTAGGGGAAAAAAGGGCAATGATTATTAAAAGGCTAGAAAATTGGAAGAGAAGGTTGGTTAGGAATGGCTTTGAATGCCAAACAGAAGATGTTAGAGATGATTGGGAACCACTAGAGTATATCGAGTAGGTAGGTAGTGGTAAAATGGTCAAATCAGAGAAAATTGCTTTGATGAATGAATGGTGAATAGAGAGGGGAGAAACTTTTGTTTGGCAAACCAGTCAGGATTTGTCAGGTTCTATGATGGAATGAAATGAAGTACTCTTAAGTCACTGAACAGTTTACAAATAAGAGATGCCCTTAGTACTAACATAGCAATGATATACAACAAGAATATAGTGGCACTTAGCTTCTATTGATACCCTCTTCTCTAACTTGTTTCCATATAGAAACATGTGGGTAGAGGAGGGCAGGACGTTTTTTTGTTTCTTTTTTTAATATTGAATATCATACTCTTTGCAGCCATTTCTTTCAATCTTTACATTTGTATTATTTCCAGTTATTTTCTCATTAAAACAAAGGTATTTTCATATATACACAGCTTTTTACCCTCTCAGTAATGCTCTTAGGGCCAAATCTTAATGGGAACCCTAGGTCAATGTGTATATATAACTTTAAAGCTCTTAATATATATTTCCATCTTGTTTTCTTAAAAACAATTCACAGCTGCATTAGCAAAGCAATATTAGACCATTTCTCCATGTTCATATTGTATTTAATTTGTTCATCTTAACGTGTCTGGTTCTCATGCATTACCAGGGCCATATTTAACTAGATTGGTCCTTGGACATCAGAGATAATCTGATGTCAAAACCATACTCTTTCCAAAACAAGTCTTTCCAGCTTAATCATACCCAGTGGAACTTTTATTCCAGTGCCACAACCCATCGGGAAAGCAGTATTACCTCCATAATATGATGACAGTTAAGATAAACTTTTGCAGATTATTTATCCTTTCTAAACCATTGATGGCCCACCAAAAACTATGTTTGGGTTTTATGTATGCTCAGACTTAGATCTACTAATAACCTCATGAAGGTGTGTGGGTGCTCTCCAGATGTCTGTCATATTTAATTTATCTGAAATTCTATTCACCTCCTTAACTTCTTTCTTATTTATTTTTTGGTTATACATAGCTAGTTCTGAGAAGGAAAAATTAAAGTCCCCTGCTATTATTATTTTATCTAATTCCATCTGTATCTAATTTAGTTTTTCTTTTAAAAAATTGGATGCTATAACTCTTGGTGCATACAAGTCCAATACTGATAATGATTCATTATCCATAGTGTCCCTCAACATAATATAATTACCCTATTCATCCTTTCCAATTATATCCATTTTAGCCCCAAATCTGTCAAAGATCATGACTGTTACCCCTGCCTTTTCTGGATCAGCTGAGGCATAGTATATTTTTCTTCAGTCCCTCACTTTTACTCCATATGTGCTTCTCATTTTCAGTGTACTTTTTGTAAGCAACACATTGTTAGGTCCTCATTTTTCATTATTTCTGCTATCCATTTTCTTCCCATGAATGAATTCATTCCATTTACACTCAATATCATAGTTACTATCTGTGCATTTTCACCTATTCCCTTCCTCCACACTGTTTGTCCTCTTCTTCCTTTCTTTCTCTTACACCTTTCTCCGTACCTTTCAATTCTTTTTCTATCTTCCTTTCCAAAAATCCTTTCCTTATCCCTATAAGTGATCCTTTTGTTTCTTGATATGAGTTTGATTCTAAAAAATCTCTCCCCTGCCTTGTCCCAAGAGTCCCTCCTTAATTCCTTTGCCTTATCCCCTTACATCTTGATGTCCCTGTAAGTATCCCTTGTTTCCCCTCCTTTACTTATTCCCTTGCCCTTTGTTCTCTTTACCCACCCTACCTTCTCTTATTTCCTGAGTCACACAAAGGGATTCCCAGTTCTTCCCTGATCTCATCCCCCCTCTTTCCTGTTCCTTTGATTGTGAAGATTTTTCTTTATCCTTCTAATTGTATATGTTGTTCTCTCTTTATCTTAGGTCTGATGAAAGTAGGGTTTTAGTACTAACAGTTCTCCGTTCCCTTGTCCCCTTCTTTGTGGCAGTCTTCCATTCATTCCTCCTCCATATGAGAAAGCCATTCCACTCTAATTCCTCTTGGTCTATTCTACTACCATTTTAGCTCGTTCCATTCTATTCACCTCAACTTTGTGTCTTCCATCCATACATCCCCCTTCAAAATACTCTGGCAATCATGCCATTCCCAGTAGCCATAGATGACATTTTCTCATATATTAATAAAACACTTTGACCTTCTGGACTGCTTCTGATTAGTCTTTCATTATCTTTGTATGTTTCTTATAGACTGAATCTTCTGTTGAGTTCTGGGGTTTTCTCCAGGAATAGTTGAAACTCATTTAGTTCAATTTTTATCTTTTATAGTTATGCTCATTTTTGCTCGATATGCTATTCTTGGTTGTAAGGCTAGTTCTTTTGCTCTTCAAAATGCTGTATTCCATGTCCTGGATTCTTTAAATATTGCATTTGCTAAATCTTGTGTTATTCTGACTAGTCAATTTTTTTTCTTGTTCCTTATAGCAATTTCTCCTTAACCATGGGACCATGGAACTTGGCAATGATGTTCCTTTGCATTTTCATCTTTGGGTCTCTTTGAAATGGTAGTTGATGTGTTTTTTCAAATTCTATGTAACCCTCAGTTTCTAGAATGTTTGGGTAGTTTTCCTTGATAGCTTTTTAGTGTATGGTATTTAGGCTTTTTTATTTTTTGATTATTAACTTTTCAGGAGTCCAACTATTCTTATATTGTCCCTCCTTGATCTATTTTCCAGGTCAGTTTTTATAATTAGATGTTTCATATTCTCTTCTATTATTTTGTTCTTTTGATTTTGCTTTATTATTTCTTGTTGTCTTAGGAAATTGTTAGCTTCCTCTTGACCAATTTTAGTTTTTTATACATTTTTTCTTCTGTACATTTCTGGATCTTTTTTTCCATTTGGATGATATTTCTTTTATAATTTTCTTGCATCTTATTTTTTTCTAAATTTTACTCAATCTCTCTCTTTTCATTTTTGAGGTCTTTCTAAACCTTTTCCAAAAGTTCTTATTGAAGTTGTTGCCATTTATTGTCTGTCTTTGCTGATTTTGAAGTATGTGTTTTTATTTCATTGTCCTTTGAGTTTGAGCTGGCCCCATAATAGCTATCAGTAGTAGGGTTCTTTCTCTTTTGCTTGCTCATTTTTATTTTAGTGGCCCAGTCAATAGACTGATTTGCTGACTTGTTGTTGGAGTCCCATGGTTCCTATTGTGTTGGAATATCTCAGGTTTTAGGATTTTTTTGGTGTGTATTTGTTTTTTCCTGTGTCCTCTTTGTTTATTCAAGTTTTTATAGACCCAAATCAGGTAGATATATTCCCAGTTCCCTGTTCAAGTCCTAGCCTCTGATTGACCTTAGGTGCTTGAACACACAGGCAGTTCTGACACTGCAGTTGCTATCAGACAGTCCACCTCCCACTGTGGCAGCACTTAGGGACCACAACTGATGGGGCTTCAGTCTCTCAGCCACCAGTCATGAGTGTGCATTCCTTTATTCCTCTTCTTCTACCTCAGCCTGGGATATAACAGGTATCTAGTCCATGTTCCTCAAGCCTTCAAAGTCCCTTGTTTGTTAACAGCAGGTTTTAGTTCCTTTCCTTATGGCCTGGTGTCCATAGACTTTGTGGTCCACTCCTTCAGTCCTCACCTGGAGGCCAGTTGAGATCTCCAGATCCCAGGGAGACACAGTTGCTCCCAGGGCCCTTCTGTCTATAGATTCTGGTGATGTTCTCTTCCAGGATGCAAGTTCCAGGGCTCCACAAACCAGGAGTTCCCAAACCTGCCCCCAAAGGATGCCTTGTTGATTTCACTGTTTGTTGCTTTCCTACCCTAGCCTATGACTTTGGGAGTGATGCCAGGGAAATTGGAAACCTGCCTCTCTAAGCTACCCCTGGCTGTTTAGCTTCACTTCTTAATCCTGTCTGTTTTTGCTGTTTTGCATTGATTCTGTGGAGTGATGTTTGGCTGTCTGTGGGGTATATTAAAAGGGCAAGGAAGCTTTACACTCTATCCTGCTAACTTTCCATAATGCATCTTTCAAGATGTGTTATTTCTTATGTAAACTTCAGATTTCTCCCAAAATGGAAGGCCTTGGTTTCCAAATGAGTGTCACTAATTATGTACTTAGATGAATACAAATAAATGCCATTACAATCAGAGATCACCCAGAAGCTATGTCAGGTGGAGGCCTTTTGATTCCTGGGGACAGCTTTATTACATAATTTTTTTTAAACCCTTACCTTCCATCTTGGAGTCAATACTGTGTATTGGCTCCAAGGCAGAAGAGTGGTAAGGGTAGGCAATGGGGGTCAAGTGACTTGCCCAGGGTCACACAGCTGGGAAGTGTCTGAGGTCAGATTTAAACCTAGGACCTCCCATCTCTAGGCCTGGTTCTCAATCCACTGATCTACCCAGCTGCCCCCTTTATTACATTTTTAAGGAAAATGAAACCAAATTGGTGAGGAAGAACTATCCAATATCGGGAGAAGAACAGGTATCTCTGATAGGCAGCTTGCTATCCCATTGTGGCATAGACTTAAAGATATTCCAGAGGGCCTTCCATTCTTTCGGTGCTTTCAAAGATTTTACTGGACAATTATCTTGGCAAAGACAAGAGGAAAAGAGTAGAAAATAATATTATAGGTGCTGTTTACCTCTCTCCACCACAACTGTTAAAGAGTTAATGTGAAAAAGAAAGAAGAAAGAAAAAAGGAGAAAAATGTGGAGAACAAAAGGCAGAAAATTTAAACTTTTCTTCCTCTATTTGGAAGGATCAAGTTTTAGATGTCAAGTATCTGGTCTCTATATAAGGCAATAACACATTTTTGTAGTTTACAGTGGTTCTTCTAAAGCCAGGTGATAACAATGAGTGGGAGTAGTACTAGGAACATCAGGAAAGTAGCAGAGATGACACTTGTTGCACAGTCACTCATTCTTCATTATATATCAGGGTCACCTGTAGTAATGAGGTTATAAGCTTCTTACATACATCCTGTCTTGCTATCTAAATTGATACTTAGGCTCTCCCAGTACTGAATACCCATTCCCTATTCCCTTACTCACCCACCAAAATTCGCCACGTTGGGAAAATGATATGAAATCTTTGTTCCCTGTAGAGACCTTTAAAGTTGGGCTATTCCCTTTTACCACAAAATCCAAAGACTCCAACTCATGCCCATCTAGGGACCCACAATTAACATCAAATTAGCTAGAAAATCCTTTTTCTTCCAACTATGTTGTACATTTTACTGTTGTGAAGTGACAGTTTTGTCTCTCCCCTATTACTTCCCAGCTGTGGTACCCCTTTATCCCTCAAGCCCTTTCTAGAAGGAGTTATAGATGTCTGAACCTTCCTAGAAAAAAGGAAACCTTAAAATTAAGGGAGACTTGGACTATTTCTACAGAGTGTACAGATCACTCTGAGAGTCAAGGACTTTGCACTACTTTTGCACGAAGGAAGGAATAAGAAATTAATGGATATAATTAGATAGAATGATTTTCAAAAACAGTTCATTCTTTTTCAGATACTTCTTCTGGGTCAGAGAACCCTTCATTCTACAATTAATTTATTATAGAAATGTTTTCTGAGAGTTAGATGTATGGTGATACAGCTATTGATTATCAGGGGCAAGCCTCTTGCCCTAAAGTAATGGTGATCATTTGAAGGTCACTTTCATTTCTTATTGGTATAAGGAGCCAGGTTGGGGCACCTTGGCATTACAACCCCTATATCCATATTCACAATAGAAGCTTTCCTAACCTCTGGTTTTCCTGTAATGGGGCCAATCTGGCTTATTATATGATGTCAATGATGAGTTTTAACATACCCTGTAAATATCTGTATTCAGTAGGAGGCTTTGACAAAATTCTTCCATTGCTTTATTCCCACTTCTGTACTTTCTAGGCCTCAGATCATGTGAGCTGACCCATGGCCACTGATCTTCTCTACTCCATTCCTCAAAAGTTCTCTCATCTGTTGATACAATCTAAATCTTAACTCATTGGAAAATGTATTAGTTCCCCAGATCTCTCATCCTTATGTTATCCCATTAATGGATAAGTAAATACTGATATCTAGTTGTATATGCCTTTCTCATAACAGATGGAGGAATTGTGGACCAGACAAAGCAGTGTTTCTCAGGAGCACAGGAAGGCACTAGAATTAAGAAGGATCAGAAACAACTTTCTGTAGAAGGGGTGATTTTCCCTGGGAATTGAAGGAAGTCAGGGAGAGCAATACAGATATATGGAACAGTCAGTTTAAAAGGCCAGAGTTAAGTGAGAGAGTTTCTTCTTTGAAGAACCACAAAGAGTCCAATGTCTCTGGATTACAAAGTATTTGGTGGAATACGGGTGAGGAGGTATATGATTTAAAGACTAGAATAAACTGTGTGTATGTGTTTGGGAGATGGGGGTAAGCTAGGTGGTGAAAATCTTTGAATTGTCAGGACCCTCCTGACAACAGTTTGGGTCCTTGAAGGCATGTAAGAGAAATGATATGTAAATTGTGGGATCAGGAGGGCTAGGCTTATGGATTTGCAAGCAAGGCACTTTATTGAAAATTACATCTTTATTTGTAGGGGAGAAACACAGGCTGGAGTTTTACCCAAACTTTCTATATACATAGTTAACAGGCAATGTTTACATGGTAACAGGTAAGGTCTTACAGAGGGACCCTAAGCAACACAATGTAATGCCAAACATTGGTGATTTTCTAGGGTACATCTCATGCAGGGATTGGCGGACGGGGGGTGTCCATAGGTTACATGATACATACACAAGGATTTACCTAGGTTGCATTATACACATACAAGAGTTTACCTGGATTACCTATACCTTCAGGGGTTTCTAGGGATATGGGATACAAAAATGCCCTAGATAGAGAAGGAGAGAAAGGAGGTGGAAAGTGGATGGGGACTTTCTGATTTATGGGCCTTTTGCTGAGGGTCTCTGGAACCAGGTCTTTCCTAAGGGTCTTAGGCTGCTACATTGAATACTATACAAAAGATTTTACATTTGACTCTAAAAGGGATAAGGAGCTACTGGAGTTTATTTAGTACAAGGTGATAGAGTTGGATCTACACTTTAGGAAAATTACTTTGGCATTTGAGTGAAGATTGACTTGACTGAGAAGAAACTTATGTTAAGCAGACCAGTCATCAGTTGCTCATACATGAAGAGATGATGACCTGTACTAGTGGTAGTATCAGGAGAAAAGAGGATATATTTAAGAGATGTTGCAAAGGTAAAAACAAGAGACCTTAGGAAAAGATGGGATATGTGTGTGAGAGAGTGAGAAGGTGAGGTTGAAATCTAGTTTTCAAAGCTCATGGCCTAGGAGGATAGATTAAGAATAGGGTTATTTGGAAGTTGGATAGGCTTGAGGCGAAAGCTTAGTTTTGGACAAGTTGAATTTAAAATATTTGTGGAACATCTATTTTGAGATTTCTAATAGTCAATTGCAGATTTGACCTAGGAGTTAGGGCTGAATTAGTTTTAAGAATCATTAGAAAGGGTGGACCAATGTAATAGACTAGGTAAATGATCTCAGCATGCTAGTATTTGATAAACCCAAAGATCTCAGCTTTTGGGACAAGAACTCTTTATTTGACTAAAACTGCTGAGAAAATTGGAAAACAGCATGGGAAAAATTAGGTTTAGACCAGCATTTTATACCTTATAGCAAGATAGATTCAAAATGGGTAAATGACTTAAATATAAAAAAGTGAAATCATATATAACTTAGGTGAACATAGAATAGTATACCTGTCAGATCTGTGGGAAAGGAAGGAATTTAAGAACAAGCAAGAGATAGAGAACATTGCAAATGTAAAATAAGTTTGATTCTATCAAATTAAAGAGTTTTTATACAAATAAAACCAATCCAACCAAAGTTAGAAGGAAAGCAACAAACCAGAAGAACATTTTTATAACAGAAGTTGGTGACAAAGGTTTCATTTCCCAAATATATAAGGAACTAAGTCAAATTTACAAAAAAAATCAAGCCATTCCCCAGTCGACAAATGGGCAAGGGAGTTTTTAGCTGAAGAAATCAAAACTATCAATAATCACATGAAAAAACATTCTAAATTTCTCCTGATTAGAGAAATGCAAATAAAAACAACTCAGAGGTATCACCTTATACCTAGCAGATGGACCAATATGGTAGCAAAGGAAAGTGATAAATGTTGGAGGGGATGTGGCAAAATTGGGAACCTAATACCCTGCTGGTGGAGTTGTGAATTAATTCAACCATTTTGGAGGGCAATTTGGTACTATGCCCAAAGGGCTTTAAAAGAATGTTTGCCCTTCAACCTAACCATACCACTGCTGGGTTTGTACCCCAAAGAGATAATAAGGAAAAATACTTGTACCAAAATATTGATAGCCATGCTCTTTGTAGTGGCAAAAAATTGGAAAATGAGGCTGAACAAATTGTGGTATCTGATGGTGATGGAATATTATTGTGCTGAAAGGAATGATGAATTGGAGGAATTCCATGTGGACTGGAACAACCTCCAGGAATTGATGCAGAGCGAAAGGAGCAGAACCAGGAGAGCAATGTACTCAGAGGCTGATACATTATGGCACAGTTGAATGTAACAGTTTTCCATCAGCAACAATGCAATAATCTAGGACAATCCAGAGGAATTTAAGAGAAATAATGCTATCCATATGCAGAGAAAGAACAGGGGGAACAGAAACACACACACACACACACACACACACACACACACACACACACAAAAGTATGATTGAACATGTGGTTTGGTGGGATGTTGACTTTAAATGATTACTCTATTGCAAATATGAATGATATGGAAATAAGTTTTGAACAATAATACATGTATAACCCAGTGGAACTGCTTGTCAGATCCAGTAGTGGGGAGGGAAGAGAAGTGGGAAAAAATCGAATCATGTAAATCATGGAAAAATATTCTGAATAAAAATTTAAAAATCATTAGCATAGAGAGGTAGAGCCACAATGGCAGAATAGAGAAACAGGAAGTATGAATCTCTTTGAAAATCCCCTCCAACCAAGCTTAAAAAAACTTCAAAACAAATTCTAGAATTAGCAAAATCAACGAAGGGTGAGAATAGGACTATTCTCCAGGAGGAAACTTGGAAAGGAGGGAGAGATCTCTTTTACAGAGGGGAGAAGGAAGTGTAAAGACACACCAATGCTCAGTACAGGCTGGGGCAATGCCTCCCCTCCCCCACTGCTTGAGATTCTAAGCCTCCGCCCAAATCAGAAGTGAGACCCTGAGAATCCTGACAAAGCCAAAAACAGAGCACCCCCATACTCACTCCGCAAAGTTCAAAGCCTCAGCAAAAACCCCTAGTGAGACCAGAGCCCAAGCACAAGCCTGAAGTGAGGCCCTGAGATCCAGCTTAAGGCAGCCTGCTTTGCATCTGGCCTCTGTAAGCCCTTGATGAGGTGCCCAGCACTGGCACAAGCCTGTAGTGAGATCCTTAGGCTGGAGAGTGTATCTGGTTGTGCAAGCCAAAAGAAAACCTTGAATTGGTAATAGGAGATGGCTTCCAGAGCTCACAGTCCACACACCATCATACCACTTTGGGAGAACTGAAACTTGCAGACACCCACATCTAGGCCTGAGGGTAGATGCAAGAAATTATTGATGTTTAAGAGAGCGTCCCATCTTCTTCAGGAAAAAAAGCCTACCTTTAAGATAAAAAATAAAAGTCAAGAAAAGGGCTGGGAAAATGGACAAAAATAAAAAACCCCACCAAACAAATAGAAAATTATTATGGAGACAAGGAAGAGCAAGCAAGGCACAAACTCAGAAGGGCACTGTGAGGTCAAAGGCATGCCAAACTTCAAAGAAAAATGGAATGGGAATAGGTTCCAGACTCTGGAAGAGCTCAAAAACGATTCTGAAAACCAGAGTGACAGAGGAAAATTGGGGAAAAGAAATGAAAGTGATGCAAGAAAATAATAATTTAAAACGTTCAATAAAGGATACATGAAAAGTACTGAAGAAAATCCCTTACACCTTACTCTCATCTGAAATGACTCAGAGAGAAAATAACCTCCAGACTCATTTGGATATAGAAATCTAGCTTCCCAACTATAGGGAAGTGGAGGGAAATAAGAAAAGGGAAGAGGGACTAATAAATAGATGGGAGGATAATTTGAAGGAGACAGTAGTTCGAAACAAAACATTTGTGTGCAATGATCCAGAACAGTTCTGAAGAACTTATTAGAAAGAATGCTATCCATGTCTAAAGAAAGGACTGTGGGTTTAGAAATCCAGAAGAAAACTTGATTAATCATTTGTTTATATGGGTTTATGAATTGGGGTTTTAGTTTTAAAAGATTACTCTATTACAGAAATGAAGAATATGGAAATAGGTTTTGAATGATAATATATGTATAACCCAGTGGAATTGCTTGTCAACTCTGGGAGCAGGGAGGGGAAAGGGGAGTGGGACAACATGAATCATGGGATCATGGAAAAAATATAAAATTAAATTTAAAAGAAAAAAATTGTGAGGAGGGACAGAGTGAAAAGAATAGGATCAAAAGGGGAAAATAGGATGGAGGGGAATACACACTAATCACAAATAATGAATGTGAATGGGATGAACTCACCCATAAAATGGAAGTGGATAGCAGGGTGAATAAAAAGCCAGAATCTTACTGTTTGTTGTTTATAAGAAATACATTTGAAGCAAGGAGATACACAGAGAGTAAAGGTAAGGGGCTGGAGCAGAATCTCTTAAGTTTTGGCTGAAATTTTTAAAAAGCAGGGGTAGCAATCTTGATCTCAGACAAAGCTAAAGCAAAAATAGATCTAATTAAAAGAGGAAGAAAATTGCATTCTAATAAAAGCTGCTTTAAGCAATGAAATACTAAACATATGCATCAAATGGCTATAGCATCCAATTTTTAAAGGAGAAATTAAATGAGTTATAGGAGGAAATAAAACTATAATAATGGGAGAACTCAACTTTATCTTTTAAAAACGGAATACATCTAAGCAGAAACAAATCAGAGAAGAAGTTAATAAAACTGAAAGTAAGACAACCATTGAACTGATAGTAAGACTAGGAACTGGTTTTATAAGGGAAAAATAATAAAATTGACAGAAAACTGGTTAATTTGATTGAAAAAAGGAAAGAAGAAAATCAGATATCAGTATTAGAAATGAAAAGGATATATTCACCACTAATGAAGATGAAAATTAAAGTAATAATTAAGAGCTATTTTGCCCAATAAATATGCCAATCTAAGTGAAATAGATGAATATTTACAAAAATATAAATTGCTCAAATTAACAAAAGTAGAAATAGAATGCAAATAATCATATCTCAAAAAAAAAATGAAAAAAAAATCAGTGAACTCCCTAAAAATATTCAGGGCCATGTGAATTTACCAAACCTTTAAAGAACAATTAATCCCAATATTATATAAAGTAGTTGGTAAAATAAGGAAGGAAGTCCTAGCAGATTACATTTATGACACAAATATGGGGTTGATACCCAAGTCAGGAAGAGCAAAAACAAAGAAATTTATAGACTAATTTCTTTAAAGAATGTAGATGCAAAAATTTTAAATAAAATACTAGCAAATAGACACAAGAATCATTCATTATAATTAGGTAGAATTTATAACAGGACTTCAGGTCTGGTTCAATATTATGAGTTGGGGTTCAAAGGAACATTATCAGCATAGTTTACCATACCAATTACAAAAACAACAGTATCTCAATAGGTACAGAAAACACATTTGACAAAAATATGACATCCATTCATATTAAAAACACTAAATAGCTTAGGAATAAATGAAGCTTTCCTTAAAATTAAGTATTTAAATATCTATGTATGTATATTATTTATCATAAGTAGTATTTATCTAAAACCACCAGCAAGTATTGTTTATGATGAAATAACCTATAAGCCTTCCCCTTAAGTTTAGGGTATAAAACAAAGATACACATTATCACCACCATTCTTCAAATCACATTAGAAATGTTAGCTATAGCAATAAGAGAAGGAAAAAAAATAGAAGAAATTAAGTAGCCAATGAGGAAAGGTAAACTATCACTATTTGCAGATGATATGATGGTATACATAGAGAATGAATTAAAAACCTAGTTGAAATAATTAGCAACTTTAGCAAAGTTGCAGTATACAAAATAAACCCACATAAATCATTAGCATTTCTATGTATTACCAACAAAGTCAAGCAACTATAGAGTTAGAAAGTGAATTTCCATTTTAAATAACTCTAGATAATATAAAAATACCTGAGAGTCTACTTGCCAAGACAAACACAGGAACGATATAAACACAATTACAAAACACTTCACACAAATAAAGGGGGATCTAAATAATCAGAAAATTGTTAATTGCTCATGACTAGGTTGAGCTAATATAATAAAAATGATAATTACAACAAAATCAATTTACTTTTTTGGTTCCATACCAATCAGACTACCAAAAAATTATTTTCAGGATTTAGAAAAAAATTAACCAATATAATCTGGAAAAACAGTCAAGAATATCAAGGGAATTAATGAAAAAAATATGAAGGAATCCATACCAGATATCAAACTGTACTATGAAAGAGTAGTGACCAAAACAATCTGAGATTTGGTAAGAAATAGAATAATGGGTCAAGGGAATAAGTTAACTGAAGAACAGAATGGCAGAACTAGGAATAGACCAATATCTTTTGCCAGTCAGTTTTCAGATGAAGAAATCACAGACTATAGTCATATACAAATATGCTTTGGCCTGTACCTTGTCTTTGGATAATTTGTACCTAGCTAATTTCTCTGGGCCTCTCCCTGACCTTCTCCATATTACTTCCCTGCTTTCCCTGCCTGTTTTCCTGGGGCTCTGGGAGGCAGGGTGGCTTTGGGGCTTTTAGTGAAAAGACTTTGTGGGTTTAGTTTTCCCCAATAGGCAAGTAGGACATCCTTGAGTTCAAACTATCCCTTTAGTATACTTTCTACCTTAAAAGCAGCCAAATCTTCCCAGGCTGAGAGAGCAAGCTCTCTCTCAGCCTGACCCATTCCTGAGACTCTTCTCCCATCTTGAGTTTCTCCATAGCAGTTGTCAGAAATCCTGAACCCCTCTCTCCTTGAGACCAATCCTGAAACATTAATAAAACCCTTGGTTACCTAATCAAACCCTCTGGAGAATCTTTGTATTGAAGAAATTAGGCAGGGGTGAAGGGGAAAAGAATAATTCTCTTTCATTTCCTGAGGGAAACTGGAGGGGTCCACCTTGGGAGGAAGTAGTTGTCCAATGCTTCCTCCTGAATCCCTTCAATTTCACTGACAGAGAGGAGACTTGTGGTTCCTCCTTTGAGGACTTGGGAAACTGACAAGAAAGCCCTCAAGTCAGATTCAAACCACTTCTGTCTGGCCCTATTCCTTGTGTCTGTAAAAGTACCTCTCCTGCCTGGAAGAGTTCAGCCTGTTTCCCCTCAGTATACTCTGTCTCTATCCTGGGTGTCTAGTCTGTGTCAGCTGCCTCTCCTGAACACCTCACCCTGTACCCTTACCATCGTAATACCGCCTTCTCCATTCCTCTCTAAACTCAGCCATCCCTTTCATTCCTCTCCTATTACACCCTTTTACCCCTCCGTCACTCAGCAAAGGAAGAAGAGCACCCCCCAACTTTAGCGTCCCCTTTTTATACACAACATTTAATTGGCGAGCAAAGGTTAGCAAACAACCTTAAATCTTCTGACATACCCAAAATGAAATTGACTAGGATAACATTCATCTTATCTATGGTCTTTCATGCAAGGTGTAATGGATTTTTGGTTCAAAACAGTCCCGAATTTCGTGCAACAAGCTTTAGACCTCTATGACTATTACAAATGGTGTGCCTTAACTCTGGCTGAGTGCATTTGTTTTATCCCAACTGCCATAGCCATAACCCTATCCATTTGGCAATTCCTAATAGTCTCAAAGAATGTATGCTCTCACCTATGGAACTATTACAATACAATCACAGCCAAGAAAGACACTGATTCTCAGGAACTGATAGCAAACATTAAGCTACTGTTCCAAGTACTAAAACAACTAAGAGAAGGAAGGGAATTGGACAAGCACACAATTCTCCAACTGGAGATTGTGGAATCAAAGTATCTAGGAAGCAATATCACTAAAAACCAACCATTCACAAATGCTGTAGTCTATCTCCTACCAATAGTTGACCAAACAATAATGCATCCTATTGAAGGGGTAGTGCATGTGAAAACATACAAAGCATTCACCCCAAGTGACATGGAGGTCCTAAAAAGACGCTTTCCCAAGTATTTCAAAAAAACTTTCAAAAGCATCAAGGAATTAAAGAGGGTGTTTACATTATTTAATCCAAGTTTCAACGATGTGGAATTTCTTTTAGGGGAATTTTACTCTTCCTCAGAAAAGGAAAAATTCCTGAACGAAACTAGGACAAACCCCAATTTGACAGCATGGGCACTAGTTCACCAAGACTTAGATTTCACACAGCATGCAAACCTTAGATACTTGATTCAGTGTAGAATGGACTTACTTGAGGCAATGAAAATTCACGCAAAAAGACCAAACTCCTGGCAAAAGTTTGAAAAGTTAAAACAGGGGGAAGAAGAACATCCAAGTAGTTTTCTACATCGAGTAATTGAGGCAGCTGAGACAATCCTTGGTCTACGAGATACACAGGCCCAGGACACCATAGACCACATACGTAGGCAATTTGTAAAGGGAACATCAATCCCAATATAAAACTACTTTAGACAGAATTGTCCACAGTGGGAATCATTGCCACTGGAGGATGTAAGGCAACATGCTTCTTACATCCATGACTCAAAACAGAAAGAAGCAAGAATTGCAAGACAGACTGACTCAGACAAAGACGAAATGATAGCTTATTTAAAAAGGCAATTAAAACAAATAAGGCGAGAGAAAGAAATCGAGGAGATGAAAAATTTTGCCCTCCAAACTAGTAGGAGCCAAAATCAATACAGGCAACCTACAGTTAACACCCAAAAAATAAAATTATCTTCCCCTAGATGCTATCTTTGTGGATGGCTTGGTCACATTATTCATTTTTGTAGATTCAAACAACAAATTGATTTCTCCAAAAACAATAACTATAATCAGAGAGACAGAGGAAGCAGAAGGACCTATTATAATTCTAAGTGGTCCAAAAACAATCATGACACAAAAAGAAATGAAGAAAGCAAACATGATGGTTCATGCTGTAACCATGCATGTAAAAAATTTAGTCAATCACCATCCTTAGATGACATGGAAAGATATATACAAATGGGAATGAAGCCACAATCATTATGAATCAAGGTCCCTAATTCAAAAAATTCTAATCATTGTAATTTAGGTGTGACAGTATGTAATTTGAGTGAGAATAGTAAAATTGAAAATCTGGGCAAAATAGAACAAGTGTCTAAAGCAAGCTACTCAGAATATCAACATAGATCTGTGGTAGATATTCAACAATGGAAAGAGATCATGCAAATGCGCAGAGAAATTTATGGCAATAGTAAAGACGATTATATAAGGGATCAGCTTTCTCTTTCCATCCCAAACACATTGGATGAGAAGCATAAGGATTAATCAAGCAATTGCAACAGCTCGCATCATGAAGCTTTGCAATCTTGTTCAAAATCATCAAAAACTCAAACTTCTCTCTTTATTCCAAGTATAAAACAAAGGGGCAACTTGGATAAAGAACATTATGGTGAGGATTTACATTGTATTCAGAAAAGAATACATTTAGTAACCTCGGGGGAGTTAAATGCCAAAATTCTATCTCATTCACTTGCTTCAGACACAATGTCACAGATTGAGGTTAAAGAGCAAACAAATCAGTACTTTGGCAAAAACTTAGATTTGAAAGTGCAACCCACTAAATTACAGGGTGGTAGCATCTGTTTAGGAAATTCCACATCCACCTTTCTCAACCCCTTAGCTAAAGAATTCCAACCAGAAGCATGGGGAAGGGAAAGGGAGCAGTTGTCATCCCCAGTAACCAGTGTGGCCTCAAATAATGAAGCTTGTTCAGTGATTGAAGACAAAAACCATCTGACTTCAGTCACACAAACTTCAGGGCGAGATAGGGAACATCAGTCAGCTTTTAAGTCAGTAGTCGTACCTGAAGTGTTGAAGGGAGCATACTGATGGGAAAACTTCTGATTTGGAGCATGACAGTTCTCTAAATGTCAGAATGGACAGTGAATCAGATAAAACCTCCATTTCTGCAGCCCTTAGCAAAAGCCAACATGAAGTTTGCACAACTAATAATGACTCACCAGCTCTCAAAGAGAGAATGCCCTTTAAGCCTGCCTTCCGTTATTCTTCTGATTCTCAACTGAACTTGCCTGATGGTGCTATAGGAAGTTTGGCTTTAGATACAAATGACCATATGCAATACTGGATCGATAAGTGTACATGCAAAACTGAGGATTCTTTATTACCCCTAGTGCCAGTGAAGTCCAATGATTGTGGAGAACCATTAGTTACCTTAGAAATAGGGGGAGTGAGGGGTACACTATGAAGGACTACTGGACACTGGTGCAACTTGTTCCGTTTTATGCGACACACCAGAAGGATGCCAATATCAAGGCAGTTTGAGAGTAAGAGGAGCTTCTGGGGTAGCACAACAAGTCCCAAATCTAAAAGTTAATATGGTAAAATTTGGACCTCTAACTCTCGAACACACCTTCTTATTGATGCCATCGTGTCCTTTGAACCTTGTGATTGTTTTATTACTTATTAGCCCATTCTAATTCTTTATATTTTTTCTTCTCTTATTGCTGTTGCTAGCATTTCTAATACTATGTTGAATATCAGTGATAAGGGGCATTGTTGTTTCACTCCAGATCTTATTGGGAAGTCTTCTGGCTTCTAGCTTCTTCCCATTACTTGCTGATGTTTTTAGGTAGATGCTTCATACCATTTTAAGAAAAAAATCCATTTGTACTGATGCTTTCCAATACTTTTAATAGGAATGAGTATTGTATTTTGACAAAAGCTTTTTCCTTATCTATCCATACAATCATATAGTTTTTATTACTTTTATTAATGATATTATCAATTATGTTGCTAAAGTTCCTTATATTAAACCATCTTTGGATTCCTGATATAAATCCTGTCTGGTCACAATGTATAATGTTTGTGATCTATTGTTATAGTCTTCTAGTTGGTGTTTTATTTAGGACTTTTATATTCATATTCATTATTGAAATTGGTCTATAATTTTCTTTTAGTTTTTGTTTCTTTTTGCTCTTCTTACTTTAGATACTAGCATAAAATTTGTTTTATAAAGGAGTTTGGTAGAACTCTTTCTTTACTTATTATTTAAAATAATTTATTTAATATTAGAATTTAATATTGGATCTGTAAATGAACTCACTCACTTGTAGATCTTTTTGGTCCTTATGAATTTTTTTCTCATGAAGTTCATATATGGTCTGTTCATTTTTTATCTCAATTAGGTATATATATGTATGTATATATATATATATATACATACATACACACTCTATTTCCTTCTCTTACAATCTAGGCAGTTTACATTTTTAAAAAATATTTTTCCACTTCACTTACATTGTTAAACTTGGCATATATTTGGGCAAAATAAGTTCTTTATTTTTTTATTTTTTTAAATAAATTTATTTTTTAGAAAAGTTATCATGGTTACATGATTCAAGTTCTTACTTTCCCCCTCACCCCTTGACCTCCACCCCACCCATAGCCAATGTGCATTTCCCCTGGTTTTAACATGTGTCATCAATCAAAACTTATTTCCAAATTGTTGATAGTTGCATTGGTGTGGTAGTTTCAAGTCTACATTCCCAATCATGTCCGGATCAACCCATGTGTTCCAGCAGTTGATTTTCTTCTGTGTTTCCTCTCCTGTAGTTCTTCCTCTGAATGTGGGAAGCATTCTTTTCCATAAGTCCCTCAGAATTGTTATGGATCATTGCAACGCTGCTAGTACAGAAGTCCATTACATTCATTTTTACCACAGTGTGTTGGTCTCTGTGTACAATGTTCTTTTGGCTCTGGTCCTTTCACTCTGCATCAATTCCTGGAGGTCTTTCCAGTTCACATGGAATTCCTCCAGTTTATTATTCCTTTTAGCACAACAATATTCCATCACCAGCATATACCATAGTTTGTTCAGCCATTCCCCATTTGAAGGGCATACCCTCGTTTTCCAGTTTTTTGCCACCACAAAAATCACGAATATAAATATTTTCATACAAGTCTGTTTATTGATGATTTCTTTGGGGTATAGACCCAACAATGGTATGGCTGGATCAAAGGGCAGGCAATCTTTTATAATCCTTTGAATGCAGTTCCAAATTGCCATCCAGAATGGTTGGATCAGTTCACAACTCCACCAGCAATGCATTAATGTTCCAATTTGGCCACATTGCCTCCAACATTCATTACTCTCCCCTACTATCATTTTAGCCAATCTGATAGGTGTGAGGTGATACCTCAGAGTTGTTTTCATTTGCATTTCTCTAATTATTAGAGATTTAGAGTACTTTCTCATGTGCTTATTGATACTTTTGATTTCTTTACCTGAAAATTGCCTATTTGTGTCCCTTTCCATTTATCAATTGGGGAATGGCTTGATTTTTTAATACAATTGATTTAACTCCTTGTACATTTGAGTAATTAGACCCCTGTCAGAGTTTTTTATTATGAAGATTTTTTCCCAGTTTGTTGTTTACCTTCTGATTTTGGTTGCATTGTTTTTGTTTGTAAAAAAGCTTTTTAATTTAGTATAATCAACCATCCCATTCACATTCAGAGTTATAATTATCAGTTGTGTATTCCCCAACATTTTGGTATCCTCCCTTCTTAGGCTATTTACTTTTAAACTAGTGCTTTGTTTTAAACCACTAACCCTTGTCCCCTCCCTTGATTTACTACCCTTTCTACCACCTCCCTTGTTATTCCCCTCTTTTTATTTTTTACAGTCTAATGAATTCCCTCTCCCTTCTCCTCCCCTCCATTTTTTGACCTCCCCACTCCTCTGCTCCCCTTGGTTTATCACTTCTGACTTTCTGAGTAGGGTTAGATAGAGTTCTATATCTCAATGGATATAGCTACTCTTTCTTCTCAGGGTTAATTCCAGTGAGAGTAAGGTTTAAATATTACCTCTTAATGTTCTCTTCCTCTCCTTCTTATAATAGTATTCATCCCTTCCCTTTCTCATGCCCTCTTTGTGTATAATAGAATATCCTATTTTTCTTATTAATTCAAGTTTCTCTTAGTGTCCTCTACTATTAACCCCCCTCTTTCCCACCCACCCCCTTATCATCTTAGACCATTTAGTATTTTAACTTCTTCCTGTGAATAATTCTTCTAATTACTATAATAGTGGATACTGTGTAAATGGAATTAGCTCAAGCCCATTCATAGTTAAAACTCTACCCACCAGAAATAATGTCATCCCCAACTCCCTTAGTGGGGAGGGGAGATGAATTACCCACACGTGACAATAAGTCACAAATCAAGAACAAGGGACTGCCATTTGGGCAGTCCAAAACAGTGTAGAGACTTCCATTTGTCCACTTGAATTAGAGGTGGACCCCCCAGGAAGTGATTAAAGATGCTATCTCTTCAAATATGTTCGTAACTTCCTGTGGAGGGGTTTGGGCCTTGAACTTGGTGCTGAAGGATCTCGGCTGAGACCTTAGGCAGCTTCCCTTCTGAATTGTTACCTAGCTAAGTTATGCTGACATCCTTAGGCCTACCTTGGCGTTTCCAGACTCTCTATTCCCCTACCTTCTACCTTCCTAATTGTAAATAAACTATCATGAACCAATCCTGACTTGGGTCTATTTTAATTATGGAATCAGTCTGAGTTATTGATTCCTGGTGACCACACCTTAAAATATATATCTATATAATATCTAATTTTTCCATAAAACAGTACTATAATAGTGAATAGAATTCAGTACAGAGAATTACACATAACATTTCTCCATATAGGAATACAAATAATTAGATCTTATTGAAGCCCTTAAAGAGGCAAATTTAAAAATTAAGAGTTTTCTTTCTTTCCCCTCTGTTTCTTATTTACCTTTTCATGTTTCTCTTGATTTTTGTGGTTGAATATTGAACTTTCCATTTAGTCTTGGTCTTTTCTGTGCAAATACTTGGAAATCTTCTATCTTGTTGAATGCCCATACTTTCCCCTGGAAGTATATATAATCAGTTTTAATGGATAGGTGATCCTTGGTTGTAGACCCAGTTCTCTTGCCTTTCTGAATATCATATTCCAAGCCTTGTGGTCTTGTAGTGTGGAGGCTGCCAGATCCTGTGTGATCCTGATGCTGCTCCTTGATATCTGAATTGTCTCTTTCTGGCTTCTTGTAAAATTTTTTCTTTTACTTGGAAGCTCATGAATTTGGCTATTATATTCCTAGGTGTTGTCTTTTCTGGGTCTAGTGTAGAGGGTGATCTATGGATCCTTTCAATGTCCATATTGCCCTCTTGTTGTAGAACTTCAGGGCAATTTTGCTGAATAATTTCTTTTAGTATGGAGTCCAAGTTTTTATTAATTTCTGCTTTTTCTGGAAGACCAATGATTCTCAAATTGTCTCTTCTAGACCAGTTTTCTTGATCTGTCAAATTTTCAGTGATATTTCATGTTTCCTTCTACTTTATCAGTCTTTTGACTTTGTTTTATTTGTCCTTGTTGTCTTGAGAGATCATTGGTTTCTACTTGCCCTATTCTTGTCTTTAGAGACTGGTTTTCTGCTATATTCTTTTGATTTTCCTTTTCGATTTGGTCTATCCTGTTTTTCAGCTGTTTGATTGTGATCTCCAATTTGCTCATCAATTCTTTTGATTTGGGGGCATCTTTTTCTAATTGCCCAATTCTAGCATTTAGAGACTGGTTTTTGGCTATAATCTTTTGGTTTTCCTTTTGATCTGGTCTGTTTGGTTCTTCAAGGCTTCCAGCTGGTCATTTCTTGTCTTTAATTTGCTTATCAATTCATTTGATTTCTGAGCCTCACTTTCTAATTGCGAAATTCTGCCTTTTAAACTGTTATTTTCTTACCAGTTCTCTACTATCTTTCTCATAATATCAGATTTGAACTCTTCAATAGTTTGTGACCAGTTTTCATTTTTTTGGGAAGGTTTGGATATGATTACTTGTTTGTTCTCCTCTGCAGTTTGCTCTGTTGCCTGGCTTTTTTCTGTATAAAAGTTGTCAAGTGTTAAAGATTTCTTCTTGATCTTTCTCTTCTGGGGTTCTTGTGTCTGGCTTGCCGTTGTTAGCTATTAAGATAAAAAATAATAAGGGCTGATATTAATATAGAAATTAGTATTTTAATTAAAGCCATGCTGATTGATAAAGTCATTAGACCATGAGCTTCTAAGAATTCAAAACTGCCGCCCCAGCCATTATTGTTACCTCCATGCACTCAGTAGCTAAAAAGGAAGTTCCTCCTCACCCCGGAGATTTAAACTGTCCTCTGCGTGGAGACGTAGGCGTCCCCATGCCCAAAGAACCGGAACCGGAAACCCATTGGACCACGGGAAATGTAGTTTGATAATTTCCACGTGTCCATAGAAAATACATATATATACTTAAAGATGGCATCTCCCAAATTTCACTTTTACATAGCCCAGCACCCTCTCAGCTTTATCCTCACCCCCAGGGTCTGTCTGAGCTCTTTGGGTTCCTGAGGTCTCAGGTCTAGTTGTTCTCAGAGTCAAGTCTCCCTTGCTTGTTGCTCTGCCCGAAGGTCCTTTAACAGTTTTAGGCCGCTGCTTCCACAGTTGTGCACCCATCTGCACTGGGTCCCCACCCATGGTCCACGCCGGCTTTCTGAATCGGCATCTGCAGCTGGGACTGCACCTGCCCTCAGGATCAGAGTTCAAAGTCTGCGCGTTCTTTAGCCTCTTGAGGTCTTAAGTCTTGCTGCTCTCAGGAACAGGCTCTGGTGACCCCAGGTAGCTGTCAAAGACTTAATGGATGCCCCAAACTTGCTCTAACTCTAGTGCACTGGCTTTGGCCCTGTAGGTGGTGTAGGCGTGGAGGGGGTTGCTCAGCTCGCGTTTTAGTAGAGCTATTTCAACCCCTTATAGCATGGAAATTCCCCGATACCACGTACCTTCAATGCTGCGCCCTGTTGTGGGGTCCCTTCGTTCGTCTGGATTTGTTTTTATGTCCCCTTGAGGAGACCTCTGTGTTTCAGTTAGGAGAGGTTAAGCAGGTGCTTTTTACTTTGCCGCCATCTTAAGCTGGAAGCCCCCCAAGTTACTTCTTTATTGCTTTGACTTAATTTCCATTTCTGTTATTGTCACATTTTTATTTTTAATGGTAGTAATTTGGGTTTCTTCATTCTTTTAAAATTTATATTAAGCAATGATTTAAATATTTTGTTGATTTCCTCCCCCCATAAAACTTACTCCTAGTTTTATTCATTCAGTGGTTTTCTTGCATTCAGTTTTATTCATCTTGCCTTTAAGTTTTAGGATTTCCAATTTAGTGCTTAATTGGAGATTTTTGTTTTGTTCCTTTTCTAGTTTTTTAAAATTGCATTTAGAATTCATTAATTTAGTCTTTATTTTATTGACATAAGTATTTAGAGATTTAAATTTCCTTTTAATTATTGTTTTGCTGTATCTGATAGGTTTTGGTATATTGTCTCATTATTATAATTTTTGTTAATAAAATTATATATTATTTTTACAATTTATTCATTTACCCACTCCTTTAAGATTGCTATTTAGTCTCCAATTCATTTTTTCTTTATGTTTCTATGGTCCCTTATTAAATATAATTTTTATTGCATTATGGTCTAAGTAAGCATTTTACATTTTACATTATATAGAAAGTTGAAGTCCCCCACTATTATTGTTTTACTATCCATTTCCACTTGTAACTCCTTTAGCTTTTCCCTTAAAACTTTGGATACTATAATATTTGCTCTATATAGGTTTAATATTGATGTTTCATTATTTATGATGAGCATAAACAAATTTATAACATATAAATTTATAAAAATATTTATAAAAAATTTATAAAAAGTTATAAAAATATAACTTTAACAAATATAATTTTCCCATTTATGTCTTTTCATTAAATCTGTTTTATCTTTAAATTTGTCTGACATCATGATTACTCTTACTTCTTTTTTTATAAGTGCTTTTTAAAATCTATTTGTGACTGTCATTTAAAAATATTTCTTGTAAACAACACATTGCTAGGTTTGGGTTTTTGATCCATTTTGCTATCTATTTCTGTTTTATTGATGAATTCATCCCATTCTTATTAAGTTATAATTAGTTGTTTTGCATTTCCCTCTATTCTCTATTCCCTTGCTGTTTTTCAACCTTTCAAAAAGATCTAATCAAAAATGGGTTCTAGTACTATTTCTAAGGGCTTTCTATCCCCTCCTTCCTTACACTCAATATTACACACACCTCTTTTGTATGAGACAATTGTTCTGTTTACCTCTTCCTATCCCATTCTATTATTATTTTTAGTTCATGCCATTATGTTCAATTTGATATCAAATGCACTATACAAATATGTATACACATACATATATATTTATATATGTGTGATACATATGTATGTATATGTGTGTGTATGTATGTGTATATATATATATATATATATATAAAAAACCTTTCAAAATACCTAAATAGTGATATCATTTATATACACACATATTTGGGCAATATTGAAGATACTATAATGTCTAAAACTTTTTTTGAACATAACTTTCAATAATCTGACAATTTTTTAAAATAAACATTTATTAATATTTATATTTTAGAAAAGTTAACATGGTTACATGATTATGCTCTTACTTTCCCCTTCACCCCCCCCTCCCCTGGCGGATATGCATTTCCACTGATTTTAACATGTGTCATTAATCAAGACCTATTTCCAAATTGTTGATAGTTGCATTGATGTGATACTTTCAATCTCCAATCATGTCTTCATCAACCCATGTATTCAAGCAGTTGATTTTCTTCTGTGTTTCCTCTCTTGCAGTCTTCCTCTGAATGTGAGTAGCGTTCTTTACCGTACATCCCTCTGAAAAGTCCAGGGTCATTGCATTGCTGCTAGTACAGAAGTCCATTACATTCTATTTTACCATAGTATATCAGTCTCTGTGTACAGTGTTCTTCTGGCTCTGCTCCTTTCGCTCTGCATCAGTTCCTGGAGGTCTTCCAATTCACATGGAATTCCTCTAGTTTATTATTCCTTTTAGCACAATAGTATTCCATCACCAGCATATACCACAATTTGTTCAGCCATTCCCCAATTGAAGGGCATGCCCTCATTTTACAGTTTTTTTGCCACCATGAAAAGCGTGGCTATAAATATTTTCGTGCAAGTCTGTTTATCTATGATCTCTTTGGGGTACAAACCCAATATTAGTATGGCTGGATCAAAGGGTAGGCATTCTTTTATAGTCCTTTGAGCATAGTTCCAAATTGCCAGCCAGAATGGTTCGATCAGTTCACAGCTCCACCAGCAATGCATTAATGTCCCAATTTTGCCACATCCCCTCCAACATTTATTACTCTCCCCTTCTTTCATTTTAGCCATTCTGCTAGGTGTGAGGTGATACCTCAGAGTTGTTTTGATTTGCATTTCTCTAATTATCAGAGATTTTGAACACTTTCTCATGTGCTTATTGATAGTTTTGATTTCTTTACCTGAAACTTGCCTATTCATGTCTCTTGCCAATTTTTCATTTGGGGAATGGCTTGATTTTTTTTATACAATTGCTTTAACTCCTTGTATATTTGAGTAATTAGACCCTTGTCAGATTTTTTGTTATAAAGATTTTTTCCCAATTTGTTATTTCCCTTCTGATCTTGGCTTCATTGTTTTGGTTTGTACAAAAGCTTTTTAGTTTTATATAATCAAAATAATTCATTTTACCTTTTGTAATTTTCTCTAACTCTTGCTTGGTTTTAAAATCTTTCCTTTCCCAGAGATCTGTGTTCACTTAACTTATTTATAGTTTCCTTCTTTATATTCAAGTCATTCACCCATTCTGAATTTATCTTAGTGTAGGGTGTGAGATGTTGATCTAAACCTAATCTCTCCCATATTGTTTTCCAAATTTCCCAACGGTTTTTGTCAAATAGTGGATTTTTCTCCCAAAAATTGGGCTCTTTGGGTTTATCATATACTGTCTTGCTGACGTCATTTACCCCAAATCTATTCCACTGATCCTCCATTCTGTCTCTTAGCCAGGACCATACCGTTTTGATGACTGCTGCTTTATAGTATAGTTTAATATCTGGCACTGCTAGGCCCCCTTCCTTCACATTTTTTTTCATTATTTCCCTTGATATCCTTCATCTTTTGTTATTCCAAATGAAATTTGTTATAGTGTTTCCTGATTCAGTGAAAAAGTATTTTGGCAGTTTGATAGGTATGGCTCTAAATGGGTAAATTAATTTGGGTAGAATGGTCATTTTTTATTATGTTAGCTCATCCTACCCATGAGCAATCAATGTTTTTCCAATTTTTTTATATCTAGTTTTAATTGTTTGGAAAGTGTTTTGTAGTTGTTTTAGTATAATTCCTGTGTTTGTTTTGGTAGATAGATTCCTAAGTACTTTATCTTATCTAGGGTGATTTTTAAATGGTGTTTCTCTTTCTACCTATTGCTGCTGTGATGTGTTGGAAATATATAGAAATGCTGATGATTTATGTGCATTCATTTTGTATCCTGGAACCTTGCTAAAGTTGTTGATTATTTCTACAAGCTTCCTAGTTGATTCTCTAGGATTTTTTAAGTAGACCATCATATCATCTGCAAGGAGTGATAGCTTAGTCTCCTCATTGCCTATTTTAATACCCTCAATTTCTTTTTCTCCTCTAATTGATACTGCTAGTGTTTCTACTACAATGTTAAATAATAGAGGTGATAATGGGCATCCTTGTTTCACTCCTGATCTTATTGGAAAGGCTTCTAATTTATCCCCATTGTATATGATGCTTGTTGATGGTTTTAGGTATATACTGTTTATTGTTTTTAGGAAAGGTCCTTCTATTCCTATACTTTCCAGTGTTTTCAATAGGAATGGGTGCTGTATTTTGTCAAAGGCTTTTTCAGCATCTATTGAGATAATCATGTGATTTTTGTTTGTGAGATTTTTGATATGGTCAATCATGTGGATGGTTTTCCTAATGTTGAACCATTCTTGCATTCCTGGTATAAATCCCTCCTGATCATGGTGGATGATCCTCTTAATCACTTCCTGGAGTCTCTTTGCTAATATTCTATTTAAGATTTTTGCACCTATGTTCATTAGGGAGATTGGTCTGTAGTTTTCTTTCTCTGTTTTTGATCTA
Organism: Gracilinanus agilis; assembly: GCF_016433145.1. Taxonomy (NCBI): domain Eukaryota; kingdom Metazoa; phylum Chordata; class Mammalia; order Didelphimorphia; family Didelphidae; genus Gracilinanus; species Gracilinanus agilis. Next base: position 291,817,303 of record NC_058130.1, on the reverse strand, counting down.
CCTGGCTTTGGAATCAGTACCATATTTGTGTCATAAAAGGAATTTGGTAGGACTCCTTCTTTGCTATTTTATCAAATAATTTGTGTAGTATTGGGATTAGTTGTTCTTTGAATGTCTGATAGAATTCAGTTGTGAATCCATCAGGCCCTGGCGATTTTTTCTTAGGGAGTTCTTTGATGGCTTGTTCAATTTCTTTTTCTGATATGGGATTATTAGGTATTCTATTTCTTCTGCTGTTAATCTAGGCAATTTTTATTATTGTAAATATTCATCCATATCTCTTAGATTGCTATATTTATTGCCATATAATTGGGTGAAATAGTTTTTAATGATTACCTTAATTACCCCTTCATTAGAGGTGAGATCTCCCTTTTCATCTTTGATACTGTCAATTTGGTTTTCTTCTTTCCTCTTTTTTATTAGATTGACCAGTACTTTGTCTATTTTTTCTGTTTTTTCAAAATACCAGCTTCTAGTCTCATTTATTAGTTTAATAGTTCTTTTAGTTTTGATTTTATTAATTTCTCTCTTGATTTTTAGTATTTCTAATTTAGTTTTCATCTGGGATTTTTAATTTGCTCGCTTTCTAATTTTTTAAGTTGCATTCCCAGTTCATTAATCTCTGCCCTCCTTAATTTGTTAATATATGCACTCAAGGATATAAATTTCCCCCTCAGTACTGCCTTGGCTGCATCCCACAGAGTTTGGTAGGATGTCTCATCATTGTCATTCTCTCAATGAAATTGTTGATTCTTTCTATATTTTCTTCTTTGACTAGCTGGTTTTGGAGAATCATATTATTTAATTTCCACTTAGTTTTTGATTTGCCTGTCCAGGTGCCCTTACTCATTATTATTTTTATTGCATTCTGATCTGAGAAAGTTACATTTATTATTTCTGCTCTTTTGCATTTATTTGCAATGTTTCTATGCCCTATTACATGGTCAATCTTTGTGAATGTACCATGTGCAGCTGAAAAGAAGGTGTATTCCTTTTTGTCCCTATTTATTTTTCTCCACATATCTTTTAAATCTAATTTTTCTAGGGCTTCATTCACCTTTTTTATCTCTTTCTTATTTATTATTTGGTTTGATTTATCTAGATCTGAAAGAAGAATATTTAGATCTCCCACTATTATTGTTTTACTATCTATTTCCTTCTTGAGCTCTACCAGTTTCTCCTTTACAAATTTGGATCCTGTGCCATTTGGTGCATACATATTGAGCTACGTTATTTCCTCATTGTCTATACTGCCTTTTATCAGGATGTAATTACCTTCCCTGACTTTTTGAATCATATCTATTTTTACTTTGGCTTTATCAGAAATCATGATTGCCACTCCTGCCTTTTTTTTCTCATTTGAACCCCAAAAGATTTTGCTGAAGCCCTTTATTTTAAACTTGTGTATGTCCACCCGCCTCATATTTTTTTCTTGTAGACAAGATATGGTAGGATTTTGGTTTCTAATCCACTCTGCTATTTTCTTCTGTTTAATGGGTGAGTTCATCCCATTCACATTCAGAGTTATAATTATCAGTTGTGTATTTGCTGACATTTTTGTATCCTCCCCTAGTTCTATCACTTCTTCTTACACTATTTCCTTTTAAACCAGTGTTTTGCTTTAAGCCAGTAACCCTTGTTCCCTCCCTTGATTTACTTCCCTTTTTACCCCCTCCCTTATTACTCCCCTCTTTTTATTTTTAAGGCCTAATGAATTCCCTTCCCCTTCTTCTCCCCTCCCTTTTTTGACCTCCCTACTCCCCTGCTCCCCTTGGTTTATCCTTTCTGACTTTCTCAGTAGGGTTAGATAGATTTTTATATCCCAATGGATATAGCTACTCTTCCCTCTCAGGGTTAATTACACTGAGAGTAAGGTTTAAATATTACCTCTTAATGCTCTCTTCCTCTCCTTCTCATAATAGTATTCATCCCTTCCCCTTCCCATGACCTCTTTGTGCGTAATAGAATATCCTATTTTTCTTATTCCTTCAAGATTCTCTTTGTGTCCTCCAATATTCACTCCCCTCTTTCCCTCCCGCCCATATCATCTTAGACCATTTAGGATTCCAACCTCTCCCTATGAATAATTCTTCTAATTATTATAATAGTGAATGCTATTATGGTGATCAGAGTTCACTATAGATAATTATACATAACATTGCTCCACATAGGAGTTCCAATAATTAGATCTTATTGAAGCCCTTAAAGAGGCAAATTTAAAAAAAAATATGAGTTTTCTTATTTTGCCTTTTGTTTCTTATTTACCTTTTCATGTTTCTCTTGATTTTTGTGGTTGGATATCGAACTTTCCATTTAGTCCTGGTCTTTTCTGTGCAAATGCTTGGAAATTTTCTGTCTTGTTGAATGCCCAAACTTTAGCCTCGAAGAATATAGTCAGTTTTGATGGGTACATGATCCTTTGTTGTAAACCCAGTTCACTTGCCTTTCTGAATATCATATTCTAAGCTTTGTGGTCTTTTAGTGTGAAGGCTGCTAGATCCTGTGTGATCCTCATTGGTGCTCCTTGATATCTGAATTGTCTCTTTTTGGCTTCTTGTAAAATTTTTTCTTTTACTTGGAAGCTCTTGAATTTGGCAATTATATTCCTGGGCATGTTCTCATCTGGATTGAATGTCGCGGGTGATCTATGGATCCTTTCAATGTCTATATTGCCCTCTTGTTGTAGAACTTCAGGACAATTTTGCTGAACAATTTCTTTTAGTATGGAGTCCAAATTTCTATTAATTTCTGCTTTTATCAAGAAGACCAATGATTTTCAGATTTTCTCTTCTAGACCTGTTTTCTTGATCTGCCAGTTTCTCATTGAGATATTTCATGTTTCCTTCTATTTTATCAGTCTTTTGACTTTGTTTTATTTGCTCTTGCTGTTTTCATAGATCATTGGCTTCTACTTGCCCAATTCTTGTCTTTAGAGACTGGTTTTCTGCTATAAGCTTTTAATTTTCCTTTTCAGTCTGGTCTGACCTGTTTTCCATCTGTTTGATTTTGGTCTCCAATTTGCTTATTAATTCTTTTGATTTGGGGGCATCTTTTTCTAATTCCCCAATTCTAGCCTTTAGATACTGGTTTTTGCTATAATCTTTTGGTTTTCCTTTTCAATCTGGTAATTTCTGGTCTTTGATTTACTTGCCTTACTTTCCAATTGTGACATTCTGCCTTTTAAACTGTTATTTTCTTGCAAATTTCTTCCATTTTTCTCATGATCTCAGATCTGAACTCTTCAAGACCTCATGACTCATTTTCCTTGTTTTGGGAAGGTTTTGATTGTTTTTTCTCCTCTACCGTTTCCTCTGTTGTCTGGATTTTTTCTGTGTAAAAGTTATCAAGTGTTAAAGGTTTTTTCTTCTTCATCTTTCTCTTCTGGTTTTCCTGATGATTTTGGCTTGCCATTGTAAGCTCAGTTCCCTCTCAGCTTTATGCTCGTGCCCAGGATCTGTCTGCGTCCTTTAGACTCCTTAGATCTCAGGTCTAGTTGTTCTGGGACAAGCCTCCTGGTGGTCTCCTTGCTCGTTCTTCTGCCTGAAGCTCCTTTAACAGTCTCAGGGAGCTGCTTCCACAGTCAAGCACCTCTCTCTGCATTGGGTCCCCACTCAAGGTCCACTCCTGCACTCAGAATCAGCCCCTTTGTCTGCGCCTTAGCCCGAGCCTGTGTCAGCCCCTTCGCCTGCGCCTGCGCTTAGGGTCTGTGTTCAGAGTCCATGAGTTCTTTAGCCTCTTGGGGGGGGGTCTTAAGTCTTGCTGCTCTCAGAACAAGCCCTGGTGAGCTGCCAATGACTTAATGGGTGCCCCAAACTTGCTGTGACTCGTGTGCTGGCTTTGGAGTTGTAAGTGGTGTGGGGATGGGGGCAGGGGGTTGCTCCACTGGTGTTTTTGTGAGAGCTGTTTCACTCCTTTATAGCATGGAAATGCCCTGATTCCACGTACCTCCAATGCTGCGCCCTGTTGTGGGGTCCCTTCTTTCCTCTTGAATTGTTTTTATGTCTTCATGAGGAGTCCTATATGTGTGGGTTAGGAGAGGTCCAGCAGTTAATTTTTACTCTGCCACCATCTTAATCCCGCCTCCACTAGATTTTCCTAATCTGACAATTTTTATATTGTCTTTCCTCAATTTGTTTTTGAGGTCATTTATTTTTGCAGTAAGATATTTCATATTTTCTTCTAATTTTTTATTCTTATGATTCTGCTGTTTCATCATTAGCTTCTCCTAGTCCAGTTCTAATTTTTAATTGTTTTCTTTGGTGAGTTTTTGAATTTCTTTTTCCAAATGGTTTACCTTTCTTTCACAGTTTTCTTAATTTTCTTATATTGCTCTTATTTTTTATTTCTAGTTTACTTCTTATTTATTTTTAGAGGTTTTCCGAAACTCTCTTTGGGCTTGTGACCATTTTGAATTTTTTTTTGATGTTGTAGAAGTAGTTATTTTAAACTTCCCTGCTTTCTAAGTTTGAATCCTGGTATTGTCTATCCCCATGGTAGCTATATATGGTTGGTTTATTTCTCTTTTCTTTACTCATTTGAAAAATAATACCTTGTTGTCCTGTTTACTTTATGCTGGAGTAGGGTCCAAACCCTACTCACAGGATACTGGGGATAATGTCAGAAGTTTTATGGGTTTTTTTGTGCCATTATTTCTTGAGTCCTCCTTGATTTTTCTAATTTCTTTAAACCTGGGCCAGATGTGTTTCCTGGTCCTTCTGGCTGACCACCCCAGTTTGTAAGTGACCTCCTAACATAACAGGAGATGGTTGGAAATCCCCACATTTTAGGCTGCTGTGCACTCCCTTGACCTTATGCCTTGGAGTTTGTTGATTCTGTGTTATTTGCTTTCAAGTTATTTGCACTTCAGTCAGAGATATCACCACCAGGGAGATCAGAGACCTACCTCCATCGTTGTCATTGGCTATACCATTTCTATGCCAAAGTATTAATTATTTCTTGTTGTACTTTAGAGTTGATTCTGAAGTATTATTATTTTTCAATTTTTGAGGGAACTTGGAGAGTAGGGTAACATTGCATTATATTCTGCCATCTTTCCACAATCTTCCAGAGTAAATCCTATTCTTGAAGAAAATAACCTAATGAAATATTAAGCAGAATTAAAAGGAACTTAGCTTTCATGAACTGGAATATGACATTCCTACTATACTTTGCCCTCATACTACTTCATCTGCAATATTGTATTTACATAGCAGTGAGAACATTGGTATAAAATGGATATTGGTAATTGTATGATCCTCAAAGGAGGGCAACAAGTGTGGTGAGGGGCTTTAAGTATGTGATATTTGAGCAATAGTTGAAGGAACAAGGCATATTTAGCTCTAAAAAGAGAATATTTATTTATTTATTTAAACATATATCTTTTTGTCAAATTATGCCTTCTCTAATAGGAGAGTGGAGCAAGGTGAACCTGTGAATTTTAATCTAACAAACAAACTAATTTAAACAAAAAAAGAAAAGAGAAGGCTCCAATTTGATGTAGGTGTCTTGGAGCTCAGAAGGCAGGATCAGAAACATACAAGGAAATCAATTTGGGCTTGATTTCACGTAATGCTTTGTAATAATTAGAATAGTTCAAAAGTAGAATAAGTTGATTCCCTCTCCTGGGAGATGTTACGGTAGGGATTTCTTTGGTGTGTAATTCAGATTAGATGACTATTGAGGTCCCCATAAATCTCAAATTCTATATTCTATGATTCTTGAGCACCAACATGGCATTTTTTTTCAGTCAATGCCACACACACAGTGTGTACTTTATATTTGTGGAGTTGTTTCAAACTTAACATAGATCATTATTAATTCTCTGATTTCATCCTTACTTTACATTTCCCTTCATCCTTGGAATAGCTTCTTACCACATCTCTTTCCTATTGAAATTGCATCCTTTCCTTTAATACCTTTCCTATGTGGTAATATTTAATATACAACCATTTACCTTAAGTTCAATGAAATTCATGCACTTTATTATATAATTTTGCTTACTTACCCTAAGTTATTTTTTGTTTACTCTAACCCAGTTTCTGGTTGTTTCTTCTAGCCTTAGAATGTAATTAGAAAGAGCCTGGAAAGCTCTGGCTACATTGGGTAAGTCTTGATGATATGGCTCCTTCAACTCCTAAAATATATGAAACTATTGGAACTGAGAATACATTGCTCCTTAGATCTAATCCTCCTTGTGCAGATTTACTAATCCTTCCTTTCTTAATCATTCTTCTAGAGGTCTTAGGAAATGAGACAAATTATGTCTAACCTATATATCCAGTTTGAACAGGTACCCTCCTTGAATCATGTCCAATATGAACCCCTTGTCTGACTGGCACCTTGCACCTTTGAATTTCTTTTATATTTTTTATGCAGTTAAGTAACTGACTTGTGTCTTGGAGGTTTTGTTTCCTCCCTTATCCAAAAGCTGTGCGACTAGCTCATTTAAGGTTAGATCTACATAATTGTAGTAACTGGCAAGATAGATGAGAATTGTCTACCAATTGGTTGAAATAAGTAGCCAGAGAATGGAGACAAAAACTGCATGTCACTTGACTATCCAGTCATAGGCTCATGTAATGAGCCAAGTCTCACTCAAGCCAAAATGATAGCTCAGGTCAGAGATTGTAATAAAATTATATGTTCTTTTAACATGTAATATTTAACATAAAATTTACTTAGTTACTTAGTCTTAGAAGTGGACGGATATTCAGAGTAAAGAAGATATTCAACAAGGATTAAACATTGATTTAACTGGACATATGTCTCCATGCTGCTCATGCTTATCTGATCAGAAGCCTCAGGGCACACTTTTTGTAAACTGATTTTTTTATATATGTCAGCAGAGTGCTACCTGTATCAGTGGACTAATCTTTTAGTTCCTTGAATCAATTAAGTGTTGAGGACAGATCACATATCTTAAGTAGAAATTAACCTAGTCTGGGAGTGTCTGGATCTTCAAATATTGGTTGCTCCCACTATATCCCTAGGGCTTAGGATCACAATAACCTTTATACTCTACATGAGAATAATGCTCCATTGGATCAAGAATGCATCCTGTTAATATCTGGGGAGATTCAAGGGCAAATCTTAAAGGAGTTTATTCAAGAAGTTAAAAATGCAGCTTATACAACCATTTCTTGGTTTTTATTGCCCACCATAGAGGGGGGAAAAGCACTGAAATACTCTAAGAGGGACCTGAAAATAAACATGAACAGTGTAAGTAAATTGACATTTTGGAAGTGAAAATATAACCTAACACTTAGAACTTCTCAGGACTGAGAATTTAAAGTTAGAGGCCAATTTTTAGACCTATTCATTGTCTAGTTGAGGAGCTAATTTTTGTAATTTGCTTGAAGGGGAAAGAGGCATTTTGAGAAGAGATCTTAGGGATACAAAACTTGGTCTGATTTAAGTAGATGCCCAGGAAAAGCTCAGGGTAAGAATCAGACTGGGCAGAGCTGAATACTCTAGAAGAGATTCAGATCGTTTTGGAAGGACATGATCAAGATTCAGGAAAAACAGTAACACCTGATGATTGAATAATGTATTGAGTTGGATTATTGAGTTAAGTAGAACTCCCATAATTAGCTCAGGTAACATTGTTTCATCACATTAATCCACAGTTTTCTGTGGCAGAGAGAATGGAGTGGGTTAGGTGGGAATTGTAACCAACTGATTTTCAGAGGAGAATTTTCTCCATTTGCCATTTCTCAAATGGTGCTCAGCTGAAGTGATAAGCCATTCTGGGTCCATTTCCTGAATACTTCCTCCTGAAACTATACTCAATTGATTCTTGGTTCTCTTGCAGAATAAAGGTCATTGATTTGGGGTTTGTGGAATAGTGAGAAAAAATTCTCTGTTTTGAGAGGAGTGTGGTCTCAATACAGGTGAAACATCACCTGGTATATTAGCCACACAACTGCAAAGGGAACTAATTCATGTCAGAAGACTAGAAGACCCACCCAGTGGTTAGTACAGCCTGGGAGAATAATTCCACATCCTCAAAGTCACTCATTTAGAGCAGTTTATCAGAAGAATGCATTTTTCTGAAACCATATCTCATTCTCCCTTACTCTCAGGTCAAAATTATGAATCTCTCATACTGTTTTGTTTTGTTCTAAGCAATGAAATACTCTAATTGGATTATAATTAGAAATCATCTCTACTAAATAATAAATTCCTTGAGAAATTCAGACTATCGTGTCTAATCCTGGTAGACTTATTGATCAATACAATGTATTAGATATATTAGGTCTATGCTATATTGAATTTCCTTATGGTAACAACAAAGTAGAAACAGCTAAGATAGAGAAGTGGGGAAAGTATAGATGTGATTCACTCCCATAACTCCTTCACAAAGATCTAGAAAATATACACAAAAATTGAGTTCTGAATGGTAAAGCAAAGGAAAAAACAAACAATGATACATATTCGAGCCCAGGTTGTTATTGATAGGCAGATTGCTTTGTACACACAAGGTCTAGCCAGTAATAGAGGATTTTAGTGAAAGAGGGTGAAGACAGTATACCCAAGAGAGATGTCCCAGGCCCATATGAAGGGGCCTCACTTTGTGCAGGCTTTAGGAACAGGTGCTAACTGGTAGTTCTGTCACTCACTACTCAGTTCCTGGGCATAATAATAGGGTAAACTGAGGAGGTGGCATTCTAGGATAAGAAATGGTAGCAGATCTTAGTTTTAGCACCCACTTATTGTGAAATCCTACAACAGAATAACTAGATTCAATCCCACATTAGGAAACTAATGCTCAGATTTAGAGGGAAGTGATCCGACTTTGCCCTGGATCAGACCGAATTGTGAGCACTGAAAGCTTGTAGGTCTTTAGCCTGAACTATTCTTGAGATCTTGTAATAACAATCAGAATACCCCATGAAAATGGCAGAACCCAAGAGAGCACAAATTCAGCCCATATATTTCTTCCAGAACTTCTTCAAGCCCAGTCCTGACTTAAAAGTCCAAAGTTAGGAAGTAAGCTGAATAAATGAACAATAAAAAAGAAATCCCTCCATAGAGAGCTGTTATGATTACAGGAATGCTAAACATAGACTCCCAGAAGAAAAGACTGACTGACAAATATCTACAATCAAAGCCTCAAGGAAAAACACAGTTGAGAAACGAGTTCAACTAAGAGTCCTGGAAAAGAGGAAGCAAGAGCTTTTAAAAATGCTAAAAATTAAAAAAAAGTTTTAAAACATAAAATGCTAGCACTAGAGAAAAATGGCAAAAGAAATGAGAACTATGGAAGAAAGAATGAAAGAATTAACAGCTTGGCACAAGAGATATAAAAATGAAATTTGCAGTGCACCAGATAGAAGTTAATGACTCCATGAGATCATAAGGAATATTAAAACAAATCAAATGACTGAAAATGGAAGAAAATATATCTTATTTTAAAAATAATTTATCTGGAAACCCAAAATGAGGTGTGATTTAAACATAATTGGATAACCTGAAAGCTACTAGAGTAATAGAGGAAATCTAAAAAGATGGAGCATCTGGCAATAGTTTGGTTCTTTTGATTATCTTAAAAAAAAGAATGGAAAGGGATGGGAAAAGGAATAGACTGGATGGGGGGAGGGCAGAAGATAAATAAAGTATGAGGGGACACATCTTACTTCACTGAGGTTTTTAGGTACAAGACTATAAACAAGTAGGAAGATGTGGGGTGAGCCAAGTGATCCCCACTCTAATTTTAGCTAGTAGATTGAGAACAGAAATACATGTCATTTAAAAGGGAAAGGGGAGAAGAGAAAAGAGTGATAAAATAGATGAGTGATTAAGGGAGATATTTGTCCTAAGTCTAACAATCCCTAAGGAACAGAAGCAAATTCCCCCAAATCTGTAACACTGTGGCTAATCACATTCCTCTCTCACCATTCTGTTCTTTATAAAAAGGGGAATGGAAACAGAAGAAAATGTAGAGAGGATTGAGAGAAACAGACAATTAATAATAATTATCATGAATTTCAATTAGGTGAATTAATTCACAAAATGGAAGCAAGTAGAAGAATAGACTAGAAAGCAGATTCCAATAATGTTTTTTTGATAAGAAATAGTTTAAATATAAAGATTTGCATAGCATTAAAATAAGAAAATGAAGCAAAATCAATTATGCTTCAGTTAAAGTTGGAAAGGCAGGGGTTGATAATCATGATCTTAGGCAAGACAAGAACAAAAATAGACTTAATTAAAAGAGGTGAACAGGGAAACTACATTTTGCTAAAAGGTATTATAAGGAATGACAATATAAATATTCACCATAGATATGTACCAAATGGTATAAAATCTAAATACTTCAAGGATTAGTTAAAAGAGAATCACAGGGAGAAATAGATAACTACAACAATCACAATGATTGACTTCAGGTTTACTCTTCACAGATATAGATATGTCCAAAACAAACAAACAAACAAACAAACAGAAGTGAAGATCCTCAATGAAATATTTTAAAAGTTAGATATTATATATTATTGTACAATAATCTTGAGGTTATATTTCCCAGCTATTCATGAAGCCCTTACAAAAGCTGACCATTTATTGGCAAATAAAAATCCCACAGAAATTCATGAAAGCACAAATACTAAACACATCATTTATGGACTTCGATGCAAAAAAATTATATTTGAATAAAGTCTAATGAATAAATCACTCAAAATTTGAGACCAAGGAACTAAGGAATGAGTTCTTCAAATAATAGATTGGAAAAATAATTAATAATTTCATTAAAGACAATGACAGCAATGAGACTATACTAAAATTTTGGGAATGTAGCCAATATATTCCTTGCAATAATACTTGTAGCTTTGTACACTTTCATCAATAAAATAATGATCAGATTAATGAATTGGGCATGCACCTTTAAAAAAGCCCAACTTAGATAACCAACAACTTAGAAATTTAAAAAACAACTTAACTAACAACTTATAAATTGTACAAAGAAAATATTAGCAAAAATATATATTGAATTAATAAATAAAACTAGATGTTATTAAGAAACTCAACAAAGTAGACAAACTTTATTACCTAATTTTAAAATGAAGAAGTAAATCAAATTTAAGTACTAAAAAAGGAAAAGGTATTTTCAAAACCACTGAAGAAAGTATTAGAAATCTCATTAAACCATTAGAAACCATATTAAGCCACAAAAGAAATTGTTAGAAACTTTCATGCAATTATATGCTGGTAAGACTTAAATGGAATAGATGAATACTTACAAAAGGCATATAAAATGCCTAGCATAATAGAAAATAGAGGACAACCCAGTCTCAGAAAGCAACATTTAACAAATCACAATCACAACAATCAAAGGGTAGACTAAGTACCGTATGGATTTATAAGAAAGTTTTATAAGGATTATGAAAAATTAATTCCAATAATACCAAAGCTATTTGAAAAAAATAGGAAGAAATCTGCCAGATTCACTTAATGATAGAAACTTGTCTTGATATCTATACCAGGGAGAATGAAAACAGAGAAATACAACTGTTTATTAAGGAAACTACAACAATACACATCTAGTTTGATTTTATACTTGGGATGAAAGACTTATTCACTATTAGGGAAACTGTTAATATAAATCAAGAACCACATAAGTCAATAAGTTCAGAAAAAAAGCCTTTGACAAAAAAACCAACATTTCAATTTTTAACTAGAAAACAGAAATAAATAGATTTTTGATCTGATAAATAGCATATATCTGAAACCAAGAGCCAACATTATTTGTAGTGGGGATAGAGCTGAACCTTTTCTTTTTTTTTTCTTTAAGTTTTGAAAAGTGGGAAGATGTCTTTCTAATGATATCAAGGGTAAAGCCATATATATATATATATATATATATATATATATATATATATATATATATATATGTACACACACACACATATATATGTATATATATATATGTATATAGAAATAAAACCAGTATTACTATTCAATATTGTGCTAGAAATCCTAGGTTGAGAAATAAGATGAGAAAAAAGAAATAGAGGGAATAAATATGAATAAAGGGGAAATAAAATGATTGTTTTTTAACAGGTGAGTTGTTGGTTTGATTCAAGAACCTTAACCAACTAAAATATTAATTAAAACAATAGCTTTAGCAAATTTAAAGGCTATAATTATAGTCACACAGTCATAAGCATTTCTTTGTATTACCAACAAAATCAAGCAAGATAGAGAAATTCCATTTAATGACTACTTGGCATTCTGCTTAAGACATTCAAAGGAATGCTGTGAATACAATTATATTCTTTTTACACATTTATACTTTTATTTACACAATTATTTACACAATTATACTCTCTTTACACATTTCAAGACAGATACAGTTAATTGGACAAGTAGTTTTTTTATGGATAGGGCAAATTTATCGATTAAATCAATACAATTATTTATTAATTTTTAATTAATAAATGTAACAATACTATCTTTAAGTTAATTTATTCTTTCAGTTCCATACCAATCAACTTATCAAGTAATTTAAAAATAGCAAGATAATTTATCTGGAGGAATAAATACAGAATCTCAAGGGAAATGACAAAAAAAACCAAACAGCTGGAAATGAAGGAAACCTAACAGTATTATGTTCCAAAATATGTAGTAATCATTAGAGCAATTTTATACAAGATAAGAAATAGTTTGCTCATTGGAACAGAGTAGGTACACAATAAACTGAAGCAAATGAACACTGTGGCCAGTCGCTTGGTAAACTCAAAGATTCCAACTCTTGGAGTAAGAATGTACAATTTCACAGAACTGTTAGGAAAGCTAGAAAGGTGACAGAAACTAGTCATATAACATCTTAAAGAGTATGCCAAGATAAGCTTCAAATGCCTATGTGATATAAAAAGTGTAATATAAAGATAGCATCACAAATAATTTAGAGGAGCAAGGACAGAATTAACTTTTCAGGTCTATGCATAAATGAAGTGTTCAAGACCAGAAAAAGTGGATGATTTTGATTATATAAATTTAAAATATTTTTGCACAAGGCAAAACTAGTTCAGCTAAAATTAGAAGAGAAGCAGATAAAAGGGAAAATATTTTCAGCAAAGTTCTCTGATATAGGATTAATTTTAAGCATTTATATGCATACATATGTGTGTGTGTCTGTATGAACATATGTGGAACTGGTTAAAACATTTAAGAAACACTCTACAGTTGATAAATAATCAATAAGCAGTTTTTGGAAGAAGAAATCTTAGCTATCAGTAGCCATATGAAAAAGAAATTCTTTCTAATCACTGATAATTAGAGAAATATAAATTAAAGCAGATATTAGGTTCTACCTTACACCTATCAGATCTGTAAAGTTGACAAGAAAATGACAGTGACAGATACTGGAGGGTTTGTGGCAAAACAAGTGCATGAATGTACTGTTGATAGAGCTGTGGATCTGTCTAGCCTTCCTGGAAAACAAGGTAGAACTGGGCCCTCAAGTGTATTAAATTCTCTGTGGTCCCTTTTTGACAGTAATATCCCTATTAGTTCTATACCTCAAAGAGCTATAAGAAAGAGCAAAAGAAGCCATGTACAAAATATTTATAGCAGCTTTTTGTGGGAGAGGATGTGGTAAGGAATTGGAAACTAAGCAGGCACTCATCATTGGTGAATGGCTGAACAAGTGAACAATGAATGGACTTATTGTTCTATAAGAAATGATACAGGGGAAGGTTTCAGAGAAAACTGGGAAATCTTGTATGAATTGATTCATAGTTTGGAGAGCAGCATCAGGAGAATAATTTATACAATAATAGCATTACAGTAAAGATAAACAGCTTTGAAAAACTTTAGAAATCTGATCAATGCAGTTGTCTCCAATGATGATTATAAAAGTCTCATGTTGAAACATGCTACTCATATCATAACAGAGAGGTAATATTATTTGAACATTGAGACATACTTGTTTCTGGACATGTCCACTGGGAGAATTTGTGTGTAATAGGAATTTTATTTATCTTTTTTTCTCAGTAGGGAGATAGGGGGAGAAGGAAGTTTTTCCTGATTGAAAAATAAGTTCAATTTTATCCCTTTCAAAAAAAGGAAAAAAGGAAAAGAAGGATCTTTTCCTATTCATCTTAGATAGATGTCCCAAACCCAGTATTTCACGTAGCCATTAAATACTGGTCACATGGAATAGATATGAAACTATTCATGGGATAGTAACTACATCTCTTCTGGTTTTGCAGTGAGAATGAAAATGGGGAGGGAAGAGAGCAAATACCATATAAATTATTACACCTATTACCAGTCATTGAGTGCTTCCTCCACTGATGCAGATGAAGCAAAAGGCAACAATATTAAAAGAACACATCAATTTTACACAAGATAAAGCAATTGACCTCGAAGACAAGAGGCACAGAGATAATTTAAGAATCATACATCTCCCAGAAGAAGACGATACATCTGAGAACCTGAATTCCATTTAGCAAGAAATGGTACAATTACCTGTACAGAACTTTTAAATATAAAAAACACAGTACTGTTCAATTTCTCTTATTACTGCCAGAGAAAAATCTATGCTTAAAAACCTTAGGCAACTACTGGTTAAATTTCAAAATTTTAGTAACAAACAACAAATTTTGCAAGTATCTAGGAGAAAGACCTTCAGATATTAAGGAATGCCAGTTCAAATAACCCATGGTAACCCTATAGTCTTGGAAATAAGGACAAAAGAATGGAATTGTATATTCCCAAAAGAAAGGAGTTAAAGCTACTACCAAAAATAACATATCCTACAAAGCTTAGCCCAATCATCAAGAAAATAATTTGGATCTTTATCAGAAAAGAAGCATTTGAATCATTCTTGGGAAACAACGACAGAAGCAGCAGCAACAATAACAACAAGAGAGGTGAGCTAAATATTTGATTTGCATATGCTTCAAATGAATGAATGAATGAAAAAGCTTTTTAAGTCCCTACATATGTGTCAAGCAATGAGCACCAGGGATACACTTAAAAAAATGAGACAATCTCTAACTTCAAGAAAGTCATATTTTTAATAAAGGACAGCACATATGGGAAAGTTCATCTTTGGGGCATTATGACAAGGCCTAGGAATTTAGAAGATGCTCTGGCAAGTTTGCTTGATAGAAACAAATTGCTTGGCTTGTGCTTAAAGCAGCAGGCATATGGTAATTCCCTGAGTTTGGGAGGACTCAGTGTTATTATAAATAGCAAAGGTTAAAGTCATTCACTTTGTCAGACAGGGATTTCTTATTGCTTAGCTTGTTATTGTTACTGAGGAAGGTGGATATCGTGGGCTTTGCCACTGTTTTAGTACATGTAAACAACTTTGTGGTGAAGAATCAACCCTGCAGTTTTGGAAGAGAATAAGGTCTATGAGGGGGGAAAAAATCCCAAACTCAAAAAACAAAATCCAGTATGAAAATAGCATAAGTAAATTTTTTGTAGGACAAAATGTTGACTTTAATGAGGAAGGCATATATATCAATACTAAAGAAATAAAACTGAAATGTATATAAACAGCTCAATTAAACTAGAGTGTAATGATGGAAAAAACAAAATCCATTATTGAAAATGAGAAATGTGTAAAATAATAAAGATAACTGCAGATTTAAAAAGCACAAAAATATTTGCATAACTTTTGTACTTAGAGTGTATGTGGTACTGTGGGGATTATTGAGAAATCTCACATATAAAAATAGCATCAATAAACCATTAAAAATAAACACAAAAGTTTTTGATAAATAGAATACATCCATAATACTTGAAAAGTTTGTTATCCAGTTTTAATCATCTTCTTTATTCTTGAAAAATATTATTACAACATTGCAACTTCTTAAGTTAGATAAACACTTGTTAAATTATGGATATTCTTCCTAGATTTTTCCTCTTCATTTATCAAGTCAGTTCTTGAAGTATACATCATTGTGAACTTTGATCTACATTAAGTTGCATTTATATGAAAATTTAAATCATTGAATTTAATGTTTGGACTTCTAAATATATTAATGTAGAACAATAAAAAAAACACTGAACTAAAGAAATTTTATGGTAGATTTGAAAGGAAGAAATTAAAGTTCCTTTAATGGGCAGATGGATGAAAGATTGCTCTCTTAAATTATGAATCTTCACAACTAAATTAATATCAGTTTATCATCTTAGTGGAATGCAAACTGTAGAGATAGTTCCTACACTCATATGAAAAAGACTCAGCTGATTACTTCAGTTGTTTGAATCAAAGCTCATTTGACTATATATATATATATACACATAATTTTTACACAGAATTTGTATAGTATGTCTATAAAAGTGCTGAATTCTTAGGAAATATGTTAAGAAAAATATAAATTGTAAAGGAAGGCTGAGTTTTACCTATTAGTTTTCCTGTTAGTGCTTACTAGTTACATATGTGATTTGAGATACTAATTGAAAGAATATGCTGCCTTTTGTCTTTTTTTAAACAATTGATAGCTATTTGTCAAGATTAAATAATGTGACATTTAGCATCAGTCCTTGAAATTGTAGATGGATTTTAGCTGCTATACAGCTGAATACTTAATGTTCATACATTTACCCCTTATATATATGGGCTTTGCTACAGTAAAAATCCCAGAAAAGCACTGTGGCACAGTGGATATTAGAGGTGGCCTACTGATTTAGGAAGATATGAATTGAAAGTTGACTTCATATATACACTTCCTATGTAATTCTGGACAAGTTACTTAACTTCTCAGCATCCTAAACCATTCTCTAAGATTATAAATTACAACACAGTAAGTACCTGTATTGGTAGAAGGAGTTTCCCTACTGGGAGTTCCTTATTTAAGTAAAAACACAGATCTGGTTTAAAAAAAATTATATCCTCATTTTGATAATTACTTTGCTTCCCACATGAAATCTGATGGAGAAGGGTGTATGTGTGTGTGTGTCTGTGTATCTGTGTGTGTGTATGTGGTGTGTGTGTATTTATCTGTGAGGCACATGAGTGCCTGCATTCATGCTTATAAAGTAATCCAATTGGCTAGTTAAGAAGAGGAAAGTTTGGCTAATAGCCTATATGTTTTATTTATTAAGTATCTCCTGTGTGCTAAGTATGGTGCTAGTATTTTTCCAATTCTTCATTAACAATTCAATTTAAAAGACACTAGGAAGATAGAGAAGACTTTAAGCTCACAATGTCTAGAACCTATCAGAAAAGTAAATAGGATATTCCATTTACTACTTGTTTTCAGTTCATTGGGATTTGCTGTTTGGCCATATGAGCAAAATAAAGTTGGAAGAGATCCCTACAAAATGGTTTTTAATATTATTGGTAATGTCTACAGAGATTACTAATAGAATTTCAAGGCTAAGTATAATTACAATTGTATATATTTCTGCAACTCAGGTGATTCATTTGTGAATAAGTGCATGAATGTATTTGTCTTCTCTGGAACTAAAACATACTTCTTATTAATATTTTACCTGTCTGGATGTCTAGTGTTCATTAAAGTTTTTCATAGTGATATCCAAGAAACATATTGTACCTTTTTTTTCCAAATTGAATTTTTCCTTTAAAAGATGTGGAGGTGAGGCATTTTCATTTTGCAGTGCTTATTTTCATGCTGTTGAGTTGTGTAGACTTACTTGATGAATTTTGAGAAGCTAGTCTTTATAATTCAAACTTAAATGAAAACTTAAAATTTACTGGGCCTTGTTTAACATAAAGAATATAATATTTGTACTTTTAATCATATGCTGGGTTCTAGCATCATTAAGAACGTTCAAAATGTATTTGAAGTATCAGTGGGAGTTTTGAAAACCGATCTTTTCCAATAGAATTATAGTTGTTGCTTGTGATGAATTACCTACTCAGCTCCATTGCAGTAAGGATGTCTATTTTTCAGGTTGACCCCCTGTTTACAGTGCCAGCACCACCTCCACCAGTTTCCAGTAGCATCACGCCTCAGATTCTGCCTTCCTACTTTTCCTCATCTTCATCCAATATTGCAGCCCCAGTGGAACAGCTTTTGGTACGAACTCGTTCAGTGGGTATTAATACTTGTGAAGTTGGAGTAATAACTGAGCCTGAATGTCTGGGACCCTGTGAACCTGGGACCAGTGTGAATCTGGAAGGGATTGTGTGGCATGAAACTGATGAAGGTAAATTTCTTTTAGTTTTCCATTATCTTGTCTTTGCTATGTTGATATGTATCTGTAAGAGAATTTATTGTCTGTGTTGGGAGGAAAGACAAGTGGCTTTTGCCATCATTTGGCTTTATTTTTATAGAAAAATATTTGCTTTTTTTGTTTGTGACTGTTTTTAAAGGTCTAAGTTTTTTATCTGAAGAATTAAATATTAAAGAGGAGAGATGACTTCATTCTTATTTATTCAAATAAATATGTCAAAATGTGGTAGATCTAAAAAAATTGGAATCTATAGTCGAAATTTTTGTTGAAAGGGGTCACTAGTTAACATTGGCCACAGAAGTATCATTAATATTTTTGGCTTATGCACAAAAGTAATGGAGCCAAGAATACTCTTGTAGGTTCATTTGGAAAGAGGTTTGGCTTTGGAATCATATCTGGGTTCAAATCCTACCTCACCTATTTACTAGCTCTGTGACAAGGGGCAGTCATATAATCTCTAAAGGAGCTTTAGGTTCCTTAAAATGAGGATAATAATCCTTTCACTTATTTACTTTGCAAAGATGTTTTTGATGAAGTGCTTTTTAAACAATGAAGTAGTTATGTGCAAAAGTTATTTATTTTTTGGACCTGTTATCATCATTCTATTATATAGCTACATACCATTTCCTGAATTCTAGCTAATATTCTTCCAGATGCAAATCAAATTGAAGTCATAAATGGAACTGGGAGAGAGAAGCATTAATGAATTATATTTGTATTAGTAAATCAGAAATTTCAATTCGACCCATCCCAAAATCTGATTACAGTGAAAAAAGAGGAGTGGGATAGGCAATAGATGTTGGTAGATACATAGTTAAGGGAATATTGATGAATTTAGACAATTGGCAAAAGAATGAAAAATATGAAAGAGAAAAAATTTTAAATAGTAAAAAATTAATAGCTTTTGCTTTTTGCCTCAAAACAGTCATGAGATTTTAGCCTCCCATATACACATGATAGGGAATTGGGGAAGAAAAGGAAAGAAAAGTCTTTAGTACAGGCAATGGAAGGAAAAATTGATAAGGATTCTTATATGTAAGTCAGGGTAAAGTCCCTTAAGTTATGGAGACAATTTAAAGAATCATGGGAATAGTTAGTACCTATTTGCTCAACTGTATAATTTGTTTTTCACTTTAAAATGTGGTTTTCTACTTGTATTTGAATATGACTATTTCTAATTTGGTCACGCTTTTTAAATAAAATAATGAGGATATACTATAAAGAACTCAAGAAAAACTGAGAAATTCTCCAATTTATCCTGTCTTGATGAACCTTTGTAGTTAACACCATTTAGGAGATATACTCAGGAAAATTCAAGGTTACTTATGTTTTTCCATTGATCCAAGGAGATATTTAATTGTTGCTTCGTCTTCATTTTGATTTACAAGTATTCAATATCCATTAGGGAATTCACTTGTTTGTTTTTTTTTAAAGCATAGGATATACATATCCTATGCTTTATATATATATATACATATGTATGTATATATACACATATATATATATGATGTATATATGTATATTATATATATTTAAAACCCTTACCTTCCATCTTAGAATCAATACTGTGTATTGGTTCCAAGGGAGAAGAGTGGTAAGGGCTAGGGAATGGGGGTTAAGTGACTTGCCCAGGGTCACACAACTAGGAAGTGTCTGAGCCCTGATTTGAACCTAGGACCTCCCATCTCTAGGCCTGGCTCTTGATATTATCAATATTTGGAATGATTAGTTGTTTACTGGGCAAACATGAAAGCAAGAGTTATTTTTGTTGAATATACTAAACTTGTAACATCAGGAGAATTTAATAATCTATTTCTAATAAAAACTCAGGACCTTTAGAGCTATGTGTTAAAAAGAATATTCTGCCATATTTAATATTAATTAATTATTCATTCAGTTAATTAAATACAGTTTATCATTATTTCATGTAATTTTGAGAACAATTATAAGTAAAAGGGAGAACGCATCAATCAATGTAAGCAAATGAATTTAGGAACAGGAATGGAAGATGAGGGAGAAAGAAAGCAACTAATATAGTTTAATTAGAGTTTTGACATAGCATTTACCCAAGTAGACAAATTGTAACATTGCCAACATAAAACAGTAGCTTTGAACTACTAATTTTTAGATTTGGTTGAATAAAAAGTTCATTCCTAGTACATTTGCTTTTTTTGGTGTGATATTGTTGGTAGTAGTTCCCAATTATTTATAAGATGGAAAAAATGATATTTGGAGGTAATTTGTCTTTTTATAATTCTACATGTTGTAATTATTCAGTCATCTCCAGTAATTTGTAATATTGTGAATTTGAAGGTGTGAGATTTAAAAATTGCAGAATAGTATTTCATTGTTTCTTGTGATTTAAAGTTGCTGATTAGAGAAAGATTCATTTAGTTAACTTTGTTTCTGATTTAACTCTGTCTTGCTCTTAGTGTGCAAAGCTTTCATGGCTTAGTAACAAATTGTCAAGATAGAAACTGTTGCAAGTATGGAAAAATTTAGGATATATAAATTTATACTACATGTGGATGTTTTGTTATTCCACTCTGATCTCTCCTCTTCAAGGAAAGTGCGTGATAATACAAAATTACTCACAGATGTAAAAATCACTTTAGGGTTTCATGTACATTTGGGGCACACATGCTGCTGTTCAATGATTTGTCAAAAATTTTGCTCTTTTTAAAAATAAAATGTAAATATGTGTTTGTTGAATTTGGTTTTTAGTTAACTGAGATTCATTTTCCTTTTGAAGTGATCACATAAGGTTTTAAAGAAATACTTTTTGTCTTACTCTTTAGTTAATACTTTCCCTCTAGTCATGGTTCAGTATTATGATTATCATTTATATCTCTTGAATTATCGAAACGATTTCTCTTTCTTTTCATTCTCATGTTCTTATACTTAAGAAAAAGCTAAGCAAAGACAGGGAGTGAAGAGAGAACTCAATTTTGCCATGCCCAGTGGATTTTCCTAATTGTCATCTACATGTTTTAATGATTCTGAGCCTTTAATTATTATTATTATTTTTGTAAAAAGTTGTTCATTGTAGAGTGTAAGAACAAAAGCTAGGTTATTTAGAAAATCTGTTACGTATTATAGTATATGCTAAGAACTGCCCAAATGGATTGTTGATTTTCCATGGATGTGAATAGCTAGAATAAAAAGGAAAAAGTAGAGAGACAGTAAAAGATATTATTTGATAGAACAGTTTAGAGGAGGAAAAGGGTTTATGTATTTGAAATGTTTCACTTAGTGCATTTTGTGCTTTCTGGGGGGGGATGTGAACTTGAGGGAGGCAATATTATCAAAGTAAATCAATTTCTTGTAGAACATAGCAGTATGTTGTCATATTCTGCTTCTCCTCTCCCCCAAGTTATAAAGAAAACTGATGTTTTGGATCTGTAAAGTTCATTTTCAAGCTAATTAATTTAAATGAAGTTCATTTTAAAACTTCTCATAAAATATGACTTCTTTTGTTAATAATATTTTATTTTCCAGTATTTATTCCATTGAGGTAATTCCTTCTGACTTTTGATTGAGTTGGGCAGGAACTGAAAAGTGCATTGAAGTTGATTTTATAATAACTAATTCCGAAATAGAATGAGAATTATGGAGGTAGTGGGGAGTACTTAGCTGATTGAGTGTATTCCTTGAGCCTGGAGTATTCAGCCTGACACACTGTGTAAGTTCACATCTGTTTGAGATGTATTCTCAGTGATTATGCATAACAACAGAAGTGAACTTCATTGTGATTAAAGCTAGTTTTCTTGTTGTAAGAGCAATAACCATTAGCCCACAGTGTGTGTTTGACTGGTTAGCTTGGCTATAATACTTTGCTTAATGAGTTCAGGTTTATAGGTTTGATTCCCATCAGGTGCAGAGTTTCTTTCTGTACCAAGGCCATCTGCTGTACTATAACTGTATCTGAGAGCCTTGTAGATTCATCCTCTTCTTTGGTTACCAAGGGAACTAAATATGAATTGAGATGCTTCAAGGCAAATCTATCCCCACTAGTGGAAAAAGTTTAAAGTATGTTTCCTATTGATGTGCCATTTGAACGTACAAAAATTCAATGAACAGAATACAAGGTAGTTGCATTATCTTAACTACCATTTTATCAGTAATATTATTTGGTTATGATATTTAGCTCCTTTGAAATACCTTTGTTTTGAACATCAAGTCAGTTTTTTTCCCTGAGGAAACCAATTCAAGTGTTTATTCTTAAGTAAAATTTGTAAATCTAACCATTACAATTTATGTTTTTTCTTGGAAATTATAAGATTGAAATAAATTTTTAAGTCTCATAGAAAAATGTGGAAAGTAAAAAAAATGGAAGCATTCTTAAATTTTGAAACTTCTCACACCTGGTTTTTTCAGTGTGCTCTTCTAACATCCTACATCTGTCATGTCTTCCTGACAGCAATATAGTTCAAATTTTCCATGCTAAGTGTTTATTCTTTCAACTTTGTAAAAAACAAATCTTCTTATTCTCATTTGAAAAATAAGCTAAAACAAAACTGAGCTAAAACAAAAACCTTCTGTTTTGAGAATGATAAACTTCTTTATTTCTCTTTTATATTTGTTTATGCTATTAAACAAAAATAATAAAACAATGTAGTCAATAATAAAACAATGTAGTCAAAACCAACTTTAATAAGGTGTTTCATTGGCTACTTTAGATTACTAGCTTTAAAATGAAGAAATTATAAAGTGTAAGTAAATCGAATGAAATTAAGTGTGTGCTTTCATTGTTAACTTACATCAAGGCAGAACTCATTTAGTTTAGGTTCCATTCTGGGACAAAATGAAGCACTACTAAGTTGCTGAATATTCAACAATGGAGCAGGTTTACTTTGTCCTAATATAGCAAATATATGTAGGAAGGATGTAGCTTCTCTGTTAATGGCCTCTCTAATAAACATTTTTGGGCAGTCAGTCAACAGAGAATGGAAATGTGTAATTTGAAGAATCCATCAAGTCTGAGAAATATCAACTACAGGTGACTGGAACTTTTTATGCCCCAAATAAGGAAGTTGCATCATGGAAAATGAGACCAATTGTGTTGCATGTGGAAGAGAAGCCATGTCAGAGTCAGGGAAGCTCTACATTAGGAAATGGTTGGTCCTATTACATATTGTACCTTGAAAGAAAGAAGATCATAACAATCTTCTAGAGCAGAAATGTCCAACTAATGGGAAAAATGGAAAACTAGAAA
Organism: Gracilinanus agilis; assembly: GCF_016433145.1. Lineage (NCBI taxonomy): Eukaryota > Metazoa > Chordata > Mammalia > Didelphimorphia > Didelphidae > Gracilinanus > Gracilinanus agilis. The sequence continues at coordinate 291,793,935 of NC_058130.1, read as the reverse complement.
TTGTCGGGAGCTATTAAGAGAAATTAGAATCTCAAGTAGATATTTTTATCTGGATCCCCTCAAGAGATCAATACAGACTGGCAAAGCCATGTATTGGCTTTTTCTCCCTTTTGGGTCAAGAACTGGAGTGGGATATCTAAGATAAAAATCTGAGATTCCTCTTTTGACTCTTTTTCAGATCCACACCTTTTCTTAATAACATTTTAGGTCACATTGGAGAGCTTTAAACAAACCAGCAGTTACTGGGTTAACAATTTCTCTACAAGAAAATTAAGATCTCTAAACTCTAAAAATATTCCTAAGTCAGCCAAGGTCAGAGCTAGACAAAACTTTATCCAGCCAGGTGCAGTCCTCCCGATGAAAAAATACAAGACTCAATTCATTTATGATATCTATAGAATATATTTACAATTCTCAGAATTTGCTTGCTGATATCCAGGCTGCTAGAATTCGGCCTTGGACCCTGTTCTATCTTTACTTTGAAGCCTCCAAGGATTTTCTTTTGTATGATTTGTAACCCTTTCACAGCTGTGACTCTTTCTTTGTGTTCTTTGTTTGAAACCAGTATAAAGTTGACTCAAGAACTCCATAAAGATGGAGCACTATGAGCTAACAAGCCATGCTTCCAATCTATTTCATTCTTTGCATCCAACGACCACCCTAGGCCACTCAGATTAGTCTCTGGTTATAGAGCAGGATCTCTAGAAGAAATGAATAAAAGAAAAACTAGAAAAAAATATGTAGGAACACTTGCTTTAAGCCTTCCTTTCCTTCCTACTTCTTTTTTTTTCCTTCCTACTACTGAAAGACTATCTCAAAATCTTACTGTCCATGTGATGTGGGTTATGCCATTAATATAAGTTTGACAGTGATGAAAAAGAGTCACCTGAAGAACATCAGAGTTCTAGCACTGATGATGACAGCCCAATGTAATCACAGATTTCTTCTGATGTGAGGTAATAATGAGCAAGAAGAGCTCTAGGAACATCAGGATCTATACATAGACACTTCTGGCAAAGTCAACAGTTCTTCATCCTGCATCAAGATCATCAGGACTATTAAAATGGCCAAGAGGTCATAATCCTCTTGCATGCAACCTATAGCAGGATCCAAATTGATATAGAAGTGGCTCCTGTACTCCTGTCTTACACATGAAAACCTCTCTCTCCCTGAGAACCATATTAAGAAGATGGTATGAAATCTTTGATTTCTTAGAGGCCACTATGGAAAGTCTACCCCCTTCTTGTACACTGGCTAAATTAGGGCTCTTTCAACCTCATCTAGTGTCTCAGAAATACCACAAAGCCAACTAAGAGATCCCATTTCTTCCAAGTAAGTACATATTCACCATAGTTACATAGCAACAGTTTCACCTCCCTTATGCTTTTATAAAACCAAGATGTCTCCCAAGACCTTTGGGGAATGGAACTACTTGAATCCTCTGAAAGGTAAGAATGTGTGCCAATGGTGGGTGTATTAGCTACTTCTCCAGTATATAGTTCCTTTTGAGAGGGTGAGACATTGAGGCTAAGGCATTTCTGTCCTGAGAAAGGAATGAGAAAGAGTCAGAAACGATCAGCCAGAACAGTGTGCAAAAATACTCCATTCTTGTTTGGGTTAAGTCTTCTTGAAGATTAGATTCAAGAACCCCTCCAGACAAAGGAGTCCTGCTCCTTTCCAGTGTAACATCGATATGTCATGGACATAGAGATTAGACAGCTGATGTGGACAGTCAGATGCATAATGATGTAGCTTTTATTCAGTAAGGACAACTCTCTTAGACCATGGTGGGAGAGTTCCATTTTGTCATTTGGAGACAGGTTAAAAGCCACTTTCTAGACCACTAGGAAGATATGCCTTGTCCTTACTGAGGAGGATCATATGGTCCTGTGCCCAGCACTGAATGTCTAAATGAACACTAGATACACTCACCAACCTCTGCCAGTCTTGTAACAGCTCCAAAGTGGTTGTTTAGCATATGTTTCTGATGGGTGCTGACAAATCCCGCAAACAATTGTATGCAGAGAGAGACATTAGCAAAATTCCTCCATTGGTCCTGATCCCAAAGGGGAGAGTCCTTGATTTTACAGTCTTGTGCTTTCTAGGCCCCAAACCACTTGGTCATATACATAGCCACTGTCCAGGATCTTGTATAGATGAAAATCTTCTCCTTCCCATCCTTCAAGACTCTCTCATATGCCAACCATGTAACCTGGAATAATTTCCCATTACCAAATTAGATGACTGTTAAAACCCAGTAACATATGCCTCTATTGCAATGAATGCAATGAAGAAGAACCATGCAAAATGGCATTCCTTGGGAGCCAAGTCCCTCTATATTAGAATCCATTGGGCCAAGAGAGGAGGTAGGATTCCAGGATATAGACCGAAGGACTTAGTATTCTGTTTGGTCCTTCCCTCTTGTGAAGACTACTAATACCCAGAAAGACTGAGGCAAATGTGATTTCTAATGAAAATTTCCATTTGGGAGTAGAATCTACTTTTGTTTTAGCAGTTATTCACCTAGTCCATAATAGCCAACTTTGGATAAAGGGTGATTTTAAGATCCTGTGCTATCTATTGAGTTGCAAAAGAGGCTTAGAAAGAAGAAAGCAACTGCTGTTCAAAGCAACTGCTGTTCAAAAAATGCAGTATAGGAGTGACTGTTTCAGTGTATTTGGAGCTCTGGATTCCTAACAGTGCTTTATTATAGCTATCTCTTGGTGTCTACCAAACAGAGATCTCCAGAAACTAATACATTTCTGAGTCATAAGGACCCAAGTGGAGAAACTGCTGGAAAACCTGCTTTACACGTTCTCTGCCTTACTCAAAAGATTTACGGGTGTCTTGGAAATGGGGGTCATCAGGATATCCAGGTGGGGAATGTGAGTTTTTCAAAATCTAAATAGTCCATTAAGTTTCTGAGATTTTTAAATCATGAGGAAGCAACTGTAGGTAGCTTATTCTGGATTGTACATATAATCTTCTGGGCTTTCTGAGCCCATTGTTTGCCTCAAAATTTGACTGAGCAGGATAAACTCTATTTTCTCAGGGTTGACTTCTCACTCCTTGTCCAAATATGGACCTCTATCTGGTCTAGGGCCTTTGTCATTGTGGCCATCTGATCTAGGAGGTTGTTTTCAGATCTTTGATCACTTTAAAGTGGCAGTATGGAGACTTCAAATAGCCTTACACAAGGATGTTGAATGCATATTGATCTCCTTCCCAAGTGAAAGCAAACTGTTTCTCATTAGGGTCAATCATAGAAATAGAAAAAAAATTAACAAGGTTGATAATGTCATAACTCTCACTCTGGTTCTGTGATAGCTGTTTCAGCTTGATGAGATCAGGAATAGAGGTAGAGAGATACACATGATGACTTTGTATTCCTCACAGGTAATGCAACATTGTAAGTATAATGAAGTACTCCAGCCTCTTCCATCACTTTATCAGAAGAGAAGAAATATTTCATCTGTCTGGGGTTCTAATATACTTTTTACCCTTATACCTTGTTAACTCAAAGGGTTTCCATTTGGTCCTTCCACAGTAATATTCTTTGGTGTTGCTGAAAGGGCCCACCCAAATACTGAGCCCATAATCTCATGTCCCTTCATTAATTGTCCACTGTAGCTTCCTCTGAATGGTGTAAAAGAGGGAAAGGTTAGGAGGAAATCTCAGACTTAGTTGGGGTTAAAGGGTCCCTCAGGTCATATGCTTAAATTTCTTAGACAGTTTTACAAGCATTCCTGAAGGCTGACCATCAGCCATTTTTCTTAATCTTAGTGCTTCTTCATGAGGATGGTGTCTGCCTACCTAGTAGGACTTTGATGGAATCTGTGAATTCTTCCCCTGATCTGAGAGTACCTATTTGCACTGACAACCATATTTACTCAAGCTACAACTGACCCAACATGCCACTCAAATTTCACCAACTGATCAGCCCATATCTATATAGTTGTTTGGTATGAGGAGACCCATACCAAATTCTGAAGCCATTGAGATGGCATTCTGCTCAAAAGGCAAGAACCAATTGCCACTGAGCTATTAAACATAGTTTTCTCTCATTTTAGATATGGAATGTAGTAGGACTTGGTAGAGGTGGAGGGAGACTGAATAAATCTAATTTTTCCAATATATTCCTTAGAAACGTCGCCATCTTCCTTGCAGATCCCCATCTGGCTATAAGAGAAGTTCATTTTTACAAGGCCAGGGGTGAATAACTCCCCAGTTCAGTCTTTTAAAAAGAGATAAACAGCATATTCCTTCTAAGGTTCTAATAAATGTAGTTGGCTTTATAGAAGAAGGTCCTTAGAGAGGCCATGAAAGACTAAAACTGCCTCCATTGGACTACATCTCCAGAGGCCATAACTCTAAGAATTTTTCATTTTTTTGTTCATTTGAACATCTACAACCACTTCAATTCCTAGGTAGCATTGTTTCCTAGCCTGTTCCCTCAGGTAGAGAGATACTGTCCTTCCCCTGGAATAGTAAGAGGATAACCCTGGGGCTTTCTTTCTCTGGGTTGGAATTCCTAGTCTTTGTCCAAAATCTGTACTTTTTCTCCAGGATGTGGTTCCTTTCTCAGGAGGAATCAGGACCTGTGAGTTAGAGGCTATATAGCTGGAGCCTCTCATTTTCCAACCCTATCAGGAGAGATTTCTTTGTTTGAGGGATCATTAACTATTAGCTGACTCTTATCTTTCATTGTGCTGCCCCTGAAAGCCAAGTCTCTTAACTGCTGAGTGTGTAGCCTAGTTTACTTTCAGTGTAATATATTGGCAGTTTTATGCCAAGATATATAGGCCTAACTCCAATGCAAGTACCTTCTAATTTCAGGTTTGATGTTGGGATGAAGTATCTGATTTTCCCCTCTCATCTTCATCTGAAAATATATCTGGCCAGTCAGTCCTCAGGGTATGGTGACTCCTGTGATCTCAGAAACCCAACAAGTCTGAGAAAAGCTAAATATATGTGTCTACTACTCCTTAACTCCCCTAGACCTTCATGGAAGATGAGGCCAATCAGATTTCATGTACAGAGAAAGCTATGTCAAGAAACCACTGGTGCCATCACAATTGGTAAATAAGTTTTCTTTAAATTGAGAGAGGCAGTAAAAGTTCTAGCTTAAGTTTTTATAAATGATATTTTCTAGCTTTTAGGTTATATCTATATATTTACAGTTTTCTTCTGTGCAGTTACATTTTTTAAAATGTCAGAATTATCTTATCATTTGACCTTAATTATTTCTTAATCACAAAATGGAAATCACTTCATTTTTAAAATATAGTTTGCTCAATTTATTATATAATCATATCTTTATCTTATCATGGCACCATTGTATTATGGTTAAATTTGTTCATTTGGTAAATGGAGTCACAAAATGACAACATAGCTTACTACTGTGGGAATAAGTTTATTGTAAATAGCCACAGAGAAAGATATTGCCAAAATGACTTTTTGTTTCACAATAATACTTCAAAAAGTCTTTTTTTTTATCCTGATCAAATTTATTTCTGATCTTAGGTGGCCTTTAAAACTTCAAAGTGAAATGACTCTGCTTGTGCTAATTGAATATAAGCCCTAGCAGGACCTACCATAGGCAAGCTCTATCTGCCATCAGAGAAAGAACTTCTAATTATCAAAAGTTTGGATACCATTTTTTTAGCCTCAATTCATAAAATGCCATTAAGTTTTTTATGACCTCACAGCTTTAATTCATTTGCTTTTTACTTTGTGTGACTCAAATATCATCTCACTTTCAGGAAGAATTTTTTGAATTCATATCAGTCACTAAGCTCTTGAGAATATTTTCTCAGTGTATTCACAACTGAAACCATTTATACATACCTATACAGTGCAAGAAATAGAATATTGAATTAGTCCTGTGGATTATAGAGGAAAAAAGAATGTAAGCATTCTGATAAATGAGTCAAAAAAGAATCTTTTTGCACTAATATTGCTTACATTTTTTGTAGAAACTTGGGCACTGAGACGGTAAGGGACATCATTATACAAGTAGTAAAGTGGCAGAGCTGTAATTTTAACCCAGATCTTATGACTTCTATTCCTGCACTCTTCCCACTACTCAGTGCTGCCTTGTAGAACTTCTTGAAAAGAAATTAAACTTTAACTTTGCAGTGACCATAAACCTGACTTGTGTTGCTTATAGTTATCTGGACCATGCAGAGGTCCACAAGTTTAGATCCCTGGTTAGTCTTCTCCATTCATGATGACATCATAAAATTTTAAATTTTAACAAAATCTGTTTTTGCTTTCATTTTTCTCCTCGTCCCTCCAAATTGCAAAAAAAATAAAAGAAAAAAATCTTTGTGACAAATGTAAATTGTCAAAAAAGAGAGCTTCCCACATTGGCCATGTCAAAAAAATATGACTCATACTTCACTGTGAAATACTTTTTTATGTATGTAACAAGTTTCATCTCTAGGCTACTGGAATTGTGGTTAGTCATTGTATTGATTGGAGTTCTCACGTTTTTAAAAATGTTTTGTCATTATATCATTCTCCTGATTTTCTTCATTGTTTTCTGTATTCATTCATACAAGTATTAAAAAAAGTTCTCTCAAGGGAGACTGTCAAAGGACTGTTCCTTTTGTTCTTTCTTATGTAATGAAATAGTATTCAATTACATTCATGTAACAGAATTTAATAGGTATTTCCTTACTCTTCAATGTTTTGCCGTTTATAAAAACAAACTACTATAAACATTGTACATGTGAGAAATTTTTTTCTTTGATCTCTTTGGATGGATAAGAATTGTACTAGTATCACTGGATTACAGGATCTTCATAGTATAGGAACTTTGGGGTCAAAGTTTGTTGCTTTATAGAATGGCTAAGACAATTCACAGATTCACTAAAAGTTAATGAATGTGCCTGTTTTCCAGAATCCCTTCCAAAATTTTTTCATATTTTCTTTGTCAGCTATGTCAGTCTGATGGGTTTAAGGTAGAACTTCAGATCTGCTTTAATGTATATTTATCTAATTAATAATAATTTGGAATACTCTTTTCACATTGCTATTCATAGCTTGGATTTCTTCCTTGTTAAACTGTCTTTTCATATACTTTTGATCATTTGTTTGTTGAGAAATAGCTCTTATTTTGAAATTTTTAATCAATTCCTAATAAATCTTCAAAATAATTATCAGAGAAATTTGGCACTGTTTCCCCTCCCCCCCCACCTCTCCCACCCCCAGTTAACTGTTTTTGAAGCTGTCCAGCAGCTCCACGAAAATTCCTAGTGGGTAGGACACTCAGAAAGGGGAACCAAAGACTGAGTGAAAATGGGTTATGGGTTAAGGACTAATAGAAAGAGAACATAAGGCGAGAATAAAGACACACAGACATAGAAAGTTCTGGCATAAGGTATGTCGATGTGGAATCTAGAGACCCCAAACTTGTGGCTTAGTGAGATCTGATGAACTCCAAGTTATAGAAATAGCTTGTAGGCTGGAGACCCCCAAAGCTTGTGCTTCCCTGTTCCCATGAGAATCCACCCTGAAGGGAATCTCAGGCCAGTAGTTGCAGACTGAATAATGGACCCTAGGGAAAAAGCTAAGTGACTCTTTGGCGCAGTCAGAAGCCTGTCAGTCTCCTAAGCTGAAGGTCCCAGGGGGATGTGGTACAATGGGAGAAGCTTCTAAGGCAAAAGAATCAACCTACTTTCTCCCTGCTTCCCTGCTTTGCTCCCATTATGTCTCTTAAGACCTTGACCTCTATTCTTCCAGATGAATTTTGTCATTTTTATCTAGCTCTCTTGTTGTACCCAAATTTTAATACCTAACCCAGGTTCGATCATGGCTGGAGGAAGAATCACACTGACAATGCAATATGCAAGAAGAGGCTCATTCTTTACTAGCAATAATAGCTAGGGTCGCTAGGCAGAGAGGAGTACCTGAACCGACCCCTTGGAATTCTCAGCCAAGAGTTTATATAGAAATATTTGGGGAAGGGGGTTGGTACATACATAATTATCAAGGTAGTGTCAGGGACAGGTGGTCAGGAAGCACCTGGGGAGGGGGGGGTTTCAGGGTCAGGGGTCTGGAAGCATTTGGCAAACATACATTAAGTAGGCAAATATTGTTCAGCAGGCAAACATAGACAAACATTCCTCAAGAAGGTTAATATCCATCAGATAAGATAGCTTCAGTTTTAGGTTTATGATAGGGAGAGATAAGGAAGACTGTACTGGGAAACCTTGGGGGCTGGAGATAGCTTGTCCAGGCCAGAAATAGTTCAGTAGACTGCCAGACTGATTTTTAAATCCAACACTCAAGTAATCTTTTTTTTTCTTTTTCTTTTTTTTTAAACCCTTGTACTTTGGTGTATTGTCTCATAGGTGGAAGATTGGTAAGGGTGGGCAATGGGGGTCAAGTGACAGCTGGGAAGTGGCTGAGGCCGGGTTTGAACCTAGGACCTCCTGTCTCTAGGCCTGACTCTCACTCCACTGAGCTACCCAGCTGCCCCTCAAAGTAATCTTTTGATAGTTTGACTGATAAATGAATTTAGGTAGGATTGTCATTTTTATTACAGTCTCCCTTCAGCAAGCAGTTGATATTTCTTCAGTTATTTACACTCTGTTTTTATTTCCATAAAGAGTATTTTGAAATTGTATTCATATAGTTTCTATATGTATATTTTTTGGATAGACTTTGAATTATTTTATACTTTTTGTAGTTACAGAGTTTCTCTTTCCATCTCTTCCAGATGAATTTTATTGGTGATATACAGAAATGCTGATATTTTAAACATAGATTTGTTTTGTTTTATGTGCTATATTTTACCATTATTATTTCAGGTATATTTTAGTTGACTCATTAAAGGCCTAAATACCATCTTCCAAAAAAGTTTAATATTTTCTTATGCTTATTCCCTTAATTTATCTTTCTTGTTCTATTTATATAGTTGGCATGTCTAAAACATATTAAATAACAATTGTGATAGTGAAATTCCTGTTTTACCTTTGATTTTATTGGAAAGCCTCAAATTTATTCTCATTACATAGAATGTTATCCCTTGATTTTAGATAGATGCTACTTATATTAAGGAAATGTTTATTTATTCCAATGTTTTTTTTAATATTTGCTTTCAACTTATATGGGTGTTATATATAAAAAAGCTTTTTGAAGCTTTTTTTATTCATATGTTCAGGTAATTTTTTATTAATATTGTCTGTTAGGGTAATAGTTTTCATAATATTGAAAGAATTTTATAATTCTACTATAGATATAGCTAGTTCAATGTGTATAATCTTTATGATTTGTTGCTTTAGCCTCATAGTAGCCAATATTTTGTTTATTTTTTGTGAATTTATTGTATTAGAAATATTGTTTGACAACAAGAATTCTTAATGAATTCCAGACTCACTGGGGTTTAGGGGAAGCTGAATTTGGATTAAAAAAATCTTTATTTGAATATTGTTGATTTTAATTGTAGTCCTGTGTTTTTTAAAATCCTTTTGAAGCATATGACCAAGCTACCAAAGGCTTCATTAGACTGTTAAAAGGGTTCATAATACTAAAAAACATTAGGACCCTTCGTCTATAGCTTTTCCCCCCTTTATTTTTATTCTCTCGGATTTAGGTATCACAATCTTGTTTGTATCAGAGAAGGAATTTGATAGTATTCTTATTTTCCTTGTACTTTAATTTATTTGGTATTTGAATTAATTATTTTTTATTTTTAGGTAGAATTCTCCAGTAAATCCAGGATTTTGATCTTTTGGAACACATTTATTCCTCTCCCTTGCACCCCTCCAGTAATATTTTATTTTATTTTTCCCCCAATTACAGAAAAAATTTTAACAGGTTTGCTGATAGTTTGTGATCCAAATTCCTCTCTTCCCTCCTTCCTCCTGAAACAGCAAGTAATCTGATATGTTATACATGTGTTATCATGCAATACATATTTCCAAATCAATCGCTTTATATTTTAAAATCCATTTAATTAATTAATTTAGGATTTTTTTTCCCCCATAGTTACATGATTCCTGCTCTTTCCCTCCCCTCCTGTCCACCCTCCTTCCAGTAGCTAATGAGCAATTCTCCTGGGTTTTACATACATCATTGATCAAGAACAGTGATAGGCAAACTTTTTAAAGAGGGGGACAAAGGAAAGGAAATGCTCATCTATCAGTCTGTTTCTAAGGCAACTCTTTGGAAGTTTCTTTGTATTGTATCCTACTCATTATATTCGTCAGATTAGGAATAATGTCACAAGGCTGGGGCCTGATAGAACATTTCAGGGGGCTGCATCTGGCCCTCGGGCAGTAGTTTGCCCATCACTGATCTAGACCTTTTTCTATATTATCAATAGACTGCTTAGAGTCTATATCCCCAATCATATCCCCATCAAACCATGTGATCAAGGAAATGTTTTTTAATTCTGTGTTTCTACTTTCACAGTTCTTTCTCTGGATGTGGATAGCCTTCTTTCTCATAAATCCTTCAGAATTGTCCTGGGTCATTGCATTGCTGCTAGTAGAGAAGCCCATTATGTTCAATTGTACCACAGGGCATCGGTCTCATTTCTTCCCATTTCTCAGTTTTTCTTATTATTTGATATTTAAACTTCTTTTTGAGTTCTTCTGATAGTTTTTTGGGCTTGAAACTCTTTTATAGCTTCCTTTGAGACATTTGTTCTCTTTTGACAATATGTATTTAAAAATGTAAATTTACCCCTAAGGACTACTTTAGAAGAATCTTAAGATTTTTGGTATGTTGCTCTTATTATTCCCTTTTTCTTTAATGAAATTGTCTATTGTATCTATGGTTTCTTTCTTTGATGCATTAATGTTTTAAGATTAAGATATTTACTGAATTTTAATCCTTTTTTCAGCAACCCTTTACTGAGTATAATTTTTATTTCACTAAGGTAGTAAAAACTATTTATCATGACATCTTAAAACATTTTGGCAAGAGCAATTTAATTTTCTAAAAGTAACTGTGCCTTAGCTTATATCCCACAATTTGATGGCAATTTGTGTTTTTGTTTTTTGTTTCAGTTTTTTGAATATTTTATTTAAAAATTTTTATTGGTTTATGAAATAAAAACTTCGTTGTAAAAAACAAAAACTAACAATACAGTGAACTTATCAGAAATGCATATGACATTCCACATCTGTAATCTCAAACTTCTCTATTTAAAAATTTTTTAAGAGAAACTGGTTTTCTTTCTCATTTATCCTCACTGAAAATAAAAGAGAAAAGAAAATGAATTCTTTGTAATAAATTCACTGACTGTATACAAATACAGGCATATATTGTTTTATTCCATACTCTAAACCCACCAAATCTCTCCCTGTGGAACCATGACTACTATTTCATTGATTGCAGGGTTTTTTAAAAATCCTTTTTAACATTGTTTGTCTTTAGAGTGTTTTTTTTAAAAAGGATTGTTCTCCTTACTCCATTTATTCCATTGTTCATAAGTTTTTTAAAAAATCCTCAAAATTATTTATTTGCATGATATTGATGTTATACCAAAATACTGAGTTTTCAGGTCAATAACAACAAAATATATTTTTATACATAAAAATCAGGTCAGCAACAAAATATATTGCAAGCACCAGAAAAAATTTATTCAAATGCCAAGAAACCAGAGTGAAGGTGGTCCAATACTTGTTAACAAGAAAAGGAAAACAAGACTAGAAAACAATAAAAGAGAGAAAATTTTGGAACATGATATTGTAGATAGCAAAGGATAAAGGCTTATAACCAACTATAAGTTATCCTGCAAAAATGGGTAAGATCACACATTAAAAGAGGAAACAACGAACCTTTAAATAGATAATTTTCAAGCATTTCTGAATAAAAGGCCAAAGACGAATAGAATTTTGAAAATCTAAAAGAGGAATAAAAAGAAACTTAGAAAGATAAATAATTTTGAATATTTGCAAAGAATTAAACCATGATTAAGTTCACATTCTAATAGGAAGTGATGATCATAAGCCTTAAGATTCTTTAAGCATCTTAGAGATTATCATGTAAGAAAAATAGAGCATCTAAGTGGCTTTGTTTTGTTTTGTTGGTCTTAACTGAGGAATGAGAAAATGTATGAAGAACAACATTAAGGATGAAATGAGGAAGAAAGACTTCTGAAACCACTATTTTTCCTAATGGAGGCTCATGAAGAGTATTGCAAATGTGAAGCAGGGGAGGGAGGAATGAGCATCACATAAGATTCATGCTTATTTGAACAGTACAGAGGAAGCTTAAATACACATGTATAGCAATGCGTAGAGTAGCATATAGAAATACATTATTGTCAGTAGTAAAACATTCAAGAGATAGAGAGAGACCAAATAAGGGTTTTAGAAGATAGAGTATGAGGAGTATAAACAAAATCATGTTTAATGTGAATCATCAAGCAGATATCAAAAGGAATCAAAGAAAGTATAAGTTAGGGTTAGGATCTTAGTGAGGAGAAAAAGGCTGGTGGAGCAAAAGAAGATCAGTTATAAATCAGTACTGCTAATAATGCTCTTCTTTTTTCATCATATTCTTCTTCATAAAGAGAGGGAGGAAAGAATAAAAAATGTAAAGATTATATGATAAAGGGGAAAACTAATAATCATAACCATGAATATGGAAGGGATAAATTCACTCATAAAATAAAAGCAGATTGGATTAGAAAGAAGATTTACCAATGTGTTGTTGATAAGAAAAATGCCTAAAATTTAAAAATTCACAGAATTCTAATGAGGAAGTCAAGTGAAATTCATTGTGTTTCTGGAGAACTCAAAGAAGCAGAGATAACAACTGTGATCTCAGCCTAAGCAAGAGTAAAACCATAAATATGGTTTGAAGAGACATTAAAGTAAACTATATTTTGCTTAAAGGCACCATAGGGAATAAAATAAGCAATTAACACACATAAAGACTGAATGGCACTGCATCTAAAACTTAAAGAGAAAATTAATATAATTACAGGGTGAAACTGATAGTAAAATCTTAATATTTGGGAACTTTAATATGCCCATTTCTGATCAGTACATAAAAATGATAAATTTTAAGAACCTAAATGGAATTTTGGAAAATTGTTTGTAATAGATCTCTAGGAATTACTGAATAAAAACAGAATACACATATATACATACATGCACAAATATATATATGCATATATATACATATATATATATATACACATATACACGATGTGCCATAATGTCTCTTGCACTGTTAAAATAATTTACCATGACCTGACATAAAACCTTATAAATTTAGAATAGCAGAAATATTAAACATATTTGTTACTTAGAAAATCCTAGATTTAATAAAAAATTAATAGAAATAATTAACAACTTCACTAACATAGCAGGTTAAAAAAATAAAAGCCACAAATTGTATTAGCCTCTTTGTACAGTCACAAGAAAACCACAAAGAGAAATATAGCAAAAGATAGGCAATTAAAGATGATTACAGAATGTTTAAAATACTTAGGAATCTATACTCTATGCCAAGCATTGTGCCAAGTCCTAGAGATAAAAAAGGCAGGCAAAAGCAAAACAAACAAATGCCCTCATCTTCTGGAGCTTTCAGTGTAATAGAGGTGGTGAGGGAAAAGAAGATGGAAGTGGAGCCAAGATGGTAGAGAAGAAGCACATCTGAAAATCTCTTCCTACTAACCTTAAAAATAAAGCTTCAAAACGAATACCGGAATGGCAGAAACAACAAAAGGACAAGGTCAGACAATTCTCTTGCAAAAGACAACAAAGAAGGGAGGGTGAGAAGAGTGAGAGGGGAATGCAATCTGTAGCAAGGCCACACCACTGCCCAACACAGGCCAACAGCACAGGTCTTTTTCACCCACTGTTTGAGGTTCTGAAGCCAGGCCCCAGGCCTCAGCCAGAAGTGAGATCCTGAGGCCTTGTCCAAGCCAACAACAGGACACTCCCACATGTACCCCTTAAAGTTTCAAGCCCCAGAACAAACACCCAGTGTGTCCTGAGCCCCAGAACAAGCCTGCAATGAGGTCCTAATCCCCAGCTCAAGGCATCCTGCAGTGTATCTGACCTCTGCAAGCTCTTGATGAGGTGCCCAAATACCAGCACAAGTCTGTGCTGAGATTCCTAGTCTGGATGGTGTGCCTGGCTGTGCAAGCCAAAAGCAGTCAACAGGGAAATTGAATTGGTAGTGGAAAGGTAGCTTCCAGAGCTGACAGCCCACAGGCCATCATACCACTTGCAAGGTATGAACCAAAACTTGAAAATCTCCAGAACCAAGTGTACTGCAATTGTGGTTGGTGTGAAAGCAAAGACCCAACCTATTTCTAGCTTCAACCATTGGCAGGAATCATATATGTCTATGATTCTCATTATGTAACCTGGAATTACTACCATCCAGAAATTATAAATCATAGTCGAAAAGTTGTATAGTAATGTAAGGATTCCATCATGGTACAAATTGTTTTCCCCATTGATGCATCTATTGTACCAGTTGGAATGTAAAATTTCTATGGTACTGTGCTTTTAAATTTTCTTTGCTTGTCTAAGTTTGTCCCCTTTGCTATGCTGTAGATAGGAGAAAATGGCTGCCATCTGGTTCAAACAGAGACTTTCTTCCCCCCCCCCCCCCCCAGGAGTTATTTAGGCACTTTACCTAAGCTGGCTCTGCCAAAACTGTAACAATTAAAAGAGCCAGTAACTGATGTTTTCATAGAAGGGAGATAGAGAAAGTCTATGTGGTGAGTCTCTCTTCCAGCACTCCCCTGGGGCCAATTAAATACTGGGAGACTTTAAGGGAGTGTCATCCTGAAACTGGGTGACCTGGATGGTTGTGCCACCCCACAGGACTTGGGGGTGAGGCTTCCCTATAAGATGAGGTATGTGGTACCCCAATCTGATCCTGAATAAGGATGGGGTTCACACAAACCTCCCCCAATCAGTTAAATTTACAATGGGTGGTCTGGCTTCAAGATGGAGGCAACCAGACCAAACTGTGGTTCCCCTCTTCCTTGTTGTCTCTCAGGCACTCTGAAATGCTATCTGACTGATGAATGGCTTCTTATTATTTGCAAATCAGGGATTGGGGAAAGGGGTGAAGGGCAGAGGGATTTTGGGGTGCACTCTTTGCTATTTCTATGGTGTCTGTCACCTAGGAGGGAAACCTAATGATTCCCATTCCTAAGCTTCTACCTCCGCCCTTCTCCTTCTATTTCTATTTCTATTTTTCTGTTGCTATCCTTTTTTATAATTGTAAGTTTTGACTGAAAAGGGTCTCTCAGCAGGGTGAAGGAGAGTAAAAGATCACTCCCAAAATGGAGTCCAAACTTAGCTGACTCCATGGTTGAAATTTTGATGGGTGAGATGTGATGGAATGGCTTTGATCAGAGAATCAGGGTTTCATTTTCCAAAAGAAAGATCCTCAGGAAGCCCTCAGGACTGGATCTGAGCTGGGTTGTCCTCCTCCTCTCTCCTCACAGTGCTCCACCTGAAGACCTCTCTTCCTCCTCTTCCTTAGAGAAATTCACAGAATTCTCTCTGGCATCAACTGTTCAGCAACTGTCAGCAACTGCCTTTTCTGGCTCCTTTGGACCTATCACCTTGCACAAATCCCATCCTCACATAGGTCTGAGGATAGCTGCAAGAAAATAAAGGAGTTTAAGAGATTGAAGCTTAAGAGAGAGCTTCCTCTAACCTGGGAACAGGACCCACCTTTAAAATTAAAAAAAAAGTCAAGAATAAGACTGGGAAAATGCAAAACAAAAAAACCTTTTACCATAGAAAATAATTATGGAGTCAAGGAAGAGAAAGGCACAGATTCAGAAAGGGGACAATGAGAACAAAGCAAGTACATGCAATACTTAAAAAAAATAGCAATTGGTTTCAGGTCTGGAAGAGCTCAAAAAAGATGTTAAAAGTCAAATAAGAACAAAAGTTTTACCTAATCAAAAGAGATAAACAAATTATATATTGATAAAAGGCACTATAGACAATGAAGCAATATCAATGCTTAATATATATACATATATATGCACCAAAAGGCATAGCATCCAAATTTCTATAGAGTTTATAACGTGTTACAGGATGAAAGAGACAATAACACTTTAATGGGAGGACCTAAACCGTCTCTTCTAAGAAGTAGATAAACCCAGTCACAATATTGGGCATTTCTCAGATGAATAACTTATAGTTATCTGTATTCTCATGAAAAAAATGCTCCAAATTATTCTTGAGTAAAGAAATGCCAATCAAAACTCTGAGGCATCCATCTCACACCTATCAGATTGGCTATTATGACAAAAGAAAATGATAAATGTTCAAGAAGATGTGGCAAAATTCGGACATTAATGCATTGTTGGTAGAGTTATGAATTGATCGAACTATTCTGGAGGGCAATTTAGAACCATGCTAAAAGGGCTATGAAACTGTGACTCAGTAATACCACTACTAGGTCTGTATCCCAGAGAGATCAAAGAAAGGGAAAAAAAGACCTATATAAACAAAAATATGAATAGTAGTTTGTTTTTTTTTTTGTGGTGGCAAAGAATTGGAAATTGAAGGGGTGTACATCGGTTGGGGAATGGCTCAACAAATTGTGGTATATGATTGAGAAAGAATACTCTTAAGGTATAATAAATGATGAGCAGGATGATCTCAGAAAAACCTGGAAAGACCTACATGAACTGATGCAGAGTTAATTAAGCAGAACTGGAAGAACATTTTACATAGTAATAGCAATATTGGATGATGATGAAGTGTAAAAGATTTAACTCTTCCCATGAATACAGTGACCAAGACAATTCTGAATAACTTAAAAAACAGACTGTGATCCACCTCCAGAGAAAGAACTGATGGAGTATGAAGTATGAATGCAGATTAAAGCAAACAATTTTTCACTTCATTTTATTTGTGTATTTTTATTTGGGAGTTTTGTTTTATATAAATCTTTTTTTGCAACACGACCAATATGGAAATAGGTTTTTCATAATCATACATGTATATCCCAGATCAAAATTCTTACCATCTCAGGGAGGAGAGAGGGAAGGAAGACAATTTGGATCTTAAAATTTTGGGAAAGGTTAAAAATTAGGATTCCATGTAATTTGGGAAATAAAATATTTTAAACAAACAAACAAACAAATAAAAAAGATTTTATCCAAACAAGATATATTGGAGATGATCTCAGAGGGAAGGTCCTAAACTAAAGGAGGACTGAGAAAGGATTCTTATGTAAGTCAGATTTTTAAAATTTTATTTTATCCAAATGAAGATCCAGCAATGAAGACTGAAAAAGTGGTCTGATAGATAGGAGTTAAAGCAGGAGAGAGTAGTATTAGGGAAACCTAGAGAAAAGAGAGAGAGTAGTATTAGGGAAACCTAGAGAAAAGAGAGTATCAAAGAGAAAAGGGTAATCAATAGACTTCCTTGCAATCTAGAAAAATGTGAATTCAGCAGTTTGGCAATAGAAAAGGTAATTGGAAACTGAAGTTTTAGTTGAGAGAGAATTGAGAAGGAGTTGGAGGCACCAATAACAGACTACCTTCTTAGGGAGTTTAACTTTGAAAGGAGAGCTTTATATTATGATTAGCTACCAGGGACAAATAGATCAAATGAGTGTTTTTTGAGCATGAAGGAGACTTGAGTTTATTTGTAGACAGTGGATTTGTAGCTAGTAGACTGAGAAATATTTTTTAGAAAAAATTTTCTCCAGTGTGACAAATGTTAAGTAATTAATTGCTCTATTTGATTATCAATCATAAGAATTTTGTTTTCTGTTTTTTTATTTTATCATAAAATTTTGTTTTTTGGTTAAAAAAACAAATTGTAAGTAGCAAATGACATGTATCAGAGAGAAATTTTAAAAGGCTGGAAGGATTTCTGCACCTTTGGATTTTTCTCCTTAAATAGAGATCCAAGGAGTTAGAATAACTTAATAAATGTATCTCTAGCAGACTTATGCCCAAATTATAGAATGTAGTCTATTTCCCCAAACACGTAATATCCATCAGATTGGCAAAAGTGACAAAATGAGAAAATGACAGTTCTTAAAGAAGCTATTTGTAAATATGAGTAAATTATCATCTGACACAATTATAACATTACTAACTAAATTTTTACTTCCAAAGAGATTAAAGAAAGATGGAAAAGATCAGTATATGCAAAAAATTTATAGTAGGACTTTTTGAATGTCCGTTATTTGGGGGAAATGGCTGAATGGTTGAATAAATTATTTTATATGAATGTAATAGGATACTATTGTACTATTAAAATGATTGAAAGGGATGACTTAAGAGAAATCTGAGAATTGGCAAGTGATATAGAATGAATTGAACAGAACTAAACTAAACAGAACAGACTAAAACTGAAAAGGATAATAATTTCG
Source organism: Gracilinanus agilis (assembly GCF_016433145.1). Lineage (NCBI taxonomy): Eukaryota > Metazoa > Chordata > Mammalia > Didelphimorphia > Didelphidae > Gracilinanus > Gracilinanus agilis. The sequence goes on along the minus strand of NC_058130.1, from coordinate 291,775,593 downwards.
TTTTCTTATCGTTGTTTTCAATTCTGAACATCAAATAGAGGTTTGCATAGACAGGGAAAAAAGAATCTATCTGAAACAATCTAATATACTTTTCTTTTAAAATAAATACTATGACTTGCTTTTCTTTTAAAATAAATACTAAATTCAACATATAACTTTTAAAAATATCCTACTTGTCTGATTTTTTTTCTGACCTCTTCTATGTATTTTATTTGGAAAAAACATCTTTTGATCACCCTATTTTTTATTTGGTGGGGAGGAGAAGGGGGAAGGAGAAAGGGTTTACCTTATATCTCACTCTTCTTACTACTCCACCCTCATTATAAACAGAACAAAAACAAAACCATTGTAAAACTATGCATAGTGAGGCAAAATGAATTCCCAAGATAGTCATAATAGCGCTAAGAGAATTTAAGACTTTCGTAAATGAAGTGTTAATAATATAGAAGACTAATGATGAAGCAAACTTCCTCCCCCCTTGACAGAGATAGACTGTATAAGAAAGAGACATATTTACAGATAAAATCAATAAAACACAAATATGTTTTACTTAACTAATTCAATTATTAGTTGTGCTTATTTGTTACAAGGCAGGGCTTTTGTTTGGGAATTGGGATTTTTTTGGTAGGGAGAATTTGGAGTAGTGACAGTGAAGCATAAATAAAAAAGAAAGGAATGAAAAAAACATCAATAAGTAGCATAGGGAATAGAGAATGGACTTGTGATTTCAACAACATGGGGACCTACCAGATGAGGAAAGTCCTCTACCAAATATAATCTTGGCCTGCATTAAATGGATATAGTTTCCAAACACTGAGAAGTGATAGTATGTATTCAACATTCTGCTCTCATGAGACCCTATCTGCAATATTGTGTTCAGTTTTGGGTACCATTATTTAAAAAAGACATTGATGATCTGGAATGTGTATAGCAAAGAGGAGAAAATATGACCCTGAGACTATCACATGTGAAGATCAGTTGAAGCAACTAGGAGTATTTAACCATAACAGAAGACTCAAGAGGTGAACATGATAACTGCTTTTAAAAGTCTGAAAGGCTATCATGTGGAAAAGATTAGTTTGTTTGCCAACAAGGGGCAGAAACTGAAACAATGACTGGGTAGAGACTGCAAAGAGATATGTTGTCAGGAATAGCCTCCTAACAGAGCTTTCCAAAAGTGAAATAAATTGCTTTAAAAGATGGTGAATTCCCTTCCCTTAGAGGTTTTCATACCTTAGAGGCTACATGTATACTTCTTGAGTATGATTATGATGGGGATTCTTTTTGTTTATGAATTGGACTAGGTAGAGATGAAGTCCCATACAACTTATATTATATGATTCTTTTATTTTCTAGGGGGGAAAATAAGCAACCCTTGATAATAGTAATGGAAAGAGGGGGGCAGAGGACCTAGACTATTAATTCTTCTAAAGATATTTTATAAGTACATAAATACACATATGCATATGTGTTGAAATTCTTTCTGATACTTCCTCAGAGGTATTGTAGAGATGACAATGAATTCCTAAACGCTATACCATTACCATATGAATGGCAGCAATAAATCTATGAGCATTTTATTAAGGGTTTACTGTATGTCATATAGCACGGCATAACTAGATTGAAAAGTCTTCATTCAAGGACAGATCTACTGAAATACAGAAAGGTTTAAAGTTTGTTGCTATGTGAATATTTTTGGCAACAAATAAATTGAAGCATGTCCACAATCTTCTTTAATAAAGGAGTACACATACCAGTTAAATTATGGTTTTTTCATACTTTTGAAGTATTATAATTCAATTTCTTCTTCTTATCATTGTAAAAATCTGATTTATTAAATATATCCCAAACACATTCACCTATATAGGTCACCTGAATATGACTACTGCTGTGATACACAGGTACGCTCTCTCTGAAATTAAACTGAAATAGTAGATTTCTTTGAGAAAAGATTACAAAGTTGCCAGAATAAAGGATTTCCTTCTGTCAATTCTGTGAATGACTGATCAAATGAGATAAAATATGTAAATTACTTTACAAACCTTAAAGTACTATGTATTTTTTTTGAGATCTTTGATCACAGGATAAACAAAATTGATTTGATTTTGTGTAGAAGCCTGACTAGAAAATTGGCATAGGAGTGACATTAGCCTTATAGACAAGGAATATGGGCTAAGATTTTATATCAGAGCCCAAATAACCCTAGATTTCTAGTTTTGTAGCCAAATTCAGGAATAGGTAAGAATTAAACTCAATTTTCCAGCCTAAAAACGGTTTTTAAAATCTTATGTTTTATTTCCAAAGCACATATGTTGTATTTTCAGTGACTATATTTGAAGTACAATTTTTATCAAGTTTAAGTAAATGCTTAATTGTAATTAAGTAAATGCATAATTTTGTTTTAACTTTTAAAGTCTTTTCAAGGCAGCTAGGTGGTTCAATAGAGAGAGAGCCAGACCAAGAGATTCTTGGGTTCAAACTTGGCTTCAGACACCTCTTACCTCTGTGACTCTGGGCAAGCCAGTTAACCCTTAATTGCCTAGACCTTACTGCTCTTATGCCTTAAACCTATACTTGGTATTGATTCTAAGATGGAAGGTAAGAGATTTTTAAAAAAAGGTATATGCAGATTGATGACTGTCTGCAAAATAGCATTGTACAAATACAAAGTAAAAACAATATTAGTAGATTAAGCAATGGGATACGTATATATATGTTTAAAATTATAAGTATAAACAGTCTCAGGTATTTGGAAGTACATATAATATTCATATTTCAATAAGTTTGGTAATGTTTCATGGTAGAAGAGAAGTTTTTTAATTGAAAGGAGAAGACTTGGATAAGATAAGATGAGAATATTTTAGGCTTGGGAGAAAGCTATAAAAGTATTAGGGGATGCATAAATGAAGAGGACATTGAGTAAATTTGTCTAGTTGGAGTAGAAGAAATTTGATAAGATGTGGATAGAGCTGAGAAAGTAAGATAGTGTGATACAGACTAATTAAAAGGGTTTGAAACATGGTTGCAGATTTATAAGAAGCTACAAAAAAAAGTAATCTAGAGAATGAAAATATTCCAATTGATGATAATGCAAATTTTACTAAAGGCATTAAAGATCAAATGGAGAAGAAATTGTCAAGGTAGAAAATCTAATGAAAAGTTAGAAAAGTCAGAACTAGAGCTAAGGAAATGAATATAAAATTTGGAAATTTGGGACATTAGGAAGTGATATAAAGGAATGGGCAACACTATATGGCCATGATGGCAAACCTATGGCATATATGCCAAAGGTGGCACACAGAGTACTCTCTGTGGGCACATGGCCACACTTTCCCCTCCCTCCTCCAGCCCAGTTTGTTACTAGAAAGGCAGAGGGACTTAGGCGGAGCTGCTCCCCTCCCCCTCTCCACATCCCCTGACAACATTTTTTACATCCCCCCCTTCTGCCCAGCAGCCCAATGGGAGAGTACAGCAGGTAAGGTGGGTGGTTCACAGGTATTAGAGCTAGAGGGGAGCAGAGCACTCAGGCCACTCCCCACCCCCTCTCCACACTAGCTGAGGACATTCCTCACTTCACCCTCCCCTCTGCCTAGCAGCCTAATGGGAGCATTTTCTCCCTCCCTGTGTGGGGGTGGGGGGAGCAGGGCATATCTGGCACTCATTGGGAGGTAGGGCATGGCATAATGTCTGGGGTAGAGATGGGGTGCAGCACGTGGTCTATAAAAGGTTCGCCATCATTGATATATGGTAACTTAATAAAATTTTGATGCCAGAGTAAGATAGAAGTTGGAAAATTAACCTGAGGTTTGTCTTCATTGTTCTGACTTTGGTACAATTCAGCTCTTCATTAGATTAGATTAGATTTTCAGCTTCTTTTGGCAATTTAGGTAAGGGGTTAAAAAGGCGTTAGGAATGATTTATGCTGTTGCTGATATATCATATAATTTCTGAAATTCTTTTTCTATCAAAGGCTCCACCATCCTTCTAGTCACCAGATTCTCAACTTTAGTATTATTTCTGACTGCTCACTCTCCCTTACCCCACATACCCAATCAGCTGCCATATTTTATAACTTCTGTCTCCATATCTCTCACACCTGAATTTATCTTTCTATTGGCCTAGAGACTGGAGGTCCTAGGTTCAAGTCCGGCCTCGGACACTTCCAGCTGTGTGACCTTGGGCAAGTCACTTGACCCCTATAGCCCACCCTTACCACTCCTGGGCCAAGGAAGGTCCCTAGCCCGGATGAAAAAGGAGGAGGGTTGGGCGTGGGGCTAGCAACCCCACCCTGTAAAGACTACATCTGTTAAAGAAACTGCAACCTAAAGTAGGGGCAGCTGGGCTAGCTCAGTGGATTGAGAGCCAGGCCTAGAGATGAAAGGTCCTAGGTTCAAATCCGGACTCAGACACTTCCCAGCTGGGCGACCCTGAGTGACTGTGTGACCCATTGCCTACTGGTTGTGGCCCTATGCTCCTAAAATGGAGTCCCAGGATAAAAAAAAAAAAATTATATGACCACACCCTAGTTCAAGATTTGCTGCCTCCTAATTTGTCCCTTGGATACAAGTCTCTTCTTTTTACAAACCAGATACAAAGTGATTTTTCAGAACTACATTTCTAACTATATCTGTCCTCTGTTTAGCATTTTATAGCCTTTCACAAACTGGCCCATCCCCTTTTCTGACCTTCACAGGTATATACTGGAAGCAGTTCTTAACTGGATCTTGTGCTGATTTTCAGTGTGTGTATTTATTTATGCTTCAGAAACTGGCAAGGCTTTATTATTTTGTTGGTTGTCTAGACTTTAGAAAGTTTGGGAGAAAATATTAATACTGTATATTAAACCTAAAACTGTTTCTTGTGTAGTCTTCACCCCCACCCCACCCCCAGGCTGGCTGTTAAACATTTTCCAATTAATTCCTGATTATGTCCCTTCCCATATTCCAAAATCCAAATTGACTTTCTTGCCATTCTTCATAACTTCATATGTCCTGTTTCATTGTTTTTCAATTGGCTTTCCCCAATGCCTGAATTGCACTCCTATTTTGCTTCTCCTTAATGTCTTTCAAGACTGTTCAAGTGATATGTTTCCTCATCCCCTACCTGCAGCTACTACTGGCCTCATCCACAAATTTATTATGAAATATTTTGTATGTATTTACAGACCTACATGCTTTCTCCACATCTCAAATTCATTATGATAAAAAAATCCTTATTATCTTTCCCTCCCTAAATCTACTTCAATCTCTAATTTTTCTAATTCCACTGATATTAAAATAATTTTTGGTTCTTTTCTCTCTCACCTTTTGTACCCATTTATCAAGTTCTGTCAGTAAACCTCAAAAAATAACTCATATTCTTGTTTTTTTATCCCACTATCTGGAACCAGGCAAATTGAGGGACTCATGTTTTTGTTTCACTTCCAAAGAGTTTTCCTTCATGGAAAGGGATCAGGTTCATACATAGATGGGCAGAATCATGGAACCATAGAATAGAACCTGGTCATTTTATAGATGAGGAGAAAAAGGTCATATGAAAAGAGGAATCACTTGAAAACAACATTTAATTGAGCTAGAAATCAGGACAGCTGAATTTTAAAGGTATCTATACAGCACAGCAGGTAAAGAAAGTAAAGTGATAAGACCTGGAGTCTAGAAATCTAGGTTTAAATGCTGCCTCAGATAATCGTTAGCTATATAATCCTAGGTAAATTACTGTTCTCTTCAGATTTTTCATATATAAGGTGAAGACAATAGCTATTTTACTTCACAAGGTGTGCAAGTCTCAAAGGAGATAACAGAGTGCTTTGTAATCCTTCCTTTTGCACACAATTGGAACATGGTTTGCTGAAATAAGTGAGTGAATGAACTAGGTCCTTAGTACTAACATCCTTCTAGTCAGCTATGTATATTACCTTAAAGTCAATCTTGATTCTTCTATTTTCTCCTTCAGTCCAACTTCTCATTCCATATAATCAGTTCCTCAATCTTGTCAATTCTATAGCTGCAGTGATAATGAAATTTATATCTTTTTATTTTTGTCAATCCTATCTCTCTATATCTCTCAAAATCTTTTTTTTTAAATGCTTACACAGCTTCTACCAAAACTTAGCACTTATCACCTTTTGCCTGAACTACTTTAACAGCCTCCTAATTGATTTATCCTGATGGCAATATTTCCTCTCTCCAATTTCCTCTTCACATAGCTACAAAAATACTCTAAGGCAGTGGTGGGCAAACTTTTTGAAGAGGGAGCCAAAGGAATCTGTCAGTCTGTTTCTAAGGCAACTCTTTCGAAGTTTCATTGTATTGTATCCTACTCATTGTATTCGTCAAATTAGGAATAATGTCACACAGCTGGACAGAACATTTCAGGGGACCATATCTGGCCTGTGAGCCGTAGTTTGCCCATCACTGATCTAAGGCACAGGTCTGATCATGTCACTTCTGAGTTAAAAAAATCCTCACTGACTCTCTGTTGCCTTTAAGATGAACTACAAATTTCTTAATCTGCAATGCAAAGCTTGCCACAATCTGGCATGTATCTACCTTTTCAACTTTATTTCAGATTACTCTACTTCATGCATTTTATGTTTCTCTTATACTAGGTTAAATGTGTTTGTTGTCTAAAGTTACAATAATAATAGTTAACTTTATATAGGACTTTAAGGTTTGTAATACACAATATAGGCATTATCTCATTTGATACTTTTATACCTTTATTCTCTGTACCTTACCCTATAATGGAACATACTGCCTTTCTTATTTAAAGCTATCAGAATTTTTCCCCCTTAAATTCCCAGTTCAGGTATTATTTCCTCTGTGAAGTCTTCCCTGGTCTTCCTAACTATTAGTGCCCTTCAAATCACTTCTATTGAGTTACCTTTATATGTAGTGTATCCTCTATTTCCTTTTTGCTTATTAAATGTTTGTTGAGATCAATGAATAAATGGTTGTTTTATACTTCTCAGGCAAAATTTCTTTATTATTCAAGGGGGAAAACAAGTAGTCTTGCTTATTTCATTGAAATCTGAGTAGCCTCATTTCTAATTCATATCCAAGAACTCAAATACTTAAGTAGAATTTTAAATGCCATTCTCAGTTGACAGAGATTAAACTATAGAATGAAAAGATCTAAAATAAGAAACATCAATATCTTGTTGCTTGATTTACTCTTTAGTGAGAAGCAATATCAAATGAACAATATGGACCATCCAGACAGCTCTCAGGGTAATTTTCAAGTAATTTTCCTCTTGAGCTTCTTGTGCAGTCTTATAGAGTCTGTACTCTATAAGATTTTGTTAGATAAACATATAAATCTCCAGGTTTAATTTCCTAGTCTCTCTTGTTGAGAAAAATATTGAAACCTTTGAAGTGGTGTCTTCTACCCCCTCTTGCTAATTTCCCACCATGCTCCCGTCATCTTTTTCATATTCCAATGAAAATAAGTCATTTCTATTTCAGGAAGAGAGATGAGTAGGACTTGGGAAATGTATAAATGTTTTAGTATATATCAATTTAAATTTCTATACAGAACTGAATTCTAGGCACAAGAGTAATTTTGTGTGGTTACTAAAATATTAAACCCCCTATCTAATTACTCAATTTTAAAATCTCTCTCTATCTAAAGTAACCTTCATCATTTTAATCAGTCTAACTAATATTATAGTTGTAGTTAATTTTATCAGAACAGCAACAGGAAGGGAAAAAATTACTTCCAAAATTAAGACTGAGTTGGAGACAAAGTTCAATGTCTGTTTCCAACGTTAGGATCATTAAAACCCAGGAATATGGAGTTGAGTGGGGTAAAGAACTGAAAGCAAAGGAATGATAGCTATGAACCCTTGATGAGGGCCAGTCTAGGATGGCAGAATAAGGGGGTATTTGCCCTTGGAACTCTCAGTAATAGAACAGCCAGATACATCATTAATTAGTCCAGACCCTTCTTTTGATGTTTACTCCCTGTGTGACCTTGGGCAAATCACTTTATCTCCATGTGCTACAGTTTCCTTATATGTAACATAAGGGAAAAGCACTAGGGTTAGGTGGCTTCTGAGCTCTTTTCCAGCTGGAGAGCCCTAATTCTATTAAATTTCAGAGGTATATCCTAACTTTCCTTCTGTCCACTCTGAATCCAATAAACATTATTCTGAATGATAGTGATGATACTAAAATGATACTGAATGATACTAAAGCAAATATGGGTCATCTCAAAAGCTTCCAATTCAGAAATAAAGCTTCATAATCTTATTTTTTTTCATAATTTTGACTTTCTAATGTCTCAGAATATGGAACAACCTTTTGTTGTGTTGGAAAGTGCTAGTTTTAGAACTAGGGAGGGAAGAATTATTACTTGTATGACTGAGAGAAAGTCAGCCAAACCCAATGACTTTCATTTTCCTCATCTGTAAAATGTACTACTTACCTCACACAGTTATTGAGAGGGAAGTGCTTTACAAATCTTAAATTTACATAGAAATGTGAATTATTATTATTAACTTGTGTCTTCAGCAAAAAAAATATTTGAAGAATTTAACATTCATGCATTTGGCCTGCCAATATGGTAAAAATTACAGTATTACCAAATTCAGTTTTATAATAGCATACTTTTATAGAAACAAAATCAGTAATTCAATCCTTGTAAACTTATAAAACAAATGTTTCAGCAATGTTTCTCACCAAATTTACATCTTGTCCTTTGATATATATTCTGCCAAAAATGAGTAAAATTTCAAAGCTTTAGTTTTCCATGGATTTTAAGAAGAAATTTTTAGCATTACCTTATAATTAACTGGCCATTAAAATATTTTCCTTTTTAAATATAGTTGGAATTATGTCTTTCATCATAAATATTCCTTTGATTATATGTACCTAAATAAATGGAGAAAAGAAAATGATTTTAGAATGATGTGTACTTGAAAATGTGAAATGGCAAATGTCAATAGACTGAAATTTAGAGATAAATCTGTGGTCAGTTTCATGTAATTCAACTTATTTTAATTGAACATCCACAACATTTACATCCCTATTGTGTTCAAGGCATCAAGCTATGTAATTTTTTTTAACCCATATCTTCCATCTTAGAATCAATACTGTGTATTGAGTGGTAAGTGCTAAGCAATGGAGGTTAAGTGACTTGCCCAGGGTCACACAGTTAGGAAGTGTCTGAGGCCACATTCAAACCTAGAACCTCCCATCTCTAGACCTGGCCCTCAGTCCACTGAGCCACCTAACTACTCCCCATATTGTGTATTCTTTTTAAGAATTTAATTCTTCACATCAGATTTTTAAAAATCCCTCCAAAACTATTTTCAGTTTTAATTTTGTTGTTATTCTTCTAGGAATATTAGAGATAAAAATCATGGTAATTTAAAAAAATTCCATTTATATTCTTTGTCAGAACTAGCTTCATGACCCCAGGGGACATATAAAGGATCAAAAAGAAAAACTAGAAGGAAAGAAAATCTTTAACAGATGAGACCCCCTTCCCCAATTTAATACAGCTAGCATTCATTTTTCTAGCTCTGAGTTCATATAGCACTCAACAGAATATACCAAATAATTTATCATTTAAACAGTTATGTGTTGTTCTCTAGTTTTTAATGTAAGTTTTCTTATATAATATAATAGCAAACATTTATATGGTGTTTTAAGGTTTGTAAGCATTTTGTCAATATTATCTCATTTGATCCTCATGACTACAGTAAAGGTAGAAGCTCTTATTATTCCTATTTTATAAATGAAAGAGCTGAAACTTAGAAAGGTTAAGTGACTTGCCCAAATGGATTGAGGCCCAATTTGAATTCAGATTTCCCTGACTTTTTTTCCAGTGCTTTGTGCTACCTAGGTTACCTATAATAAGGCTGGATTGATTTTTGGAAAAGAACCCTTGACCCTTGCCCAGATATACCCTTCATGATTTTAGTGCACCATATAGAATTTGAGGAAATCAGTTTCCAATCATGAGGGACACAGGGAATTCTTGTGTATGATTACAAAAAGTCTACTAATTCACCATGGAGTCAAAAGGAAGGATGATTTCAAGGGATGCTAAGCTGCAACTGCTGTGTATATAACACGGGCATGACCCAGATCTACTTCTACTGGCAGCTTAATCACAAAATATGGTTTATAATGCAACGTACATAACCCTCCCCACAATCTCTCATTTTTTCTGGACTGTCTCCCTTACTCCAAATTGCCCTCACATTAGCATGCCTGGGGGTATTGCTGAAGTAGAACTGCCCATAGGCAGCAATGGTATTTAAGTTAAAAATAAATTCTGAACATTAGCTAACACTAAATAAAACAAGCATCTCTGTATCCATGTTCCACTGAGTACAAGATTAAAAAGTGAATTGCATGTGAAAATGTGAACCTTTATTACATATTGCTTGTTTTTCTTTTCAAAGTGTATAATAAATTCAACACTCTCCTTCGTGTTTTGTTCTTTTTCAACCTTATTTTATCTTCTGTGAATTGTTTCAATGATTCTCTTTAAGGAGGTTGAGGGTGGAGCAAACTTGTGACTAACCTCTCTCTTTTCACTTCTACACATTAAAAAAGAAAGCAGAATAAAATATTCATAACAAATATTCATAGTTTAACAAAGTAAAAGTTTCCTACATCAACTGTATCCAAAATGTATTATCATATTGATTTTTTCACTTATATCGCTATAGTTATTCCACGCATTCCCCCATCTCCTCTCAGAGAGCCATCCCATATGACAAAAAATATTTTTTAGAGAGGAAAATAATCAGCACAATTGATTGATATATTGAAAAAGTCAAAACATGTGTCCAATATATAATTTCTATGGATCTCCAGAGAATATATAATTTCTGTGGTTCTCCAAGGAAGTTTCTCATATTCTTCTTTTGGGTCCTGCTTAATCTTCAATTTTATATATTTATATATTTAGTGAGTACCTATTCTTTCCATTTATTTTTTTAAACCATGAACCTTCTGTCTTAGAATCAATACTGCATATTGGTTCAAAGGCAGAAGAGCAGCAATGGGGGATAAGTGACCAAGACTCGCAGGTAAGAAGTATCTGAACTCATATTTGAATCCATATTTGAACCTATGTTTATGCCTGGCTCTTTATTCACTGAGCCACTTAGCTGCCCCCTGTTCTTTCCATTTTTATTGTAGTTGCTTTGTATAATGTTTTCTTGGCTCTCCTTACTATATTGGTTCTGTATTGGGTCTATATTGGGTCTATATTGGTTCACATTAATTTTTCCATGCTTTTCAACAGAGATCTTTCCATGCTTCACAAATATCATTTCTTACAGCACAATAATGTGGAACATATATGTAATAGAATATTCCCCAGTCCCTCCCTAATTGATGAGTATCCACTTTGTTTTCAATTCTTAGCTATCACAAAAGATGCTGCTATAAATATTTTGAAGTACATGAGAACTTTCTTCTTCTGATTGATGAATTCCTTGGAGTATAAGCCTAGTAATAGTTTGATTCAAAGAGCATGGACATTTGAGTCTCTTTTTTTCCATGATTCTAAATTTCTTTTCAAAGGATTGTTCACCAACGATTTATTAGCATGCCCATACTTCTTCAACTGCTCAAACATTAACTGTTATAATTTTTTATTTTCAATTTTCAAAATGTGAGGTGAAACTTCAAGGTTGTGATTTTGATTTTTTATTAGTGATTTACAGTATTTTTTCAGGTATTTGGGAATACATTGCAGTTATTTTGAGAACTGTTCATATCTTTTGACCACTTATCTATTGGGCAATGATTATTAGTCAAATGTGTATATATACATAATATACAATAGATATGTAAATTTATACCTTTTCATTGAATTTCCCCATTTGACCTCTTCTCTTTTTAGGTGCATTCATTTTGTCTGTGCAGAAGCTTCTCAGCTTCAAGTAATGAGAGTTAACTATTTTATCTTTTGTATTTGTCTCTATTCTTTTGTTTGATTAAGAATACATTTTTTATTCACAGATGTGAAAACTGATGATTTGTTTCTCTTATAATTTCTTTATAGTTTGATTGTGAATATTAATATCCCACTCATTGAGAACATATTATGTAGCATTGTTATATTTTGGTCAAAGCCTAATTGCTTTCTGTTTTCCTCAGCAGTTTTTATCAAAGAAAGGATTTTTCCCCAAGATAATTTCTGTTTTCACCTTTTGTATCAAATACTGCATTGTCAAATTTTGTTGTTTCTGAATCCCCCTTGATACAGTCCATATCTTTGGCCTATTGTTTGCTTGTTGTTATTGTTTGCCCTTCATTTTGCAAGAAATTCAATAACATCACAATGTTAGAGTCAGGGTACTGTGTGTTCAGCTGTGACTAAGCAGATGTTGAGAGGGTATCACCACAAATTGGGCATACGTGGTCCATTAGAGCATCTAGAGTAGAAGTAGTGCTGGATTTGAACAGCTCACATTCTTTCTTTGCTTCTATGATTCTGATTTCCTCAGAGGACAGTGCCTTCTTTCATGTGGGCACAACTAAGCCAGTATTTCTCATGTCTCACAGTCAATAAAAAAGTTCTTCAGAGATACCTTGAGAGTGTCTCTATACTGCTTCTTCCAACCAGCATGTGAGCACTTACCATATTCAAATTCTCTGTAAAATAATCTTTTGGATAAGTGTGCATTTGGCATTTGAAGTATGTTGCCAGCCCATCAGAGCTATATTCTCTGTAAAAGAGTTTGAATGCTTGACAAAGTATCTCTTTGCCAAAGTAACTCTTTGCCAAGCATTCAAACTCTTTTACAAAGGATTGCTGATAGTAGTTAAGTTATTCACAATTGATCATCATACATTTTATTGCTGTTACTGTGTACGACATTTCTTCTGGTTCTGCTCACTTCACTTTGTATTACATTATATAAATTTTTCTAGTTGTTTTTGGTGGTCATTTTGTTTATCATTTCTTATGGCACATAGTATTCCATAACAATCATATAGCATAACTTGTTCAGCCATTCCCCAATTAATGGACTACTCTTTAGTTGTCACTACTTTGCCACCACAAAAAGAGCTGCTATATGTATATTTGTACAATTAGGTCCATTTACTTTCTCTTTGATCTCTTTGGGATATAGATGTAGTAGTGCTCTTGCTAGAGCAAAGGGTAATGCCCAATTTTATGGCCCTTTGAGCACTGTTGCAAATTATTCTCCAGAATGCTTGCATTAGTTCATAGCTCCAACAATTTTAGTATCTCTTCTTATTTTTATGTTCTTTTTTTATGATGCCACCCTGTATTTCTAAAATGTATCCATTTTGACTTTACTTTTGTATATGGTGTTGGCATGACCCTTGTTGTGAGGGTTTATTTAGTAATTTATTTAGCAATAGTGTTGGACCTAGCAGGAGGGGCTGGAGGATTCCAAGATGGAATGAAAGAGCAGGAAGTAGGGCTTGTGCTCTGAGAGAGACTCCATTAGTGGTGGGCACAAACTGTTGCTAGCCCTGGGAGATCTCAGAGTAAAGAAAACCCTGCATCCAGATTCCCTGGGATCCTGAGTTGTGGAGGCTTTCAGCAAGTGAACAAGACCTGCAGAGCTGCTCCAAGTGGAGAAGGGGTTTGGGATATGGTGGTCAGTATCTCAAACACACTTTCTCTACTTGGGTACCTTGGACCACCTTGACTCTTGGCATCCTCTGATCATCCTTGGATAACTGTGAGCCCCAAAGCCACCCTCAGGCCCTTTAGCTGTGCTGTTCAAACTTGGCTGGAATCAGGTTTGAAGCAGCCTAACTAGTGACTCCAGTACTGCTCCTTTGGGCCCTGCCTGGCTTAGGTCAATTAGATAAGAGTAGTCAAGTCCTCCCTTTGCCCCAGTGGTTTGCCCTTTAGGTTTTCAAGTGCAGAATCCCCTATCCCATCTTTTATTTAGTTACTCACAATTAAACTGTTTAAAACCTTTACCTTGCTTGCTGGTTACATAGACCCTGGCCTAGTGGTGAGCTGGGTGACCATTGGCCAACTGCCATTCTTGACTGTTACCAGCTTAGTAGTGAATCTTGGTCTCCCTATCCTGGCTGGTCCTGTCTCTCCTTCAACCCGGTGTGTGTACCCACAAACCATTTAGGTCACATTTTAACATCCCTGGTGCCCCATCTTTTACACCCTGGTTTCTGCCATATTGTTTTCCCATTTTCTTATCATTTTTGTTGAATAGTGAGTTCTTCCAAATGCTTGGATCTTTGGGTTGTCAAACAGTAGATCACTGTGGCCATATACTACTTCATGTTGAGTGCCTAATTTATTCCACTGGCACACTACCCTGTTTCTTAGCCAGTACCAGATTGTCTTTATAGTTACCACTTTATAATACAATTTGACATAGGTCACTTTCCTTCATATTTTTCATTAATTCCCTTAATATTCTTGGCCTTTCTTCTTCCAGATGAATTTTGTTACTATTTTTTCTAGCCCTATGAAATAATTTTGGGGAAGTTCGGTATGAGATAGAATTGTCATTTTTATTATATTGGTTTGGCCTACCCGTGAACAATTAACATTTTTCAAATTGTTTAGACCTGACTTTATTTGGGTGAAGAGTGTTTAGTAGTTGTTATATAGTTCTTGAATCTGGCAAATAGACTACCAGGTGCTTCATATTATCTAGAGTTATTTTAGATGTAATTTCTCTATATTCCTTATAAAATATTCCATATTTTAAATGGAATCATATCTATTAGATTTTATTGGTGGCATAGAGAAATACTGATGATCTATATGGGATTATTTTATATCTTGAAACTTTACTAAAGTTAATAGTTTCTATTAGTTTTTTTTTTGTTGATTCTTGAAGTATCCCATCATTTTATCTACAAAGAGTGATAGTTTTATTTCCTCAATGCTATTCAATTCCTTTTTAAAAATATGATCTTATTTTTCCCCAATAACATATAAAAATAATTTTTAACATTTTTTTTAAAGTTTTGAATTCAAAATTTTCTCCCTTTTCCCCGTTCTCCTTTCCTCAATCTTTCCAATCCCATCTGTAACATGATAAGCAGTCTGATAGAGATATGTGCAATCTTGCAACACATTTTTTCCCTGATAATCATTTTTTTGTGTAAGAAATCAAAAATGAAAACAGAAAAATAGTAGTAGAAGAAGAAAGTGAAGTATAATGTATTTCAGTCTGTAGTCAGACTTTCACAGTTCTTTCTTAGAGGATAAATGGTATTTTTCATCATGAGTCTCTAAGTTTGTCTTGGATCACCCTATTGCTGAGAATAATTAGGTTGTTCATATTTATTCTTCAAAAAGTATTATTGCATTGTGTACAATATTCTTCTTATTCTACTTCACTTTGCATTAGTTTGTGTCTTCCCATATTTTTCTGGAATCATCTTGCTTTTCATTTTTATAGCACAATTGTATTCCATCACAATCTTATACCACAACTAAGTCATTCAATGCCTAATTGATGGACATCTCCTCAGTTTCTAATTCTTTGCTGTCACAAAAAGAATTGCAATAAATATTTTGTACAAATACTTCCCGTTCTCTCTCTCTCTTTTTTTAAAATTTTAAACCCTTAACTTCTGTGTATTGACTTATAGGTGGAAGATTGGTAAGGGTAGGCAATGGGGGTCAAGTGACTTGCCCAGGGTCACACAGCTAGGAAGTGGCTGAGGCCGGATTTGAACCTAAGACCTCCTGTCTCTAGGCCTGGCTCTCAATCCACTGAGCTACCCAGCTGCCCCCCGTTCTCTTTTTTTAAAAATCTCTTTTGGATTCAGACAATGATGGTATTGATGGATCAAAAAGT
Source organism: Gracilinanus agilis (assembly GCF_016433145.1). Taxonomy (NCBI): domain Eukaryota; kingdom Metazoa; phylum Chordata; class Mammalia; order Didelphimorphia; family Didelphidae; genus Gracilinanus; species Gracilinanus agilis. The sequence continues at coordinate 291,759,803 of NC_058130.1, read as the reverse complement.
ATGCACTGTTTTGGAGTCCTTTAAAGCATAGTTCCAAATGCTAGAATGGTTGGATTTGATCACAGTTTCACCAACAATGTCCCAATTTTCTCACATTCCCTCCAACATTTATCATTTTCCATTTCTGTCATATAATGCAATATAATAGATCTGAGTAGTACCTCAGAATTGTTTTCATTTGTATTTCTCAAATCAAGATTGATTGAGTGTTTTTTTCCATATCAGAATAGATGGCTCAATTTAATCTAAAAGCTGCCTATTTATATCCTTTGAGAATGACTTACTTTTATAAATTTGACTTGGTTCTCTATATATTGAGGAAATTAGACCTTTGTCATAGATATTTGCTGTAATTTTTCCTCAGGTTTTTTTTTTTTGCATCAATATTCATTAGGGAGATTGGTCTATAATTTTCTTTCTTTTTTTTTTCTTCCTCATTGAATTGAAGACTATTTTTATGTCATAAAAATAATTTGATAATTTCTCCCTCAGGTATTTTTTTCAAATATTTTATATAACAGGGGAATTAATTGTTTTTTGATGTTCAGTAGAATTCACTTGTGAATCTGTCTGGTCCTGTGGCTTTTTCTGAGGGAATTCATTGATGCCTTATTCAGTTTCTTTTTTCTGAGATGGGGTCATTTAAGTATTCTATTTTCTGTTCTTTTAATTTGTGCAATTTATATTTTTAGAAATATTCATCTATTTCATATAAATTGTCAAATATATTGGAATATAATTGGGTGAAATATCTCCTAATAATTCCTTTAATTTCTTTTTCACTAGTTGTGAATTTACCCTTTTCATTTTTGATATTAGTAATTTGGTTTTCTTTTTTTTTTGTTCAAATTGTCCAATGCCATATCTATTATATTTTTATAACACAACTCCATATCTTATTTATTAATTTTATGATTTTCTATTTTATTAATCTCACCTTTGATCTTTAGGATTTCTGGCATAATGTTTAATTTAAGAGTTTTAATTTGTTCTTTTTTCCAGTTTTTTTTAGTTTCTTGCACAATTCATTAATTTACTTTCTCTAATTTATTCATGCAAGCATTTAGAGAGAGAAAATTTCCTCTAAGTACTAAGCACATCGGGTACAACCTCAGAATTTTGGTATGTTGTCTTCTTGACATTTTTAATAAAATTATTGATTGTTTCTATGATTTGATCTTTGACCTTCTCATTCTTTAGGAAAAGGTTATTTAGTTTCCAATTAATTAAATCTTTTCTCTCATCACTTTGTTAAGTGTAATTTAAAAAAAAACCTTACCTTCCATCTTGGAATTAATATTCTGTATTGGTTCCAAGGCAGAAGAGTGGTAAGGGCTAGGCAATGGGGGTCAAGTGATTTGCCCAGGGTCACACAGCTAGGAAGTATCTGAGGCCAGATTTGAACATAGGACCTCCTATCTCTAGGTCTGGCTCTCAATCCACTGAGCCACCCAGCTGCCCCCTTAAGTGTAATTTTTATAACATTATGATCTGAAAAAGAGACTTTTCATATTTCTGCTTTTCTACATTTTGTTGAGAGGCTTTTCCGATCAGTTTTTGTGAAGGTGCCATGCACTTTCAAGAAAACGGTATATGTATTTTTTGTTCCTATTCAATTTTCAGAAGTTCAATTTTTTTGCATATTAATACTGTCCAGATTTCATAGGTATTTAGTATTGTAGTCAACTTGATAGCCCTGTACACCTTCGGTTTATAAACCATCTCTCCTATATTTTCTTTTGGAGCTTCCCAAATGCTGAAATAGCTGAAATATCTGTGGCAGTATGTTCCTAAGCCTTATCATCTATTTGGACATTCCTAGAAAGTATAATAAGGAAACTTACCTATAGTGCTAAAAATTTCTCCATTTTCTATAACCAGTGTTTCCATGTATGGATGGGATGGTACTGGTTGGTGGAATACCTCTGTTTTCTTGGGGTTGATTGTCAGGCCAAAATTAGCACAGGTGACAGAGAATCACTCCAAACTCATCTCAGTCTTAGAAGCCACATTGAATGCACAATCATCTTCAAGCAAAACATCATGCACCAACTTCCCTACCACTTTGACCTTGGTTGATAGTGTTTTCAAGTTAAATTGTTTAATATCAATGCAGAAGCTGATCTTGATGCTCCTTTTGTCCTCGCTGAAGGCATCTGACAACATTGTGGAAAACTTCACGCATGATAAAGAGCATAGGAGCAAGCACACAACTCTACTTAATTCTGTTGATGACTGGGAAAGCATATGACCATTGCCCTTCATTCAGAACCTGTGTAAATGTGCCTTCATGAAATTGGTGTCCGATGCTAACAAACTTCTCTGGGCAACCCAATTTCACCAATGATTATAACCTGAGGCAAAAGACCAGTGGCTTCAGTATTGGTTGAAGATGGTTGGTTAGGGGTACAATGAAGGTATTCAGCCTATCTCTCTGAATCATGTCCTTGTCATTAATTAGTGTGGCTCCATCAGTGCTGAGTAGTTGAAATTCTTCAAAGGTCTTTGGCCCATAAATAGTCTTCAAGTCATCAAAGACACACTTGGTATTATTGCTATTAGAGTAGTAATAGAGTAGTAATCTCATTTTCCTTTTTGCTGAGCCAAGAATCTTGCGTCTCTCTAAGCTTCCTTTGTACTTGGTTTTTTTATTTAAGGAAACACTACCTTCATAGCCCTGTGGAATTCTTAGTTTTCCTTTATCAGCTTCTGAATTTCAAAAAAAAATCATTTTTGACAAATCCAATCCTGATGTTTATGGCTGTTCTGGCCTAGATGAGCAAATGTTGTGCCTTACTCCAAATTTTCCAAAAACTGTCCACTCCTCTTCAGTTTCACTATTGCTGGCTATGTGCTGACTTGGCTTTCCCTTCAAGTCAGCAATAAACTGTTTATATATGGAGAAATGCTCTAGCCTGTTAACATTGAGTTTCCTGACAATCCTCTTGCTTTGGGACCATTACTTTCACTGAATGCCACTGTTTAGTTTAGACAAGATGAGTCTCTGATTAGTTTGGTACTCTTTCCCACACATTATTGCCTCTATCACCCTCACATCTTTCCTGTCTTTCCTCACAATGATATACTCTATTAAATGTAGTGCTTGTTACAAAGGTGCTTCCAGGATGTTTTATTGCAGTTAAGTAGGTAGAAGACAATAATGCTGGTAGAAAACATACAAGACCATTGCTATTACTCTTTCCAACTCCATTCCTCCCAAGAACTCCCTGCCATATCTGATAATCTGTTCCTGTGATAATCTGCCATTAAAGTCCTCCTTCAGCACATTGAGGATGGGGTCCTCCAAGTCTTCACAGATTATTTTTTTTTTGGTTTTTGTGGTGGGAACATATGGACTAACAGTAGTGTGGTGCTGTAAGTGGCAATTGCATTGTCATAAGCCTATCATTGACTCCTTTTCGGGGCATGCAATCTTGCTGACTAGATCTGATTATGAGTCCTGTATCTGCTTTATAGTTTTCTTCATTACATTTCATCACTTCAGAAAAATGTGTATCCAACTCCATCTTTAGTAAGTTTGCTAGCTAATTAGTAAGAATGCTAGAGGTATTCTTCTCTCAGGTCTACTGGATTTCATGTCCATAAGCATACATATATTCCATGTACCAATGTTGAATGGAATCACTGTCACAAATTTTTTTGTTTGTTTTTTGTATTTTGGCCACAGGCTGAAATACACACCAGCCTTGGCAAATAGGCCAGAGTGGAGTGAAGCCTACAGATACCTTTTCTAGCCTCTTTTTCTCCCCTGGATGTGAGCAGTATGGTCTTTAAAAAGAAATCAAGGAAGCTACCAAATCCTACTGTAGCTTCAGTCCAGAGAGAAGATGGCCCAATACAAGTGGGCCCCTTGCATGCAGGGTTATGGCTATAGATCCTAGGGTATCCACTTTTGCTACTTTGTCACTTGCCTGCCACAGGACTTCAGAAAGGATGAAGAGGCAGATGAGGAGTGATGACTGGCATATGAATTTGATTTATGTGAGGCAGAGTTGCACAAAATCGCTAGCCTGTTCTAGAGCCATCAGAGTCCAGAAGACAGAAGTTGAGATGGCTGATGATAATTTGGGATTCAAGGGTTGATCTTAATGTCTTCTTTTCTGTCCAAAGTCTAAGTGTATCACAGCATTGGCTTCAACCTTCTCAATGGCTGTTGGAACAAAATTGTTCTTGTCTGCCCATTACACTGAGAGAAGTCTTCATATGCTTGGATAAGTGTTCCCCTACTCTGCCACAGGCAGCTTCCCATCTGCTGCTTGGTTTAGCCTATCTTCTTAAACAGTTTTACCAGGGTGTGCCCCTTATGCCTGCTACAACTTCTTGGAACCACAAGTATCCACCAAAGATGGGTGAGTAACCCTGGAAGAACTCAACAAACCCTCTGACCAGAGGTACTGGTCCTCACTGTACTTACTATACACCTCACCATTGATATGAATTTCTGTTCATTAGCTAATACCAAAATGATTTTCATTTCTTGCTTTATAATATGGTCTAAGGTCAGTAAGTACTCATTTTTACCTCTTTTCATAATTTCCCTTGATATTTTAGATATTTTGCTTTTCCAAATGAATCTTGTTACTATTTGGTCATGTTTTGCAAAGTATCTCCTTGGCAATTTGATTGATATAGCATGAAAAGTGTAAATTAACTTTCATAGTATAGTGAATCTTGTTTTATATGTACTCTTCACATGCAAATTCAGGTATATATGAGTGGCAATTAAAAAAATAAAGACAGAAAAAATAAATAAAATAAAACTTGTTAATTATGTGCTAAATTTACCACACCATTTCCCCAAGTGAGAGAAAGACTTGCAGTAATTCATTCAATTGTGCTCATTCTTGAGAAGCATTAGTGTGAGTCAGTATAGTGTTTTGTACCAAACATTAGCTCCCCCATTAGTCTTTGTGCAGAGTCTCACTTTAAACATGTTGTGTCAGAGTCAGAGCAGTGCTTCTTTGTGTTTTCATGAATAATAATTAATAATTAATAGTAGTCCCAAAGTATAAGAATAGTAATGTTGGATGATAAGCCTAAGAAAACTCATGAAGTGCTTAGGTATGTTCACATAAGAAATACTTATTAAATAATGAAGTTCATTGTTAGGTCAATTTTCAACTTAGGTAAAGGGTCTTAGAATGCATCGGTCATATAAAAAGAGATCCTTCTGTATTTTCATTTTTATCTTATTGACATAGGCTACTTATGACCACCAAATATTCCTCCAACTATTTAGGTTGTTCTTTATTTCTTTAAGGATCATTTTTATTAAGTAGCAATCTATATATGTCTTTTTTGTGCTTTGGGAGATAAAGCCCCAGATATTATTTGCATTTTATAGTAATTTGAATAAGATTTCCATTTCTATTGTTGCTTCTTGTGTTGTTATTGAATAGAAATGCTGCTGATTTTTGTAGGCAACAACTTTTCTGAATCTATTAGTTGTCTTAGATCATTGCTGCTAATTTCCCAGGATTTTCCAAGTATACCAACATATCAGCAAATAATTAAATTCCTCCTTCCCTGTTGTTATTCTTTTAATTTCTTTCTGTTGTCTTAATGCTATTGTGTTAACATTTCCAGAATTATATAAAAATAATGAGTAGAGTAGTCATCTTTACTCCCATATTTATTGGAAAAGATACTGCTCTATCCTCCTTCCACATGATGCTTGCTTTTGGTTTTAGATGCTTTCTATCATAATTTATTTTGAAAAAGGCCCATGCTTATTCTTTGTAGGTATTTTTTAAACATAAAAACTGTTGTATTTTATCAAAGGTTTTTCCTGCATCTATAGAAATCATCATTTGTTTTTATATATTTTTCTTTTAATATGATCTTTTTCCTAATGTTGAGCCATCTCATTATGATCATAATGAATAATTTCTTTGATAAATAGCTGTATTTTGCTTGATGGGATTTTGTTTGAATTTTTGAGTCAATGTTGCTTAATGATATTGACCTATAGTCTTCTTTGTTTTATCTTGCACTGGTTACAAACTGGTACTATATTTAACTCATAAAAGAATTCTGATAAGGTGATTTATCTTTCAGTTTTTGAGAATTGTAAAAAAAAGACATTAATAGTTCTTTAAATGTTTGATAGAATTTTCCTTTGAATTCATCAGGACCAGAGTTTTTTTGGCTTTGAAATTTTTTCCCCCATGGTAGTTTCTTTATAGCTATGTTCTATTTCCTTTTTTGATACTGGCTTATTTAAGACATCTATCTGGTTTTCTGATAGTTTTATTTTTATACTTTTGAAAGTATCCTTTTTGTTTTTTAAATAATATTTTATATTTTTCTCAATTACATGAAAAATTAATCTTAACCTTCATTTTTTAAAGTTTGAACCATATTCTCACCCTCCCTCCCTCTCCAATCTTTTTCCTAAAATAGCAAGCAATCTGATATAGATTTTGCATATATATATATATATATACATATATATATATATAACACAGTGTAAAACATCTTTATTAGGCATTTTGTCAAAGAGAACTCAAACAAAAATGAAAAAATAAAGTGAAATAGGAGGCAGGTAGGTGGTTTAGTGGGTTGAGAGCCAGACCCAGAGCCAGACAGTCCTTGGTTCAACTCTGGCCTCACATACTTCCTAGCTAACCCCTTCCCCCCCAGTTGCCACTCTTCTGCCTTGGCACAAATACATACTATTGATTCTAAGACAGAAGGCAAGAGTTTAAAAAAAGAGAAATAAAGTGAAATATAGTATGTCTAGATCTGCATTCAGACTTCATTAGTTCTTTCAATGGAAGTGGATTGTCATGGATCATTGTATTGCCAAGAATACCTAAGTCATTCATAAATTTTCATCATGTAATATTGTTATCACTTTTATTTAGATCTTTTTACTTTAGCCTTGTCTGAGATCATGATTGCTACTCCTGACTTTTTTATTTCAGCTGAAGCATAATAGATTCTGTTCCAGCCTTTTACCTTTTACTCTGTGTATGTCTCTGTGTTTCAAATTTGTTTTTTTTTTAAAGCAGTATACTGTAGGATTCTGCCTTTTCATCCATTCTGCCATCTGCTTCTGTTTTATGGATGAGTTCATCCCATTCAAGTTTACAGTTACTTAATTGTGTATTTCTCTCCATCCTATCGTTCCCTTGTTTCTTCTTCTCTCTCCTTTTATCTTGTCCCTCTTCACAAATGTTTTTCTTCTGACCATCTCCTTTGATCCATCTTCTGTCATTCCCCTTCTCTTTTTTCATTCTCTTAGGATATTGATTTTTATATTTGACTGAGTATCTACTTATTCCTTCTTTGAACCAAAATGTTAAGAGTAAGGTTTAAGTGCTGCTCAGTCTCCGTCTTGCCCTCCTATATAATAGTTCTTTAGGGATTTTTTTTATGTGAGACAATTCATCCCATTCTATCTCTCCCTTCCCTCTTCTCTCAGTGTCGTCTTCTTTCTCCTACATTAATTTTGTTTTTTAAAATATCTTTCCATTACAGACAATTCACACTCATACCCTCAAATGCCCTAATATTGTTAAAGTTTGTAGGAATTACAAGTATGATCTCATATAAGAATATACAGTTTAACAGTATAATCTTATTGAATTCTTATATTTTCTCTTTCCTGTTTCTCTTTTTATGTTTCTCTTGAGTCTTCTCAATGTCAAATTTTCTATTTAGGGCTGATCTTTTCTTTAGAAGTTCTTGAAAGTTCTCAATTTCATTGATTTTCCATTGTTTCCCTTGAGGCATTATACTGAATTTTGCTGGATAGATAACTCTTAGTTGAAATCTAGTACCTTGCCTCCTAGAATATCATATTCTAAGTCCTGCAGTCCTTTAAAGTAGAAGCTACTAAATTTGGTTTGATGCTGATTGCAGCTCTATGGTATTTGAATTATTTCATTCTGGCTGCTTGAAGTATTTTTCCCTTTGGTCTGGGAGCTCTGGAATTTGGCTACACAATTTCTGGCATTTTTCCTTTTGGAATCTCTTTCAGGAAGTGGATGCTTTCAGTTTTTATTTCATCTTCTCATTCTAGGATGTCAGGGCAATTTTCCTTGATAATTTCTTGAAATATAATGTCCAAGTCTTTTTTTTTATCTTGGTTTTTTGGCCATCCAATAATTCTTAAATTATCTCTATAGCCTATTTCCAAGATCATTTGTTTTTCCAATGAGAAATTTCATATTTTTTTCTACTTTTCATCCTTTTGCTTTTGTTTCATTGTTTCTTGAAGCCTCCTGAAGTCATTCTTTTTTACCCTAATTTTAATTTATATGGAATTATTTTCTTAGGTGTGCTTATATATCTCTTTGTCTATTTGGTTAATTCTACTTTTTAAATTTTTCTCATTTTCCCAAATTTTTCTTCTGATTCTCTTATTTAAAGTTTTTAATTAAATTATTTTTACAAATTACATGTAATAACAAATTTCCACACAAGTTTTCATAAGTTATATGATCAAACTTATCTCCCTCTCTCCCTTCCCTTCCCCCTCCAGATGCTGGCAGGTGATTCTGTCTGGGTTATATCTTAATTATCATGCAAAACATATTTCCACATTGTTCATCTTTGTACGTGAGTAATGTTATAAAACCAAAACCTCAAAAAAATTCCCCAAATAAATAAGTGAAAAATTGTTGGCTTTCACCTGCCTTCTGATTCTAACAGTTCTTTCTCTGAAGGTGGGTAGTATTCTTTGTCTTAAGTCCCTCAGAATTGTCTTGCATCATTAATTGCTGAGAGTAGCTAAGTCTATCACAGTTGGTCATTCCATAATATTGCTGTTACTGTGTACAATGTTCCCCTGATTCTGTTTATTTTACTCTCCATTAGTTCACTTATGTCTTTTCAGCTCTTTCTGAAATCATTCTGTTCATCATTCCTTATAGCACAATAGTTTTCCATGACCATTATATATCACAATTTGTTCAGCCTATTGATGGACATCTATTTAATTTCTAATTCTTTACCACCTCAAAAAAGTTGCTATAACAAACTTGGAAAGAAATCTTTATAACAAAACTCTCTGACAGAGGTTTAATTTTCCAAATATATAAGGAACTAAGTCAAATTTACAAAAAAAACCCCAAGCCATTCCCCAATCTACAAATGGTCAAGGCAGTTCTCAGATGAAGAAATCAAAACTATCAATAAACACATGGAAAATGTGTTCAAAATCCCTCCTGATTTGAGAAACACAATTCAAAACAATGCTGAGGTAAGGTACCACCTTACACCTAGCAGATTAGCCAGTATGGCAGCAAATAAAAGTGATAAATGTTGGAGGGGATGTGGCAAAATTGGGACACTAATACACTGCTGGTGGAGTTGTGAATTGATCCAACCATTCTGGAGGGAAATTCAGAACTATGCCCAAAGGGATTTAAAAGACTGCCTGTGCTTTGATTCAGCCATACCACTGTTGGGTTTGTACCCCAAAGAGATAATAATGAAAAATACTTGTACAAAATTATTTATAGCTGTGTTCTTTGTAGTGGCAAAAAATTGGAAAGTGATGGGATATCTATCAATTGGGGAATGGCTGAACAAATTATGGTATCTGATGGTGATGGAATAATATTGTGCTGAAAGTAATGACGAACTGGAGGAATTCCATGTGAACTGGAATGACCTCTAGGAATTGATGCAGAGTGAAAGGAGCAGATCCAGGAGAACATTATACACATAAACTGATACACTGTGGTACAATTGAACATAATGGACTTCTCTACTAGCAGCAATGCAATGACCCAGGACAATTCTGAGGGACTTATGAAAAAGAAGGCTATCCATATCCAGAGAAAGAACTGTGGGAATTGAAAAGCAGAAGAAAAGCATATGATTGATCACGTGGTTCGATGGAGACCTGATTGGGGTTTTGGCGTTAAAAGATCACTCTACTGCAAATATGAATAATATGGAAATAGGTTTTGAACAATTATACGTGTATAATTGCTTGTTAGCTTTAGGAGTGGGGAGGGAAGAGAAGTGGGAAAAGTCATGAATCAAGTAAGCATGGAAAATATTCTAAATAAATAGGTGAATATTAAAAAAAGAGTTGCTATAAATATTTTTGAACAAGTAGGTCCTTTTCCATTTTTTTTTATCTCTTTAGGATACAGACTTCATAGTGGATCAAAAGGTTTGCATTCTTTTATAGCCCTCTGGGCATAATTCCAAATTGCCCTCCATAATAGTGGAGTAGGTTAAGAACTCCAATGCATTAGTGTCCCAATTTTGCCACATCCCCTCCAATATTTAACATTTTTCTTTACTGTTATATGGGCCATTCTGACAGATGTGAGGTCATAACTCAGAGTTGTTTTAATTTTCATTTTTCTAACCAAGAAGGATTCAGAACATTTTTATATGATTATTGATAGCTTAGATTTCTCCGTATGAAAACTGCTTATTAATATCTTTTGACCACTTGTTTATTAGGAATGACTCATATTCTTGTAAATTTTATTTAGTTTTTTATATATTTAAGAAATGAAAGCTTTATGGGAGGAATTTGTTATAAAATTTTTTCCTGGTTTGTTATAGTTATAATCTGGGTTACTTATTAATGTTTAAAGTGCTTTTTGAGCTTTTCTATTAGATCTTTTTTGGGTCTGAGGCCAATTTATATTTTTCTTTGGTGCTTCACATGTAGGTATTGTGACAATCCTGCCTTCATCTATATTTGTATCTTGAACCTTCCTGTCACCATAGTAACTAGAGTTAGATTCTTTTTGTTGTTATTTGTTTTTACCAGTTTGTTTTGTGATTTCTTTTAAACTTCTTCACTCCTCCAAAAATGAGGCTTTTCTTTAGGGTTATTTGAAGGGAAATTTGGGAGGAGTAGTGAGGATAATTTCCTTGCTGTTTTACCTTGGCATCAAAAGACCCCAAGTATTTCATTTCTTTCATATTCTCAATTTTGTTAGCATATAACTGTACATAACATGTTCTGATTATTCTTTTTATATCTTCTGATTTTCCTCCAATTTCATTTTGCTCATTTTTTAATTGATTTGATTTTCTGCCATTTTTAATAAGATTCACTAAGACTTTTAAATTTTTATTATTTTTTTCAATAAACCAATTTGTAATTCTATGTTGTTTTTTGGTGACAGTTATTTTAATACCTCCTCTTTTTTGCTTAGGCACTACTAAATCTGAAATAGAAAACATTTCTATACTGAGAAAGCAAAAACAAAAAGAATCCTAATATTCCATTTGTGGCACAGAAGGAAAAAGACAGGAATAATCCAAATGTTCCATCCAGAAAAAGTCCCCACTAGTTCAAGCTGTGTCTCTAGCAGAGTACAAGCACATATCTAGAAACCTAAGAAGATTACACATGTGTTGGAAAAGTGCTTGATGCAACTCATACTTTCGGGCTATATTCCTTGATATCCTTAGTCTTTTAGGGAATGTTCTGCAACATGATTATCAAAATCACTTTTCTATTTCTTCCTGGTCTTCATATCTTTCCCAGTATACATGTTTATTAATAAGCTTGGATTTATTCTTTTGAAAACTTCCTATTCCTGTCCTTTGATTATTTATCAATGGAAGAAGAGCTCTTATTTTTATAAAATTGACTTAGTTCCTCATATATTTTAGAAATGAGACCGTTTTCAGAAAAAAATTTGCTATAAATATTTTTTTCTAATTTTAACTGCATTGGTTTTGTTAATGAAAAAGCTTTAAAATTTTTGTAAACAAAATGATCCATTTTACTTCTGGTGATCCTTTCTTTATCTTTTTGGGGGGACATGAATTCTTCCCCATCCATAAATCTGACAAGTAATTTCTTTCCTGTTTCATTCTTTTTTTTTTTTTTTATGATATCACCATTTATACTTAAATCAGGCTCTCATTCTGAGCTTACCTTGGTGTAAAAAGTGAGAGGGCTGTTCTATGTCTAATTTCCACCAGATTACTTTTGTAGTGCAGAGAGAGGGGGTCATGATAGTTTTTTTCAAGCTTTGGCTGAATTCTGAAATCAGTTAGGAGTTTAGAATCTTGTGGGAGAGAAGTCAGTTGGTTTGGGAATCTCGTGGAGAGAGGGTCAGAGCAGCTGAGCTGCTTCCTTGCCTATCTGAAGAATTGAAATTTTAGCCTAGCTTTGGAATATTTATTTAAGATTGTTAGTTTAGATAAACCCTTTGTATTTCCATATCCTATCTTATTTCCTACCTTCCTTCCCTTACCTTAAATATCTGTGGAGTGAATCAGGAGAGTAGTTCAAATCTGTGAGGGGTTTAACTATAATTTGGTAGTATTTTATCTAAAGAAATTGGTTAGTCATCATTTTATTCCCTTTAAACATCAAGAGCACCTTGTAAGCTGAGCTTAGGCAGGACCTTGCTCAGACTCCATCTCTGCCTCCCTTCCCCCACCTGAGGTTTCTTTAAAAAACTGTTAGGGCTTCCTCAATCCACTTTCCTGACAAATCATCCTTAAAGACAATAAACCCTTTTGTGTTTCAACAGACCTGTTAGTTGACCTGTCAGTTAATTAGTAAGAGAGGGAAGAGGGAAAGAACCAACATACTCTGGGCTTGAAGGGAAGCCAGGGTATCCATCTTGAAGGAAGGTGTAACTTCAAAACAAGTCCCTTCCTGTGAAATTAACTAAAGCCTGTAGTTAATTTCAGTTCGGTCTATTTCCCTCAGTTTGTCTTTAAGTCTAAGTCCTAGTCTATAAACCCTGCTGCCTTGCCTGTTTATATTAGTTCCTCCTCTCCCTGAAGATCTTTGTTCCTTTCAGTGTTATACTCCTTGACTGCAGCCCCATATTATATCCTGAATCTCCTTATTCCAGCCTACCTGTAACTGTATTACTTACCTAGCAAGTCCCTGACAACCTCCTTTCAAAATCCCCTTTTACCACACACCTCTCCTCAAATTCTCCTCATTACACTTTTCAGTTTTCTCATGAATTTTTGTCCAATAGCAAGTTCTTGCCTAAATAAATTAGAACATTATGTTTCTCAAACGCTAGGTTACTGTGTTGATTTGTATTCGTATTTTCTTTACTTATTCTCTTCCACTGATCTGCCTGTTCTGTTCCATGTATTAACTATTCCATTTCTTAGCCAATGCCAAATTATTTTAAAAAGTACAGCTTCTTAGTATGGTAGTTTAGTATTCATTATTGGTACTAGCCGCTTCCTTCTCTTTTTTTCCCTCATTGATTGCCTTGAAATTATTGACTTTTTCCTTCTAGATATATTTTATTTTTTCTAACTCTATAAAATTCTTTGGTATTTTGATTGATGTGGAACCTCTACATCAAGAATTAATATTTTTACAGTTATTAGATATGTTGTTATTTGTGAGAAAATTGTTTTTTAATTGTGTTCATGTAGTTCCTCTGTATGTCTAATAGTGTTCTTTATGTTCAATTTTGTTTATCTTTCCCTTATTTTCAGGATTTCTGTTTTGCTGTTTAAATGAGTTTTAAAAAATGTGTTGTTTTATTTTTTCTACTTGAATACCTGATCTTTTTCATCTTTTCTTTCTATTTTTTACATTGATGAAAACATTTAGAGATAGTTTTTCCCCTCTGCACATAGTGGTATGTATTCATATGGTTTTACTTTTCTTTAATGAAAATTTTTATTGATTCTATGATTTTTTAATCCACTCCATTTTTACATTTGTTATTATTTCCAATTAATTTTAACTTATGATCCAACGGCCTTATTAAATATAATATTGTTGCATAATGATGAGAAAAATATGCATTTAATATTTCTGCTTTTTCATATTTGTTTTTAAACTTTTTATAATTTAATACCTGGTAATTTTTTTGAAAATGCAATACACAATTAAGAATAGCTATAGCAGCAATGTAAGGATCCAGAGCAAGGCTGAGGAACTTATAAGAAAGAAAACTAGTCACATTCAGAGGAAGAACTGTGGGAGGAGAAACACAGAAGAAAAACAACTGCTTGAACACATGGGCTGTTGGGGATATCATTGGGGATGTAGACACTAAATGACAACTCTAGCCCAACTATCAATAATATGGAATTAGGTCTTGATCAATGATACATGTAAAACCCAGTGGAATTGTGTGTCAGCTAAAGGTGGGTAGTGGAGTTTGGGGGAGAGGGAAAGAACATGAAATATGTAACTAGGAGAAAATATTCAAAATAAAAATAAAACAACAACAACAAAAAAATAGCTATATTCTTTTCTATTCCCATTTAATATTTTTCAGAGGCCTTTGGTATCTAACTTTTATAAATTTCTGTTGGTCCCCTTAACTTTTCTCTTGCTTTTTTAAGATTAGTTTTACTTAGGTCCTCTTAAAGGAAATTTAGCACCCCATCCCCAACACATTAGTATAGTTTTACTGTTAGTTTCATCTTTTAACATTTCATTATTCCTTTCATAATTTAGCTGCTGTGTATTTGATACATACATATTCAGTATTGATAATTTCATCATTGTTTCTGGCATATTGTTTATTTCTTTTAATTAGTTGTAAATTTACTTTTGCCTTGTTCGAGATTATGATTGCTACTTCTATGTTTTTTGTTTCATTTTAAGCATAACTTCATTCCCTAACTCGAGTTTTCTTTTGTTTCAAGTATATTTATTGTAAAAAACATAATACTAGATTCTGCTTCCTAATCCATTCTGTATCCCTCTTTTATTACATTTTGTAGAGGAGATATGTTGGATGAGCTAGGCAAAAATACTAACTCTTACTCCAGTATATTGCCTCTACCTGTAGTCTAATTTTTGTACAATTCTATGCATGCTCTTAACTTCTTGCTTTTATTTTTGTTATATGTGTCTGTCCAAAAGGGATTTATTGATTTTCATGCATTACTATTCAATGAATATTCCTTTTTCTTTATAATTAAAGTGCTTATTATTTCATTATCTGTTCCTTTCAGCTTAATTTACATACCCTGTTCTCACTCAAAATCATGTCTTTTAAAAAACAATTTTCCTTATCTGAGATCAAAATTGTTATCCTTGCTATTTTTATTTGAGTTTTTACTCTTGCCTCCATTTTCACTCTATGTGAATCATTAGGTTTTCATGTGTTTCTTGTAAACAGTGATTCCACTTTCAAGATACTTCCTTTCTCCATTTTATAAGTTCATCACAATTACATTCACATTACAAACATACCGTTATCATTTTTCTTCTCTTTTTGCTTCCTTTCTCTTCTTTCTAAGGAAGAAGCAAAAGGGAAAAAGGAAGACAATGGAGTTAAGCCAACAGTGATTTATAATTGGAGTTTAGTCCAATGGATAGAAATCTATGCCTGGCTTTATGAAGACTAGAGTTCAAATTTTTCCTCATATGCCTTAGTAGTTGTGTGACCCTGTGAAACTTATTTAAACTGCTTTGCCTTTGTTTTTTCATCTGTAATACAGGGATAATTCTAATACCTGGATCCCAGGGTTGTTATGAGATAATAATTTTAAATTATTTAAACCACTGTCAGGCATATGAAAAACTTTGTATAAATGTTAGCTATTATTATTATAATCATTATCATTATTATTATTGTTGGCTGTTATTTACCCAGGCCTGGCACAAAGCCTATCCTATCTTTTTTTTTAATCCTACTTTATGATCACCCCTCAATAGCTGAAATTTATTTTGTTTATTAGTGATCCGTGTCCTTTCCCCTTATCCACCTTCTTTAAATTCGTCTGTGCCCTCTCTGTATGCATCTTCTCTTTTTCTGTTGAACCTAATTTATATCTTCACTAGACTAGGTGTGCACATATACATGTGTACATTTGAGTCTCTTTTACTCAAATTGGATAAGAATGAAGTTCAGAAGAATCCTACTCAACTCCTTCACTTTCATTTTCTCTTTTCTTTCTCAGATTACCCTATTTGAACTAATAAATTCCTTTCTCTCTTCATTTTTTCCCTACTGTGAATATAGCAACCATAGACAAATTCTATATTTGTCTTCTTTGATCTTTGAAATTGTAGGATTCTTACTGGATAATTATCTTTTTTCCCCCTAATTCATCATAGGATAATAGATTTAGGGTGGCAAGGGATGTTAGGAGTCATTAAGTACACACACACACACCACACACACTTTTTAAAAAAGTTTAATTTAATGTAAAAAACAAATAAACAAGCATTTTCATATACAAGGAAAAGGAATATTATACATAAATGAAATCACAAATCTCTTTTATGTTGAGCTTACATATATACATAATAAATCCCATCTACAAGTGTTCTAGCCCTTCTTATCCTCTCTGCATCACAAGTCTTTTATGTTTTCACCTTTTGTTTCACTCACTGGAGATAACATTTATAAATTATTCTTCCAGTACTAATTTTGTAGCTGTGTATACTCATTTTACTTCATTATCTCTTGTAATCCTTTCCAAGTTTTTGTTTTTTCATTATGTTCATCACTTCTTATAGCATTAGCACAGTCGTATACCACAATTTGTTTAGCTGTTCTCAAATAGGCGGGCATTCCCTCAATTTCTAGTTCTTGCCACCACAAAAAGAACTGCTATCAATATTTTGGAACATATGAGTTCTTTTCCTCTTTCCTTGATCTCCTTTGGAAACAGACCCAGCATTGGTATTACTGAGTGTAAGAGTATACACAGTTTTGTAACTCTGGGTGTAATTTCCAATTCCAGCAACAGTGTATTAGTGTTTCCATTTTTCCACATCCCTTGCAATATTTGTCATTTTACCCTTTTGTCATTCTAGCCAGTCTGATGGATTTGAGATATTTCAGAATTGTTTTGATTTATATTTCTCAATCAGTAGTGATTTAGAGCATTTTTTTCATATACCTATATATGACTGATTTCTTCATCTAAAACTTGTCTGTTCATATCTTTTGCCTATTTATCAATTGGAGAATGGATGTTATTCTTATAAATTTGACAGAATTCTCTATATTTTGGATATATCCTATAAAATGTTTCCCAGAATTTTCTGCTTTCCTTCTAAAATTTTGGCAACATTTGTTTTAGTTACACAAAAACTTCTCAATTTAATGTGCTCAAAATTTTATATTTTATATTTCACAATGCTCTCCATCTCTTGTTGACTCATAAATTCCTCTCCTATCTGTAAATCTGATAGGTGGTATGTTCCCTGTTCTAATTTACGTATGATATATTTTTTTATGTTTAAATCATGTATCTATTTTGTTCTTATCTTAGTGAATAGTATAAGATATTTGTCTAAACCTAATTTCTGCCATACTACTTTCTCCCTCACCAGATATCCATCTTTTTTATTAAATCTTTTAAATACAAAAAAGAGAAAAAGGAGAGAAAAACTCAACAAGACTTAGTACATATAAAAGTGTGAAAAGTATGCACCAAATCACATTCATATATTGCCTACCTCTACAAAGAGTATCAGTTATCTTTTTGTAAATATCTTTGCAACCATGTAATACAAAGAATACTCTATAATTTTGCAACACTTGATTTTTTATGGTTCTTTCCATTTTTTATAGTAACTATATATTGTTCTCTTATTTCTGCTTACTTTATTCAGCATAGTTCATATATAGTTTTCCAAGTTTCTCTCTGTTTGTCTGCCATCTATTCTTATGCTTAGTAATATTCCTTTACCTTCCTGTACTGTGATTTGTTAAGCCATTTTCCAGTTGATGGATATTTACTTTTTGTCTCCTTTGTTGTCACAAAAAATGTTGCTATAAATATTTCAGTGTATGGATTTAAATTTTTATCATATTTATTCATATTTCGAACCTCAATTCTTGAATTAAAAGGTCAGTCTCTTTACCCTCCTGAGTGCTTGGATATGATTTTTTAAAACTCTTACCTTCTGTGCACTAGTTCTGAGGCAGAAGAATGGTAAGGTTTAGGCAAAGGGGGTTTTGACTTGCCCAAGGTCACTCAGCTGGGAAGTATCTAAGGCTAGATTTGAACCTAGGACCTCCTGTCTCTAGACCTGACTCTCAAACCACTGGGCCATCCTCTTGGATATAATTTTTTGACTCAAGCTTGGATGATTTAGCTTCTGCCATGCTGCAATTCTAGATAGATGGTTTTGTCTCTATATAATTCTTTGCTCATTTCTATGACTTGGAACTAGGAGAGGAAGCTAAGGACAGGATGTTCTCTCTGTTTAAATCTCTGACTTCAGTCAGATCTCTGGCTCCTTGATCTGGTACTTACTGTTACTTTCATTCTCTCTATCTACCCTTGTTCCTTTACTGAGTTCCTCTTGAGGTCTCTATTTTAATGAGGAACCAAAGAGGACTATCCCTAATTCCCAAGCTGGTTCTGATTGTTGCTCACCAAATTTCGTCATCTTCCCACCTTATTTTCTCCCGTCCCTCCCTTTTCAACTACATTTTACTTAGAGCTCTTTGAGAGCTTGTACTGCCTTTTGGGGGAGAGATTCGTTTTTGTATTTCTTATTCTTAGTAGAGTGTCTGGCATATAGTAAGGTCTTAATAAATATTTGTTGCCTAGCTGCCTGCCCTGACTCTATTTGATCTATTTTCAGGAGTCCTAAATGGACATGTTAGGCAGTTATGTACTACTAGTATGATTTTTTCCCCTTGTTAAGGTTTTGACTTTATGCTATGACCAGGGATCTTCCTTCCTTCTCACACATTGCTCTACCAGGGACAGTCTAGAACTCATATCAGCTAATTCACTGCTCAGTTGGTTAGGATGAGTTTCCTCAACTTTCTTCTGTCATTCCCTTCCTTTGAAGTGGACATTTACCATTCCTTACCATCTCCCCTGCCATACTCTTCTAAAGTTCTTCTGACCTTATTATCTGCTCTTCTATTCCCTGAAGGCTCCAACATTGTCAACTAACTTACTGAATTAACCTAAGGATCTCTAGACCTTGCTGTTGGCCCTTCTTATTTATCCGTAGGAACTGTAGACCTTTCCATGAGGCTGAACTTTTTTGTGTGTTGTTCTCTCCCCAAATTAGTTATAAACTTGAACATAGAGATTGTCTTAATTTTTATATTTTTTTCCCTACTACTTAGCACAGTTCTTGACACATAGTAAGCATTTAATAAAAGTCTTTTCTTTTAAGTCAAAGTCTCTTTGCAGCATGCCAAATCAAAATTCCCTCAAGCTTCTAGATATCATTTTGTGCAGTACTAGATTGGATAGAGGAACTTGCTATTGTTGGTTTTATTGAATCTTTGATTCATTTAGCTCTCTTTTTCATATTTCTAGAGTGTGTTTTAGAGGAGGCAGGTTGGATTTGAAATATTAATATTGCTGTCTTTGTCAGAACTTGCCTTCTCTAATGGTTTCAGCTATGTAAGTTACAACTCCCAAATTTTATTTTAATATCCTTTATTGGCAAAGTTAGTTTCTTTAAGTTCTTTGATATTATTCCCTTAACATTACCTCAGTGATGAAATTGCAAAAAGGTTTAATATATTTTTATTAAATTCGAGTGATGAAAATCCAATAATTTGTTTTTCTCATATACAATATATTACTGTCATCTCCCAGTAATTAACTTGTTGCTTATAGGAATTAAATATATTCAAGTGAAAGAAAACACACTGACCATATCTCAAAATATGTGCCTCATTTCATACCTGTGGCCTACAATCACTTAATTAAAAAACATTCATTAATTATCTGTTATGTGTCAGGAACTGTGCTAAGCACTAGAGATACCAAAAAAAAAAAAAAAAAAAAAAAAAAAAGGAAAAAGAGAGTCCTTGTCTTCAAGGAGTTTACTTTCTAATGGGATAAACAACATGTCAACTAATATATACAAAGTGAGCTATATATAGGTTAAATAGAAAATTATTAAAGAGGGAAGCACTGGAATTTAGAGGGCTGGTAAAGACTTTCTATAAAAGGTGGGATTTTCATTGAAACTAAAAGGAAATGAGGGAATTCATTAGTTGGAATTGAAGAGAGCATGGCAGTCATAGAAAATAACAAGGGCAGATAAAATTTCTTTTTTAAATTGTATTTATTAATTAATGCCATTATTTTTATTATATTGATGTGTCTCTCCCCCACGAACAATTAATATCTCCTAAATATTTGTCTTTTCAACAAATTATCTCTAAAGAAAATCTTAAAGTTGCATTTTTATTAAGGATAGATATCTTGTGTTGGTTGGATAGCTTATAACTTAGGTGTTTTGTAATTAATTTGAGTGAAATCTTCTTGCTCAGTTTTTTTTTTTTGTTGTTCAGTTATTTCAGTTGCAACAGACTCCTCGTGACTCCACCCCAGGGCTATCCCAGCAAAGATACCAGAGTAATTCTCTACTTTCCTCTCCAGTCCATTCCACAGATAACAAAAATGAGGCAAAGAGGGATAATCGACCCACCTAGGGTCACATAGTCAAGTGCCCAAGGACATATCTGAACTAAAGAAGAGGTATCTTCCCAACTCCAAGCCAAACAAGGTCCATTGTACCTGTCAGTTTTGCTAATAATGAACAAAAAGCCTGGGGTTTGTATCTTTTCCTGTTATTTTACTGATATTACTAGTGTCTTCCTCCTTCCTGAAAATTCCATGTGTCCTGTATCTTCTATAGCTCTTCTTATTTCACAGTATGTTAACAAAACTTCAGGGTTATCCCAATGATGAGACCTGTTTGTTTTCCCCTTTTCTCTTATGTTTTTTTTTTTTGCTTTCTCTCTTCTTTTTCTAAATTCATATACTTTTGATTTAAAACTGACAAATTGGATAGCATATCATTGCTTCTCTATATGACTAACACTGAAATGCTTAAACTTCATCATGGACAAATCTTTTGAAAAATATTTCATGATAATATCTATTTGTGTTCTGACATAAGAAATGTATGCTAATTTTAATTGTGGTAGAGAACAGGTAAAAACATGAGAAGAAATGAAGAATAAGGAAATGGAGAAACTGTCTTCACATAAATATTTCCCTAAGGCAAATTATATGCAAATAGGTATTTCTAAAGCAGCATGCCTAGTGGAGAGGGTGCCAGAATTGGTTAGATCCAGGAAGACCTGAGTTCAAATCCTTCCTCTGACATTTAATAGCTCTGTAATAATGGACAAATCTCTGACCTTCCCACTACTTCAGGCAACTTTTTATGATTTTTCTAATAGGTTAGAGATGGTTATTATCAGTGTTGATGGATTGAGTACCCACAACTACAATATCAGAAATCATAGATCTTTGATATAGTACCAAAGTTTTAGAGTATATATAGTATCCTGAGACCTCAAGGTACCTGGTTGTGGTACTCAAGATATTTAGAGATTTCTGCCTTCAGAAGTTGTCTATCCTGAACAAATATGCTATACATATTTGAGTTTATAGGAAACAGAGTTTTTAATGCTGTATATACATATATATTTATATAAATAACAAAGTCTATATCTGAAGGAAATTGCTTAAATACTTTCAAAACCTAAATAAAAAATTTGAAATAAATAAAAATTGACTTCTTTTTTCACATATATTCTGCAAGGTCAGCCTTTTGTAAGTAATCCATTTTAATTTTGGATAATCTTGGAATTAGGGAACTAATAACAAAGCTGAAACTGTAGAATGATAATTTTGATTAATTGTTGGTGACAAATATTTGTTGAATAAATTATTTGTACCATTTCTTATCATTCAGATTCCTGAGTCAACCGCATATGTTCATGTGTGCAAAATTAAAAAAAAAACTTTACATAGGCAAGGTAATAATGAAGATAATGGGGATGGAAAGGAAGAAGGCAGATATAATAAGAAAATCATTTTAAAATATAGTGTGGTTTTATTTAACTGTGAGAACTGGCTAGCTAAAACTAAAGATTATTCTGTTGATAATTGTTTATTATTTCCAAACAAATAATTTGGGATTCATTCTTTATCAACATGCAAATTGATAAAAAAAAAAAAGATTAATGCATTTTAACCAAACTTTCAGAATGATATCATGCTGGAGGTAGTTAGCTTTAATTTATCTACTTCAACCATTGCTGAGTAGCAGTGAAGGCCCACCTAAGGTTAAAAAATTTTGATTTCCAGCTTCTGGGAAAGGGGAGAATGAGTGGGCCAAAAGGGTTCTGCCATTGTAAACCTTCAACTTGCAAAATTCTGATTTTTAAAAAGATGAGTTTTTGTGTATGCATTCATATGTATACATATGCACATATGTATGAGTCTTTAATATGTGCATGCATACATATACACAGATGTATACATATGTGTCAAACATACCATATATCATATATAATATAGTCTATATTATACAATTATATGTTATGTTGTAATTATAAGATGTATATCATAATTATACAATTATATGTATGATATATACATGTATTTGTGGTTTGATAAGATGGCTCCCTCATTAAAGCCTCATCATGATATCAAAATTACTCAGCACTCTTCATGGTTGTGGCACCAGTTTTCAATCCTTTCAGGATATACCAAAATGGAAAGACCTCAAGTATAGGCCCTATTAGCTCTTATTCTTTCCTATACACTTGCTTTATTTTACCCTTCTGTTCAAGGATATCAGGGCAGTTTCCGTTAATAATTTCTTATAATATGATGCCTAGAATATTTGTTTTTTTTGGGGGGGGAGGGAGTGTTATAGTCTTAATGTAGTCCATTAATTCATAAATTATTTCTCCTACATCTGTTTTCTAGTTCAGTTGTTTTTACAAGACATATTTCATATTTCTTCTATTTTCTCATTCTTTTGGTTTTGTTTTATTGTTTTGGGATATCTCATGAAGTCATTAGATCATTAGCTTTTATTTGCTCAATTCTAAATTTTTTATGGAATTTTTTTTCTTCCATGAACCTTTGGACTACCTTTTCAATTTGAACAATTCTCCCTTTAGGAAACTGTTTTCTTCTTTAGACTTTTGTGTCTAATTTTTCATTTGGCTAGTTCTGCTTTTATGCTGTTATTTTTCTTTCTCATTTTTCTTCTGTCTTTTACATTTAATTTTTTAATTCCTTTTCAAGCTATTCCACAGCCTGAGACCAATTATAATTTTTTTTGAAGTTTTGTTTGTGACTCCTTTGATCTCACTATCCCCTTCTGAGTCTTGCTCTTCTTTGTCTCCATAATAATTTTCAACAGTGAGGCTTTAGTTTTTTGTTTGCTCATCAAAAAAAAACCAACCCTAACCTTTTTTTCGACTTTTATTTTTATCTTAAAGGTGGGTTTTGCTTTAAGGATAGAAGAGTTATCCTCTTAATCTTTAGTTTTTCCTTGCTGCTACCCTCAGCTCATCTCTTCTGTAAGTTTTAATTCTTCCAAGGGGATATGATGCCCTTTTTTTTAGGAGCTGAAAGCCTTGCTGGAGGCTGTGCTCTCTTTCCACTGTAGTGAACCAGACTCTGTGTACCTAACTTCCAAGTTTTTTCTACAGGATGATTGGAGAGGATTCTCTGAGATGTTCAAACTTTCTGTTTCTCTACTCAATCACCTGGCTCTACCCTCCAGAGTTTCCTATTAATTGGAAAGACAGAAAATCAGTGTCATAATATCAAGGAGTATATAGCTTGATGAGTTAGGGGCAAATAAGGCTTGAAAGGAAGGAGGGGCCTAAGTTATGAAGGGTATTTGCTCCTGAAGGGAATAAACTAGAGTTTAATGAGTTGGAGGGAGGCAGGGTAATACAATTAGTCCTGTGCTAGGAAAATAACTTTAGTGGCTTACTGGAGGGTAGATTGAAATAGTGTGAAAGATTTGAAGCCAGCAGACCCACCAGCAGGCTATTACAGTAATCAAGTCCTAAGGTGATATAACCTTTACTAGAGTAGTAAGTGACAAAGAAGAGAATGGGCCATATTTGAGATTTGTTGCAAGGTGATATTGTCAGGTCTTGGCAACAGCTTGGCTATGGAGTTATGATGGGATGTTGGTGGGAGATAGTGAGGAATCCAAATATTACTTGGCCCCCTGGAAATTAATTTTTAAAAATTTTAATAGCAATTAATAGGAAAGATCAATGTACCTGTGGCCATCACTGCCTCCCTGGATCACTGCAGCACCCACCAGGGGGTGGTGGTGCCCTCTTTGGGAATCACTGGTCTAAGACATAACCCTAGGGTCATCTACAGTTAGAGGGAATTATCTGGAAGAAGATCCAGCAAAGGAGTCAGAGAAGGAATACTTAGATAGGTAGGAGGAAAATTAGGAGACAGTGACATCCTGAAAACCTAGAGAGAAGAGAAGTGATCATCAGTATCAAAGGCTGCAGAGAGGTTGGTTAATGATGAAAAAAGTATGTAGGGGAAAAGGGACAGACTGGGTGCCATCTGGGGAATAACACAAACTGGGACTGACAGAATAACACTGAATAACCACACAGGGATGTGAGGAATGGCCCCTAACTACCAGGGATACTGGTGATGTTAAGATAATTCCAGTGGTGGGTCATGATGGCTTAGAGGAGACTTAGGAAGTATAATAAAACTGGTTTTATTGTTGGTAATTTGGGAAAGTGGGTGAAGGGTTTCTACAACTAAGGAAATAGCTCAACTGCCTAAGAATATAAGAGAACAGTTGGCTTAAATCTACTATACTACAGACAGCTCTAACTATACTGAAGAGGGCTGAAGTTTGGCATCTCACAGCACAGGTACAAGCTGTTCCAAGGTGATAACAGGAACCAGGACCAAATTCTTGCATAGCCAGTAAAAGTCCAAAGGAAGCACTAGGGAGTATTGGCAGTCTATCAGCCATCCGCCAGCTATAGATCTGAACCTTATCTCTAGCTAGACTGAGTTGATGGTCTCTTCTCTCCAATCTTTTATAAATCCCACACTTCGCAGCTCCTTGGATCTTAGCAAGCTGAACCACAGATTATACCCTCCTTCTCCTAGCTTAGCCAAGAAACTCTCTCCTTTTCAAACCTCTGGCTTCATTCCATCCATGGAATGTTCATGCATTAAGTCCAGGGCTTGCTCTAAGCTGTCAGTTCTCTGTCTTACCTTAAATCTAAGTCTACTCTATAATCTCCCTATAACAATGAAGATTGAGAAAAGACCATTAGATTTGGCAATTTATAAATTTCTGGTAACTTTAGAGAGAGCAGTTTCAGTGGAATGATAAGTTTGGAAGAGATGGGGTGGAGACAAAGTGGAGACACTTATTGCAGATGACCTTTTCAAGGAGTTTACCTTTGAAGAGCTGAAGAGAAATAGGAGTTATAAGGGCTGGAAGTTAAGATGTTTTTCAGGTTCCTCTATGAAAAAAAGTAAGGAAGTATGCTTCATATACTTCACTATTAATTCTCTGAAATCACTATATTCATCAGTTTTCTGAAGAATTTCAGTATTTTCCTTTATGCTATTATTTTCTTCACTTAAATTGTTTTCTTGCAAATGGTCACAGGATATCAATAAGTAGTTTTCAGATGGAGAAAGCAAAGCTATCAATAGTCATATGAAAAAATTTTCCATGGCTACCTGATTCATGATCTCCCCTCCCCTCATCTAGTTCCTCCCCTCTCCCAAATCCAACAAGCATTTCCACTGTGTTATACACGTATCATTGTTCAAAACCAATTTCCGTGTTATTCATATTTGCAGTAAAGTGATCCTTTAATATTATGACACCAATTATATCCCTGTCACATTCTGTGATCAATCATATGTTTTTCTAATGCATTTCCATTTCCACAGTTCTTTCTCTGGATATGGATAGCATTCTTTCTCCTAAGTTCCTCTGGATTTCTGGGTCTTTGCATTCTTGCTAGAAGAAAAGTCTATTACATTCGATTGTACCACAGTATATCAGTCTCTGTGTACAATGTTCTCTTTGGTTCTGTTCCTTTCACTCTGCATCAATTCCTGGAGGTCATTCCAGTTCAAATGGAATTCCTCCAATTCTTTATTCCTTTCAGCATAATAGTATTCCATCACCATCAGATACCATAATTTATTCAGCCATTCCCCAGTTGATGGAAACCTTTCATTTTCCAATTTTTACTACCACAAAGAGCTCAGCTATAAATATTTTTGAACAGGCCTTTTTCCTTATTATCTCTTTGGAGTATAAACCCAGTAGTCGAATGATCAAAGGGCAGGCAGTCTTTGAGCGTAGTTCCAAATTGTCCTCCAGAATGGTTGGACCAGTTCACAACTCTACCAGTAGTATATTATTGTCCCAATTTTGCCACATCCCCTCCAACATTTATCATTTTCCCATGCTGCCATATTGGCCAGTCCACTAGATGTAAGGCGGCACCTCAGAGTTGTTTTAATTTGCATTTCTCTAATTAGGAAGAATTTTAAACACCTTTTCATGTGCTTATTGATAGTTTTGATTTCCTCATGTGAAAACTGCCTATTCATGTCCCTTGACCATTTGTCAACTGGAGAATGGCTTGATTTTTTGTAAAATTTACTAGTTCCTTAAATATTTGGGAAATTAAACCTTTGTCAGAGAGTTTTGTTATAAAAATGTCCTCTTAGTTTGTTGCTTTCCTTCTAATTTAGATTGCATTGGTATTGTTTGTACAACCCCTTTTTAATTTGACATAATCAAAGTCATTCATTTTACATTTTGCAATAT
Source organism: Gracilinanus agilis (assembly GCF_016433145.1). NCBI lineage: Eukaryota > Metazoa > Chordata > Mammalia > Didelphimorphia > Didelphidae > Gracilinanus > Gracilinanus agilis. The sequence continues at coordinate 291,733,285 of NC_058130.1, read as the reverse complement.
TTTCTATCTCTTGCTTGTTCTTAAATTCCTTCCTTTCCCATAGACCTGACAGGTATACTAGTCTGCGTTTACCTAATTTATTTATAATTGGACTCTTTATATTTAAAATATACCTATTTCATATACCTATTTTGAATTTATCTTGGCATAGGGTGTAAGAAGTTCCTCTAAAACTAATTTTTCCTAGATTGTTTTCCAATTTTCCCAGCAGTTTTGTCAAATTTTGAGTTCTTGTTCCCAAAGCTGGGTCTTTGATTTTATCAAACACTAGGTTATTGAGGTAATGTTCCACTGATCCTCCCTTCTGTCTCTTAGCCAGTACCATTTTATTTTGATGACCACTGCATTATAGTGCAGTTTAAGATCTGGTACTGGCTTCCTAAGATTTCTTCCTAAGTTTCTCTACATTCCCCATATTTGTTATTTCTTATTGTGCATTAATATTCAATTCCATTCATAACCTGAGTTACTAGAAGTATAGCAGCAACAAGGACTGAGGAAAGGCAGTCAGATTTAGCAAAGCTTTGTGACTGGTGATCTCTTGCACTTCACTAATTTACCTAAGTTTTCTACCCTGGCTTACTCATCTCTGAAATAGGGATACCTAAGATATATTTCAGAGTTGGAAAGAAAAATGAAATAATCAATAGGGTGCTACATAAATATTTTAAGCACTTAGGCATGCTTGAAGTGGACAAAATTGCTGCTGGGATACACAATGTTGACATTAACTTTATACAAGCATTTTTACAGTGTCCATGCCTTTGTACATAGTATATATGCATGTGTATGTATGTTTATACATGTGTATATACGTACATATTTGTATACTTATATAACATCTAAACGATAAAATGAAGATCATGCTGTGAGGACAGAGATTCTGCTATTATTAAAATCTTCCAGTCTTACATTTTCTCCTGTGACATCAAATTAATGATGCTTAATATATAGAAATTTTACCTTCATTTTTATTTTTAAAACAATATGTTTTTCATAGTTAGTTGTGAACATAGTAATAATATATGTTCCAGGCACTGTGCTAGGTACTTTACAAATATATCATGTTATCTTCACCAATGCTGGGAGTTAGGTACTATTATTACCCTCATTTTGCAGATGAGGAAACTTAGGTAACTAAAAGTTAAAATGACTTGGTCAGGGTCACACAGGTAGTAGCTATCTAAGACTGGATTTGAATCCAAATCTCCCTGATTAGAAGCCCACTGTATCATCTAGCTGCCTCTTTGGCAGCTTAAATTGGAACTAATCAGAAGAACTCAATACTGTCCCTTTAGATTTATTGTATTCACAGTGTATTTCAGATTTTTCATTTGTTGGTGTTTGTTTGGTGATTTTTCTTATGTCATTCACCTAGGTATACTTGTTCAATTGCCTAAATTATAATATTTTTTGTTTCTTTTATATCATTGCCAATATAACAAATATTCAATACAAGCTTGTTTTCAAAATGGCTTTTCATCCTGCCCCTTCAATTGCTAGTCTCCTCCTTCTATTCTACTTTATATTAATTTATATTTATTCTCTTTACATTTTTTTCTGCATACCCTTTTATTTATATGTGATTGAATGTTGTCTCCACTTCATTAGTATGCAAGCTCCTTTAGAGTCAGGACTGTGTCCTTCTTTGTTTTTGTATCTCCACTTATGGTGATGGTTGGCACATAGTGCTTAATAAATACCTATTGATTTTATTCACTCTTTCTGACATCCTTTATGCATTTGCACAAGCCAGACTCCATGCTGGAATGCATTCCTTTCTTATCTCTATTTCTCACAAGCTTTATCTTCTCAAGTCTTAGCTCAAGTATCACTTCTTTAAAGTTGTTCCTAATTTCCTAGTCATTAGGGTACTCTCTTTCCTCAAGCTACCTACTGTAAGAGGGGAATGTAGATATTTAAGGTATGGTCCCCAGAAATTGGATTAACACAATTTCAAATTAAAATAGACAAGTCAGAATGACTTTTATGGAAGTTTATTTACAGTTAGGAAGGTTGAAGGTAGGGAAATTGAGAGAGAGAAACTCTGGCCCAGACCAGAGGACCCGACCAGGTAAGAATTTAGAGGCCCCAGAAAAGGAGCACAGAGGTTAATTAAACAAGGCTTCTAGCCACAAGGCCTTTTACAATTAGAGAGACAAGAGAGGCCTCCTTGAGGGCAGAGCCTCCAGAAACGCCAAGGGAGGAGAAAGGAAGTCAGCCTAACTTACTCATGTGACAATTTGAGGGAAGCAGTCTGAGGTCTCACCAGAGATCCTTCTATACCAAGTTTAAGGCGCCAACCTCCTCCACAGAAGTTACCTTCATATTTAAAAGATAGCATCTTTTGTCACTTTCTGCATCCACCTCCAATTTCAAGTGGACAAATGGCAGCCTCAGCACTGTTTTGGACTGCCCTAAGGGCAGTCCCTTGTTTTTGATTTGTTACTTATTGTCACGTGTGGGTAACAGACCTTCCCCTCCCCACTTAATTCTAAGTTGGGTGGGGTGACATTATTTCTTGTGGCTAGAGTCTAAACCAGGGATCGGCAACCTTTTTGGCTGTGAGAGCCATAAATGCCAAATTTTTTAAAATGTAATTTCGTGAGAGCCATACAGTGCTCACAGTGCGAGCTCCTGTAACAGCACCTGAAAAAAAATTGACTTTATGCCTCCTGCAGAAAGAGCCATATCTGGCCCTCAAAAGAGCCAGATATGGTTCAAGAGCCATACGTTGCCGACCCCTGGTCTAAACAATGAATAAGGATGAGCTAATTCCATTTACACACTACTGTTTACTTATTCCTGTCAATGTACCTTGAAATCTGGACCCATCAGGATGTAAGAATCTTGAGAACAAGGTCTTTCCCTCCAATCTTCTGTTCTCCCCTAGAAAATGCAATACTTTGTATAGAATAGGAATTTAATAAGTATTTGCTAAAGTGTTAAATTTATTATCTGTGTAAGTTAGGACACCCCCCATCTCATTTAATAAATTACAGACAGATTATGTAACGAATATGACAAAAATGTTAATATCTTGAATGAAGTACAAAGAAGAGTTCTCACTTATAAGTCCAACTTAGCTTTTCTTGACTGAAAATCAGCTCTTCCTCAGGCAGCCTTTGAAAAATAAGCCAGTTGTTAGTCCTAGAGACAGTGTAGAAAGAATGTGTGTGTGTGTGTGTGTGTGTGTGTGTGTGTGTGTGTGTGTGTGTGTGTGATGTAACCCTTCGTGGGAGAGAAGAAAGCAGTTATAAAGGGGAAAACCAGATCTTGAGAAGGGGCTACTCTTTACCTTTTCTGGTATTCTTCTACCAGAGAGCACCAAAGCAAAAAGGATTTCTCTTTCTTCCTATCCTCCTCTGATCAGCCATTGTGAAAACAGTATACCTATTAGTTTGGGAGTAGGCCCAGAGAGTCTAGAAATAAAAAGATAATCAGTGAAGTTGGCTTCTAGCAGTGACTCCTAACAGCAGAGACTATAACTTGCTGTGGATTCAAGAAAGAAGTAAACTTGGCATATGGAAGTTGTAATGGGGGCTTAGGAGGATGGGGATATAGCAGAGAACAAGCAGGTGAAGGATGGAAGTCCTCTCCTTCATCACAGTCACCCCTATTACTGAAAGACTAAAATGGTATCCCCTTAGGAAAAGGGGAATCTGGGAAGAGCGTGCCACCATTGAGAGGTTGGAGGAATGGTATCCCCTCAAGGAGAAGTGAGTGGTACCCTGATTCGGTGATGGAGCGAGTTGGGAAACACAGAAACCTCTCCTTGTTTACAGCAGGAGGTCAGACTCAAAGTGGAGATCAGCCTGCCAGTGCTGCTGCACTCCCTCCCCAGCAAGTCTCCCTCCAATAGAACCAACCCAGATCTGTTCTTGAAGTCTTTGGGTATTTAATCAGGAACAAAAAGGACAGTCAGGTAGGGTATCAGCAGGAAAAAGGGCTACAGATATCCCTAAGTCAGGTCCATCATTCTGGCAAGTAACCACCAAGCCTCAGATAACGAAGGTGAGCCAAGGTCTCAACCAGAGATTCTCCTGCCCAACCCCACTAATAAATATTTCCTAGACGCTATATTTGCTATAAGTCTAGGTGGGATATAGCTGGGCAAAGCCCAAGGCAAATGGAGTTTGGGGAATGGCTCCCCAAAGGAAGTCCAGTAACCCTAAACACAGTTAATCAATATTGGGGATATAAGTGAATGTCAAGAAGACAAGATATCACAGGTTCAGGTCTCCTATTCCAGGAAACCCAAATGGCCCCTTCACGAGATCTCAGAGCCCAGATTCACAACTTTTCTCTTTGGCTACAACCCCTCAAAGACCCCCAATTGGGTTTCCCTCTCCCGGAAGTCTCTGCTGTTCAAATGGTCACTGGTTCTTCTTCATCCCCAACATTCTGTGGCAACTTTCCAAAATGTCAGAGCTTGCCTTATCCTTACAAAGTCAAGCTACATAGAGACATCAGCTAAGAAGTGATCAATTTCCCCTTTGCATTTGATTGGAAACAACATGAAGACTCCATAAGAGATGAGGACATTGGGACCCTATAGTGTAGAGGCATGAGTTGCCTTAGCTGCATGTGTTGCTTAGGTATATGCCTTGCTTCCAGTATAAGTTATGTATTTGCTCACTCTTATCACCAGTGCTATGTGTACTTAAAGAGGAATTTGCCACAGCTTTGGGGGAGCAAATATTTTGTAATTATTTTTCTTACTATGTCATCTTAATAAAATTTTTGGCTACATAGGGCATCTGAACAGTAGTTTCAGGAATTTAAACCCATAAAGTATTTTGAGCCTAAGAGGCCTGGTACTAACCTGCAAATGCAAATTTGGGAAGTAGCCCATAAGAATGCTACATTTCAGTTGCAATTTATGAGAGACTATGAATTAGGTACTTTGCTTTCATCACTTCAAACAGGTTTTGGAAATTTAGCATATCTTTTTTCCATCCCTCTTGTTTCAGCTTATCCTAGAAATGATGCCATGGAGGTGCTAAGCCAATTTTTGCAGCTGACATCAGAATTAAACTGCCAACCATGTTCTTCCTCAATCATGTTCTTTCCTCATTACTTTCCATCTCTGGCTCTGGAAACCTTAATCACATCAATTCTATCATTATTTCTGGAAAAGGGAATGTCAAGCCTCTATCCTGTAACTCGCCATCTCTGTGATTTATCAGACTAAAAAATCTTTCCTTCTTTCATTATCATTATACTGCCACATATTCCAAGAAAGTGAAGACTTGGGGGCAGCTGGTGGCTCAGTGGATTGAGAGCCAGGCCTAGAGATGGGAAGTTCTAGGTTCAAATCTGGCCTCAGACACTTCCCAACTGTGTGACCCTGGGCAAGTCACTTAACACCCCCCACCCCCCATTGCCTAGCCCTTATTGCTCATCTGTCTTGGAACCAATACACAGTATTGATTCTAAGATGGAAGGCATGGGTTTAAAAAAAAGAATGTGAAGACTTTCCCTGGAAAAATGGGCAGATGAACACAATTTGTCTCAGAGGTCATTAAGGCATCTATAGCAAGCACTATGGAATTTTTAGAGTTAGTTAGACATCAAAGACACCAAGGTCCTCCACCGCATCCCAAGTCAATGCAAATAGTTCTGGTTTTTGTCTTGCCAGCAGACTTGAGTGATTGGAAGAAAGTGAGACTGTCAACTTTGTGCAACTCAAAGTTGACAGCTTCACAGTTTCTTCTTAATTCATATGATGTTATTAGTCCTCTTCAAAATGAAGGTGAACATCTACTACTGTATATGCATTAGAAGGGTAAACATGCCCTATTATAATGCAATTTCATTGAGGACAGGCACTATTTTTATTTTGTATTTGTATTTCCAGTACATTGCAGAGTACATGGCATAAACTAAGTGTATTGATTATACTTTTTTCTAGCAAAATGGGTCTTGAGGTTGTTTGTTTTTATCTTTTTTATCTCTGAAAACTTTCTATATCTCTAATTTTCTGATTTTGATTTTCTTGGCATTTGAATTTCTACAGTAAAAAAAAAATCTATGCCTTCAAAAAGTTTCATGATGCCATTTAATCAATAATTACTTCTTCCCTAAATGAGTTCTGGGCTTGTTAAATTTAGCTGGTTTCATGTTTTGATTATTTTGAATTCTGAGTTATATACTCTAACTATAAGATAGAATGACTCTGAATCAAAGGAAAACTAAATTCTGCTTAGGAAGGCAGTTGTGTTAGTAACAGACAGATTTGGGGCAGTTTCCAGTATTGTGAAAAAAATCATTAAACTGTCATTTTAAAAAACGCAATTATTTTGCTCTTATAAATGTCTACTTTGCAAATATTTTTGTAACTTTTTGAATCTTTAATATTTCTTCTATGGCCAAGGCTATGGTAAAATTTGTATTTAAAATCATAGATTTAGTTCCATAAGGAGCCTTGGATATAAAATCCAATTTTAAAGATCAGAAAACTAAACCCCACACTTACCTAAGATTGCATAGTAAGTACCAGAGATATATTCCAAATTATTTCCTTATGAACATCTATTCCTATAGAAAAACAATGAGTGGACAACTTAACACTAGATATGATTTAAGAAGATAGGTGATTAAATAGGTTTATTTCATAAGATTTCTATCAACATTTTAAGTAGTATGTATTTTAATTCAATTTATTCAACTTGAGAAAAGAAAATACTTATTTTTGTTAGTTGGGTACTTTAAAAAACAGTATTGTCAGTAATGATTGGGAGTTTACCTTCTGCTTCCATAAAGATATTTAGCCTTTTCTCTGATAAAACCACTCGAAAATTTCTTTAATTGCTACATTAGCCAGGAAAATGTAAAATTATTCCTGTAGAAAAGATGTTGATATAGTAAAATTGATTTTAAAGGAAAGAATATGGTACCTTAAAAAGAGATTATTATACTTGTTTTAAGTACTATGACTGGAAGAATTAACTTTTGGAAAGTGATTTTTTTAGAGTTTCAAGTGACCTTGTGGATACAACAAATTGTACACAAAATCATTAGGGTTATAGCTTTGACATTAATCTTATATAATCCATTTGTATACCCTATTCCCGTGATGGCAAACGTTTGGAACAGGTGCCAAAGATGGCATGCAGAGGGCTCTCTGTGGGCACTCAGCCACCCTCCCCCCCCAACCCCACTTTCCTTACTAGAAAGGCAGAGCGACTCAGGTGGAACTGCTCTCTTCCCTCTCTCCACTTCACCTGACAACATTTTTTCCTCATCCCTTGCCCCTGTGCCCAGCAGACTTAATAGGTGCACACAGAGGGTAAGGTTGGCAGCTTACAGGCATCAGAGCTGAAAGAGATCAGAGCGCTCAGGTCACTCCCCTCTCCCTCTCTATACTTGCTGAGTACATTACTCATTTCACCCATCTCTCCACCCAGTAGCCTAATGGGAGCAATTCCTCCCTCCCCTGTGTGGAGTAAGGGTGTGTGTGTCAAGGCATACCTAGCATGTGGGGGGGTGAGGAGCACAGCACAGGATCTCTGGGGAGGGTAGGCACAGCATTTGGTCTGGGGGGAGTGTGGGAGTGGGGCCTGGCACTCCATCTCTAAAAGATTTGCCATCACTGCCCTATCCCATCCTCTCATTTTCTAGATGAGGAAATTAAGGCCTTGAGGTTTCCTACCTAGGATTTTCCTGAGTTTTCAATAGCTAGTAAGTATCAGAATTTGGATTCATACTAGTTTCTTCTGACATCCTTGTTCTGTGCTATTCATATTCTATATTGTTGTGGCAAATAGCAGACATACAAAGTATCTGTCTAATCAATGATAAAGATTCCTCTAGTCTGAGTATTTGTTTCCTAACCATTTAGTTACATCATCCTTAGTATATTTGTTATCTACTTACTTTGTAATCAAGACCACCCACTTGATTTTAGCCTGCTGACTTTTTACAATTTTTTCTTCCCTCAAGGTTACAGTACATATGTATTCATGTTTTTGCTTTCCCATTTACTCAGATCTCCAGCTGGGAAAATGTAGTGTGTACAATATACGCTGCCTTCAGCTGACATTTCTCATAAATTGCAACAGAAACACTGCTATCAGCAGCTTAATAACAGGTAGAGAGCATTGCTACATTATCAAGTCCCAGCAGGATTCAGAAACTATGGTTACCAAATTTTCAAAGAAGAGGAGGGGTTAGGAAATTTTCTATCTAAGAAAAACTGAAATAACACTGAAAAATAATTCATTGAAAGCTGCTCTTTGAAAAGGATTTTATCAGAGCTGACTTATCAGAATTGTAACATTTTCATTTTTGCCTAATAGTTATTTTTGAAGCTCTCACTCAAAGGTTTTTGTGGTTAAGCAATAAGAGAAAGCCTGTAGTGGAGAAGGGGAGGTCCTTTTTTTTTTTTAACCCTTCTGTCCTTTAAAAAAAACCCAATTCATTTTGAGAAACTTGATTTTAAAAGAGTACTATTTCCTTCTAATATAAAATGATTATAAAAAATAAATTACAAAGCAATATATGTTTAATGGCTAGATCTGGTTGCAATAGAAATATAGCAAAAAATCTGCCACTGATCCCAACTATAGTATTTTTTGTTTTGTTTTGTTTTAGGCAGATTTGATATATGTAGTATTTTTAATTTATTTAATGTTGCACCCTGATCTGTCCATACATTTAGTATGTATGCTTTAAGAATGTAAAAGAGTACAATGTGAAGTATTAAGATGAAGATGTTAATGCCTCAGGTTTGATTTGATGTAACAGCAAATATACCAGCAAAGCTTTCCCTTAAAATGTAAAAAGAAGTAGAAAATGACATAGCAGATAGAAATCTGAATTGTTCCTTTGCAATTACTTCTGTTAAAATAGTTGTTTTGCATTTAAGGAACATTTTAATTTTCAAAATAAGATTTAGTATCCTACTAAAGGCATTGCCAGAGTTTGTTGTCTCCCAGTCTTTTTGAATAGTATCAATAGAATTTTGTCTTTTTACAGGATAGATTAATATATATATAGGATGAAAAAAAATCTCTGCTTTATTCTAAAAGATGTTGTCCTTTTGTACATTTTTCAGTTTACTTTTTAAAAAGTAGGAATGTTATGTTGTCAGTTTTATTTTCAGTTTATTTCCCTCAAAACCTTGACTGTTATCTTTTTTGTGTCATAGAGAAGGCATCGTTATATTATCTTACTAAAAACATGAGTGTAATGTGGAAATTTTCTGGTTCATTTCTTCAATAAGGGTATAAATGAAAGGATTCTTGAAATTAAAAAAGTCAAAGTAACAACAAAAGCATGACCTTAGAGTTTCTCATTTCAGTAATACAGGGGTATTACTGTATTCAGTGCTATGAATAGAACAGAAATAAATGATTGACTGTCTCTTATAAGATAAAGAAGAAGTAAGGTGATATAAGGAGTAAGGGCAGCTACTCTGATATTGAGGTACAGTAGCTCAGACAGTATACTAATTAATGATTTATCCTGACCTTTCAGCAATTGGAGACTCCATATTAAGCCCTGCTTAGTTCCAATGGAGCAGTTCAATTTGTAGCCTATAAAACAGACTCAGATAAATGGTCTTTTAAAGAAGACTAAAGGGACACTGCCTTGTACTAGAAGCACATTTGGTGAATCACAAAGAAAGTTTTGTTCACCTCAATATTTTCTTTAAGGTCCTTTACCAATTCATCTTTGTTACATGATGTTGGGCCAGAAATTTCTTGATAATTTTTGCCTTTGGTAATTTCACTTTCCTGTGGCATCTTTTTACCTTTAATAATGGGGAGTGAAATGTACTTTTGCTTAGCAACAGATAAAACCACATTTTTATTGATGTGTTTTATCCTTACATCACATTTTTCACCCCCAACCCATCTTCATCAAACCCTCGGAAAAGCACAATTAAACAAAACCTTTAAAACAGACGTCATTATCTCTGCCAGTTTACCAAGTGTAAGATAAAATTTCAGTTGTTATAATTTATATTTCCTCTTGCTATTAGTGATTTCAATCATGTTTTCATATGGTAATATATAGTTTATAATTATTTTGAAAATGATTCATATCCTTTGATCATTTATCTTGGAGAACATTTTTCTCCCAAATAATCTTCATTTTATAAATGGTTCAACCCACTTTGATCAGTTGCAGTGTTTGAACTTTACTTTTAGACTGTGAAACTTCATTTGTAGAGGACTTACATTCATTTATCTTCTCCAGTTGGCCAAGATCTGACCAGAACCTTCTTCTCAATTTGACCCATTTTGAATATACTTTAATCATGACAGCATGATCTAGTGGGAAAATCACTGAATTTGTTAATAGACTTTAGATAGATTTTAATCCCAACACCACTGTGGACTAATTTTGGGAACTTGGGCAGGTCACTTAGCTTCTGAGCCTTAGTTCCTCAATAAATGATTAGACGAGCTTTAAATGTCCTTCTTCTAGCAATGATATTATCTAGTCTATAAGTCATCTTATATATCTGTAGTGATATATATATATATGATATATATATATATTTATATATATAGTGATGGGGAATGTGATAGCACATAAACTGAGGAAATGAGAGATAATTTCTGATGAAAATCACTTTACTTCCTCCAATATTTAAATGTTTTCTTCTAAGTATTCTTACCCCACCTTTTCTCCCCCAATAAACTATAAATTCCTTGTAGACAAATATTGCCTTTTTTGTTTTGTTCTCTACAATTTTTGGTACATAGTAGTTTTTCAACAAACATCTATACTCTAGCATAAGCCACATTTTTTATGATTTATAATAACAAAATTTTTGTTCATGACATCTACTTCCAAAATGGTGTTCTGCATATTATGAATTTCTGTCCAGAAAGTAATATTCCTAAATATATGTAGGAGACATAAATGCATGTATACATGTATGTATGTTGCAGATATTAATCATACTTGTGTTCAATCATAAAAAAGATATGAAGCAACATTTATAATATACAAATGATGCACAAAATAATGATTACATCATTACCTTTCCTTTTTTACAAAAGCTATTAGCTACATTGGATCAGCTTATATAAGGGAACATGTATTTCTAGTAAAGCTGGCCACATAGTGAGTAAGCTCTTGTTCCATATCTTTCTTTCTTGTTTCATATCTAAAGAAGTAGAGAAAATTAATGGATTCAGGAGATTTACAGTGAATGAATAGCCTATTCCCAGGAACTGTTTTTTTGGCTTGTCAAAATCAGCTTTTCTGTAGTGGTCAAGGGGAATTGTAAAAACAATAAAAATGGAGGAGTGTTGTGCTTAGTCTTTATAAATACTTTGTAGAACAGGTATTCTTCTTCATTTATTCCCTTACACTGTAAAAGTGAATTTCAAGCAATCAGTACAGTAGTGAATGCATTGCAACATTTTGAGTGGATATTATCCTGTAAGATTTAAGCTACTGTGAATTAAATATTTAAATAATCAATTAACAAGTATTTATTAAGTGTCTACTATATTACCATGCATCATATTGTGTTCTGGGGATACAAATACAATGGAATGAAACAAATCTTTATTCAAAAAAACTTAATATCCTAACATGAAAAAACAGAATTTATATAACTTAATTTTGACTTTAGTGGACACTTTAAATGACTCCTGGGCCTGAAACAACATCTACTAATAATACCCCTAAATTAGTAGAAATAATAAAAATTATATAACTTCCATAATCTCTTGCTTTAAGCAATATTAAAGGGGTGTCTATTCTGGCTCTTTTGTTTATATATCCAAATGATATCTAATCCAGGCATATTATTTTTAGAATGGTGACTTTAAGATTATTTTGAGCAATTATAGGATCAATTTAATTTTATAGACTATTTCATTCTATTCATATTTTTAAAAATAGAAAGCAAGTTACTTAACCTAAAACAAGTAAGGATCTGCCTTTCAAATTGTTTAACCTGAGAGGAGGAAAAACACAATTATGTTATTCCCTTTTATATTTTTTCATCAGATCCCTGCCCCCAAAAGGAGTTTTGTGTGTTTCTGATTCTAGTCAGAATGAAATAAATATTTTAGGGGAAAAATCTATTAGTGTGATTGTTCTCTTCTGTTTTTATGAAGGAATACTAGTATATATTGGGAAACAAATATTGGAGAAAACATTTTAAAGTAAAAATTGTATGTTTGCATTTTTTTTTTGGCATTGACCAAGTTGCAGTTAGGAGATAAGTCATTTGTTGAAAATAATTTCATTTCGTTTTATTTAGTAGATATGGAATACTTTATTCCTACACAGAAAAAAATCATCAAATATGGGGAAGAATTCACCATATTAGCAGATTTAATAGGATTAACAGAATTCATTAATAACACAGTATCTCAAATTGAAAGGCTAATGTTTAAGCCTTCAGTTTTGCAAGATTGCTTATCCACTTCTACTTATTTGCCTAGGCCAGCTTTGAATGACATTTCTTCTTGTTGTTCATACTGTCTGTGTTAAAATTATATCTTGTTCTGGTCCTCCTAACCTCCTCCCTCCCCTGTCTCCTGTCAATGTAGTAAGTTTATAAATAGTATAAAGGAGCAATAGCATGAAGTCTGTTTGTAAAGAAGAAACTGGAAATCGCAAATTATTCTAAAGATCAAAGGAGCAAAATTTGTCAGTCATGTCATATATTAATCAAAATTCACATTCTTAGAGTGTGAACTGAATCAGTGGAGGCCATCTAGGTGCTACTTTTGATCAGAAAGGCCTCTATAATAAAGAATGACAGATCACGAAAAAGGTATTGGCAAATTTGAAATGATCAATATGTTAACTTCAAAGTTTACCAACATCTCTGAAATGATCTCGATATGTTAAAGGACAAACCTCAACATAGCACCAACAAGAATTTGTCTGTTCCCCCCAAAACTCTAAGAATGTGACTTCAAACTCCTGCCTCCCAAGCATTCTTCCATCTCCATTAGGTCCATGTTACTCAAGTGTTCCCAACTCTATTTCGTGGTTATGTGAATACTACTCTCTGCCTCTTCCTCTTGTTGCCCCATCCTTTTTCTTATGCTTCCTAACTTCTTTCAATATTACATCTCCTGTCCCTGTGCCATCTGCCTTTGTATGCCTTTTGCTGCTTGTTTCTTTTGTGTTGTTTACCTCCACACACTGTGCCTAAAATATGATTGATACCCTTTCTCCTCTGACAGCTGTGGTCTTTCTTAGTGAATACACAAAGAACCTGGGGTGCCTCCCAGATTTTATAATTTCATAAATTATTAATTCATTGCCTAATATAGAAACTTTCCCTGCCATCAGCTGTTGATTCTTTGAAAACAATAGTGTTATAGAATTTTCAGGTCTCTGGGGACTTTCAGAGCTTTTGGAATTCATAAGGCTGCTGGTATTCCTGGACATATGCACAAGGGAATATTTATTCACCTAAAATGAAGAAAGAACAAGTTCAAGAAAGTCAGGGGAAGTCATATACTCATGATCACAAGCAAGCCAGATTAAAAAAAGGCAGTTGGCCCTTCCCTGATCCAATTCTGGGACTAATATGATTCACAAAGAGAAAGGAAGAAAATCTTTTTGTGTGCCTAAAATCTTATGATTCAACAGAGAATTAAGGGAGTCATTAATCAATCATATTATACAATGCTTTAAGGTTTGCAAACTGCTCATTTGATCCTCACATCAACCAAATAAGGTTGTTTATTATCCCCATTATTTAGATAAGGAAGCTACAATTTGTATTTGCCCAGAGTGACACAGTTAGTAAATGAATGAGTCAGATTGAAGATTGAATTAATCCATCCTAACTCCAAGTCCATCACTCTATTCACTGCGCCATCTAAATGCCACTAACATGAACATTTACTAAATACTCACTGTGTTCACTGTGCTTACTATGTTAAGTGCCTGGTATAAAAAGAAAAAGCAGCAACAGTTTCTTCCTGGTTAACTATAAACAAGATACTTAAGAGACATGGTAGCCATATACAGTGCAAGTTGCTCATTGATATTTGTCCCATCTGGAAACTTGCAGAACCTAACTTCTCTACAACCCACATTACTTATAATTATGGGTAGAATCACAGAATCTTAGAGTTAGAAGAGACTTCAAGGCCATCTAGTTCATATACAAGTGGTAATTTAGCCTTTGATAGAAGATGTCCAAGGAACAGGAACCAACTATTTCTTTAGGTAGTCTATTCCAACTTGAGACAATTTCAGTTGTTAGGTATTTTTTATGGTATTAATCTTAAAGTTACCTCTTTACAAAATTATTCCATTATTTATAATTCTATATTCTATTATATACAATTGTATATTACATGATATGTAATTGATAATTCTGCTATCATAATTATGGGCCTCTGTTGATATCTCTGAGCCTCATCATTGCCATATGAGTTACCAAAGGTTTTGAAAAGATATTCTAAGAGAGCACATTATCTGGAGGGTCCTGACAAAGTAAAAGGGCACCAGGTATGGTCCCGGTGTTAGACTGTGTGTGCCTCTTGGATGAGGATGAACCTAAATAAAGTCATTTAGGCTAATAACTGATAGGACAATGGGGTAATAAGTTTTTTTACTACTATGACTGCTACATTATTAGATTTTAAATTTTGTTTATTATGCATATAAAGAATAGAACAGAAGATTAAATAAGGTTCTTACCCCAGTTTTTACTGAAGAATTTATGTTCATTTTACTGATTTTTAATTTACTAATTAATAATATCCACTTTTTAACATTTTTGAGTTACAAAATTTCTCTCTCTCTCTCTCTCTCTCTCTCTCTCTCTCTCTCTCTCTCACACACACACACACACACACACACACACACACACACACACACACACACACACACTTATAGTAACNCACACACACACACACACACACACACACACACACACACACACACACACCCACACCCTTTGCTTTGTCCCTTGCCCATTTAGAAAGTAAGCACTATGATATCAATTATATATGTGAAGCCAGGTAAATATAGATTCCCACATAAGCCATGTTATTAAAAAATTAAAGGAAATCAAAGTTTTTCAAAGTCGGCTTCTATCTATGGAGATGGATAGTATTTTCATTGTGAGTCCTTTGGAATTATCTTGAATCACTGTGTTGTCTTTCATAATTTATCATAGTTACAGTATTGTTATAACTGTGTATAATGTTCTCCTGGTTCTGCTCACTTTACTTTGTATCAGTTTACATAAGTTATATCATTTTAATGAAAACCATCCCCTCCATTATTTCTTTTTTTTATTTGAAAAATCGTATTTAATTAATTGATATAGAATATTTTTCCATGGTTACATGATTCATGTTCTTTCCCTCTCCTCCTCCCAAAACCCTCCTGTAGCCAATGAGCTGTTCCACTGGGTTTTACATGTGCCATTTATCAAGACCTATTTCCATATTATTAATATTTGCATTAAAATAACCATTTAGAGTGCATGTCCCCAATTATATCCCCATCTACTCATGTAATCAAGAAGTTGTTTTTCTTCTCAGTTCCTACTACCACAGTTCTTTCTCTGGATGTGGATAGTGTCCTTTCTATCCTCAAAATTTGTCCATTGCTGCTAGTAGAGAAGTCCATTACATTTGATTATGCCACAGTGTATCCATCTCTGTGTATAAGGTTCTTGTGGTTCTGCTCCTTTCATTCTGCATTAATTCCTGCAGGTCATTACAGTTTACATGGAATTCCTCCAGTTAATTATTTCTTTTAGCACAATAGTATTCCATTACCAACAGATACCACAATTTGTTCAGCCATTCTCCAATTGAAGGGCATCCCCTCATTTTCCAATGTTTTGCCACCACAAAGAGTGAGGCTATAAATATTTCATTCCAAGTCTTTTTCCTTATTAATTCTTTGGAGTAAACACTCAGCAGTGGTATGGCTGGATCAAAGGGCAGACAGTCTTTTAAAGCCAGTAGGGCATAGTTCCAAATTGCCATCCAGAATGGTTGGATCAATTCACAACTCCACCAGCAATGCATTAATGTCCCTATTTTGCCACATCCCCTCCAACATTTATTACTTTCCTTTGCTGTCATATTAGCCAATCTGCTAGGTGTGAGGTGGTACCTCAGAGTTGTTTGATTTGCATTTCTCTAATTATAAGAGATTTAAAACACTTTTTCATGTGCTTATTGATAATTTTTATTTCCTTATCTAAAAACTCATGTCGCTTGTCCATTTATCATCCGGAGAATGACTTGCTTTTTTGTATAATTGATTTAGCTCCTAATATATTTAAGTAGACCTTTGTCAGAAGTTTTTGTTATAAAGATTTTTTCCCCAATTTGTTGCTTCCTTTTTAATTTTGTCTGCATTGGACTTGTTTGTACAAATACCTTTTAATTTAATGTAATCAAAATTATTTATTTTACATTTTGTAATTTTTTTCTAACTCTTGCTTGGTCTTAAAGATCTTTCCTTACTCATGTGTCTGACAGGTATACTATTCTATGTTCACCTAATTTACCTATACTTTCCTTTATATTCCTTCTTTATATTCAAGTCTTTCACCCATTCTGAATTTATCTTGGTGTAGAGTGTGAGATGTTGATCTAAGCCTAATCTCTCCCATATTATTTCCAATTTTCCCAGCAATTTTTGTCAAAGAGTGGATTTTTATTCCCAAAGGGTTTATCATACACTGTCTTGCTGATGTCATATACCCCAAATCTATTCCACTGATCCTCCCTTCTGTCTCTTAACCAATACCATATTGTTTTGATGACCAGTGCTTCATAGTACAGTTTAAGATCTGGTACTGCTAACCCCCTCCCCCTTCACTTTTTTTCATTGTTTCCCTTGATATTCTTGATCTTTTGTTCTTCCAAATGAACTTTATTATAGTTTTTTCTAATTCAGTAAAAAAGTTACTTGGTAGTTTGAAAGGTATGGCACTAAATAAGCAAATTAATTTGGGTAGGAATGTCATTTTTATAATGTTAACTCCCATGAGCAATTAATGTTTTTCCAATTCTTTAGATCTAGTTTTAACTGTGTGGAAAGTGTTTTGTAATTGTGTTCATAATTCCCGTGTTTGTCTTGGCAGATAGATTCCTATATTGTTTAGGGTGACTTGAGATGGAATTTTTTTAACTCTTGCTGCTGATATGTGTTGGTAATAT
Source organism: Gracilinanus agilis (assembly GCF_016433145.1). Lineage (NCBI taxonomy): Eukaryota > Metazoa > Chordata > Mammalia > Didelphimorphia > Didelphidae > Gracilinanus > Gracilinanus agilis. The sequence continues at coordinate 291,716,150 of NC_058130.1, read as the reverse complement.
ATAAAATGCTGATGATTTATGTGCATTTGTTTTATATCCTGCAACTTTGCTAAAGTTGTTGATTATTTCCACTAGCTTTTTAGTTCATTCTCTGGGATACTTTAAATAGACAATCATATCATCTGCAAAGAGTGATAGCCTAATCTCCTCAGTGCCTATTTTAATACCTTCAATTTCTTTTTCTTCTCTAATTGCTACTTCTATTGTTTCTAATACAATGTTAAATAATAGAAGTAATAATGGGCATCCTTGTTTCACTCCTGATCTTACTGGTGTTATGAAATATACCTGATGTTATGAGGAGCTGAAGCTGAGTGTGTGTAGGTAATACTTAAGTGTAACACTTAAATTGTGATAGTGAAACACAAAAGGCCCACAAAGTTTTGGTAATGAATCTGCTAAACTCAACTTCAGAATAACAATGTCCCAGACTGGTCAGCTGGTCACATAAAGAATCTGTGGTTGGAATTATACAGACACATCTAACTGAACAATCTGGCCCACTAAGGGATAACACTAAAGTCTGACTGCAGATTAGATCTTGTTTGACTGATATTACTCTCCTTTCCCTCAAATGTCCCAAGGATATGGTAAGTCGGTAAGACTTAAGCTAAAGCTGACACAAGTTTAGGTAAGTTTCAAAGATTTAATGCTACTAGGCTTAGGAGGAGAGAAGGGTATTACTTGAGGAAGGAGGAAAACAGGAGATTCCTAATCTAATCTAATGATGAAAGATGGTACTTGAAGTGATCAGTGATCAGGCTTGTCAATAAACAATTGCTGGCAGCCGGCTGCCAGCCTGGCAGGGCCAGACAGAGTTCAACCAAAATCAGGTTGTTTAGCTGAGAGATGTTGTTGCTTGCTGTTGGAGTGTGAATCCGGAACAAGTTGTTTGATGTAAAGGTATAACAGGATCTGAGACTATAAGTTGGTTAGTGCAATTCAAGTTGATCCAAGGCCTACCCAAACCAAACCAACTTCCCACTCCCAAACCCAATCTCCAGATTGAAATCCAATTTCCAGTTCAAATCCTCCTTATATACCTGTGCATCAACTGAATTGGCACCTGACAGCCCCTGCCTCACTCGGTTCATTCCATATTCTAAATAGCTAACTGTCCATAATTTTGCTTTCCATATTGCTTTTGCAAAATGTCATTACATTGGGAAGGCTTCTAATTTATACTTGTGATGGTTTTAAAAATATACTGTTAATTGTTTTTAGGAAAGGTCCTCAATTCCTATGCTTTCTAGTGTTTTTAATAGGAATGAGTGTTGTATTTTGTCAAAGGTTTTTTCTGCATCTATTGAGATAATCATGTGATTTTTGTTGGTTTGTTTGTTGATATGGTCAGTTATGTTTTCCTAATATTGAACCATCCTTCCATTCCTGGTAAAAATCCCACCTGATCATAATGAATAATCCTTATGATCACTTGCTGGAGTCTTTTTGCTAGTATTCTATTTAAAATGTTTGAATCTGTGTTCATTAAGGAGATTGGTCTATAGTTTTCTTTCTCTGTTTCTGATCTGCCTGGCTTTGGAATCAGTACCATATTTGTGTCATAAAAGTCATTTGGTAGAACTCCTTTGCTCATGTGAAATAGTTTGTGTAGTATTGAGATTAGTTGTTCTTTGAATGTTTGGTAGAATTCACTTGTGAATCCATCAGGCTCTGAGGACTTTTTCTTCAATTTCTTTTTCTGATATAGGATTATTTATGTATTCTATTTCTTCTTCTGTTAATCTAGGCAATTTATATTTTTGTAAATATTCTTCAATATCACCTGGATTATTCTGTTTACTGCCATATAATTTGACAAAATAGTTTTTAATGATTGCCTTAATTTCCTCTTCATTAGAGGGAAGATCTCCCTTTTCATCTTTGATACTGTTAATTTGGTTTTCTTCTTTCCTTTTTTTCTCATAAGATTAACCAGTACTTTTTCTATTTCATTTGTTTTTTAAAAGTACCAGCTTTTATTATTATTAATTCATTCGTTCTTTCACTTTCAATTTTATTAATTTCTCTTTTACTTTTTAGGATTTCTAATTCATTTTTTATCTTGAAATTTTTAATTTGTTCTCTTTCTCGTTTTTTTTAATTTGTATGCCAAATTCATTGATCTCTCCCCTCCCTGATTTGTTAATATATGCAGTGAAGAACATAGATTTCCCACTGAGTACTGCTTTGGCTGCACCCCATATATTTTTATATGATGTCTCATCATTGTTATTCTCTTTAATGAAATTATTGTTTTTATAATTTGTTCTTTAACTGATTCTGGAGAATCATATTATTTAATTTCCAATTAATTTTTGGTTTGCTTCTCCATGTGCCCTTGATAATTATTATTTTTATTACATTACAATCTGAAAAGGTTGCACTTATTATTTCTGCTTTTTTGCATTAATTTGCCATGTTTTTATGCTGTAGTATATGGTCAATCTTTGTGAATGTACCATGTTATGCTGAAAAGAAGGTGTATTCCATTTTGTCCCTATTTATTTTCTCCTTATATCTATTAACTCCAATTTTTCCAAGATTTCATTAACATCTCTTACCTCTTTCTTATTTATTTTTTGGTTAGATTTATCTAGATTTGATAGAGGCAGGTTCAGGTCTCCCACTAGTATAATTTTACTATCTATTCCCTCCTTAAGCTCCAATAGTTTCTCCTGTAAAAATTTGGGTGCTATACCATTTGGTGCATATATGTTAAATACTGATATTTCCTCATTGTCTATACTGATTTTTATCAGGATGTAATTACCTTCCCTATATCTTTCAATCAGATCTATTTTTACTTTGGCTTTGTCTGATATGATTGAGACTCCTGTCTTCTTTTTCTCAGCTGATGCCTAATAGATTTTGCTCCAGCCTTTACCTTTACCCTGTGTGTGTGTTTTTCTTGTAGACAACATATGGTGGGATTTTGGTTTCTAATCCAATTTGCTATTTGCTTCTGTTTTATGGGTGAGTTCATCCCATTCTCATTCATATTTATGATTACCACCTGGGTATTCCCCAAGATTTTGATTTTTTCTCCTTATCCTGCCCTTTCTTCTTTCACTATTTCCTTCTACACCAGTGTTTTTCTTTTAATCAGTTCCCCTAATCCCCACCTTCATTTACTTCCCTTCCCATCCCATCCCTTCTTATTCCCCTTTTATTTTTTATGGTCTATTAAATTCCCTCCCCCCTCTCTTTCCATACCTTTTTGTACTCCAGGCCCCAATGCCCCCCTTGTTTTTTCCCCTCCCAACTTTTCTGTAGGATAAGATAGATTTTTATACCCCAATGTATTCAGATGCTCTTCCCTCTCATAATTGATTCCACTGAAAGTAAGGTTTAAGTATTACCTATTAGCACTCTCTTCTCTTTTTTAAAATAATATTCTACCCTTCTCCCTCCCATGTGCCTCCTTATGTTGTATAGATGATCCTATTTTTCTTACTCCTTCAAGTTTCTCTTGATGCCATCTTCTAATAGCCTTCCTTTTCTTTTTTTGCATATCATCTTAAACTACTTAGTACCCAAACTTCTATCTCTAAGTAATCCTTCTAATGACTATAATGGTGAATATAATTTTTTGAGTTAGAAATAACATTTTTCCACATAGGAATATAAACAATTTAACCTTATTGAAGCCCTTTAAAAAATAAAAAATATTTCCCCTCTCTTATTCATCTTTTCATGTTTCTTTTAATTTTTGGATTTGGACATCAACTTTTCTGTTTAGTTCTGGTCTTTTCTTTACAAACATTTGGAAATCATCTATTTTGTTAAATGCCCATACTTTTCCCTGGAAGTACATAGTCAATTTTGATGGGTAGGTGATCCTTGGTTTAGGCCCAATTCTCTAGCCTTTCTGAATATCATATTCTAAGCCTTGCAATCCTTTAGTGTGGAGACATGCTGAGGATGAAATATTTGCTGTAGCGTAGTGTAGACATTCTGTGCACTATAGATGACAATTCTACCTATTTTAATTTACCTATTTTGGTTTATTAAATACACTTATATATTACAATTATACATTTTTGTTATTTAAACTATAAATATAGTGAAATTATTGTTGTTTTTTCTCGAAGTGACATATCACTCAAGTTATGCTTGTTTTTTTTGGCAAATTTTGACACACCAAGCTCACAAGGTTGACCATCACTGGCCCATTTCAACAGAATTGCTAACGTATAAGTTCCCTGCAACCAAGAGAACTTCTACTCTGAGCCATCAAATATCACATGGTTTCTCTTGCAATTTTCTGAGTGCCATTCAAAAATTTTTGGAGCTTTTAGACATTTGTACCAATTTCCTCTGGTCTTTTTATTTAAGAGCAACAAGTACTATTAATAAGAACATAGGCTTCCTCCTTAGGCAGCAGTGAGCATATCCAAAACCAAATGAGTTTGTAGGACTGTCTTTGCTAAGGAGTCAGTCTCTTCCTAGAGGAAAGAGAGAGCTTTAGAAGCTTAAGAAATGGCTTGGGCTGTGCCCTGAACCAATTTCTCAACCTCAGCAGTATAAGGATAATATTAAGAAATTGAGTCTCATAACTTTAGCTTTATGGATAAGGAGCAAAGAAGCCATCTTGAGCACCAATTGAATTTTGGAACAGATCTGAGGCAAAGGTTCTTTGGAAGGTAGAGAGAGGGGGTCTGGAGACCAACTGAACTCAGGCTGTTATTTGCTCTCTGGAGAGAGACAAGCTGCTGTGTCTCTGCTTTCTACTGCTTTGTTTGGAGTTTGAAGGAAAAGAAGACAATTTCTGAAGGATCTTGGTGTTTTTCCTTATTACCAATCTAGGGAAACATTAGGATTGAATTTAGTGATTCATCTACTGTGGCTGGTTACTAATTTCATCTTTAAGAAGACCACAGAAAATCCTGTTTTGCGTTAGGCTCTGGTAGCTGACTAAGGCTCAGTCAGCTGGTTTTGCTGTTTTTTATAACCGGAGATACAGTTAACATTTTATAATCGTATCAGGATATTAGTGCTAGATATTGTAGACTAAGGAAATTTGGAGGTTATTAAGAAATCGGGGAGTTAGTATAGCCTGGGGAACCAAGACTGATGAGATTCCTTGTGGAACCAGTTGAATTTTGGGTGGAGCTGGGTCCCCTTAGCTTCATAATCCTTGTTTATATCCTTTATATCAGTGGTTCCCAAACTTTTTTGGCCTACTGCCCCCCTTCCAGAAAAAATACTACTTAGTGCCCCCTGTCACATACTATCACTGCCCCCTTACAGTTATTCACCACCCCCAAATGCACCTATGGCCATCACTGCCTCCCTAGATCCCTGTAGCACCCACCAGGGGCAGGTGGCGCCCACTTTGGGAATCACTGCTTTATATCCTTATATTCTTCTATACCATACTATATTTTCAATAAATAGTTTATTTTTATATATAGAGAAATTCCAGAGCATTTCCTTGTGCTGAGCCATGAGGGAAGCTCATATCTGAGGTTCACCTCACTACTACAACTGAGGATACTTTGTTAACCATCTATCAAAGTAACTAATGATTTTCCAACATCATTTTTTACAGTAGTGATGTTCCTAATTTAATCTATTATCACCATCATCCCCAAAGTGGGAGCACCAATCCAAAAGAATCTCTGTACTGCAGAGAAAATAGCCACCAAATTAGATCTGACTCTCTTGTTCCATGCATGCCACCATGCACACAGATTCCTAGCAGTTGGTTTTCCACTCAGCCTATAAAGTGATCATGCAGTGATATTGATGAGGTCACATAAGCTAAACCACAACTTCCATACCACTCTAGGGGGAAGGAAAGAGTAAGCTGATTAATTTTTTTAAAGCTACTGATAGTAGTTGTGATCAGGTAGATGGGTTCTACTTGTTACTCCTAATGTTACATACAACAGAAACAAAAGGGGCAAATGGCTTATTTGGTAATCTATAATTATCCTCTTCAGATGCAAGTTGTGGTAATGTTTCATTTGTATAGACAGGAATTGTTGCCTATGATACAATAGAGCTCTGATGGAGCTGGTAACAGATATAATACCAACAAGGCCCAATGGCCCTGCTTTGGCATAGAGTATGTCCTATCTGTCAGTGGATTCTAATGACAGTGTCATCCCTGGTCCAGGCATCAGAAGAGGGAACTAAAGAGAACACAAATAGGTAATAATACTGAGAACAAAACACAACACACGAAGGTAAGATTTTAAAATGAAGAAGAAAATTTAGGCTACCTTTGAATCTCTAATTATAAGTAATAATCAAAAACAATACTGGACAAATAAAGCTACAAGTTAGGGTTACTCATTATTGAAAGATGGTACCAGTTTTACATGGGAGCAATGTATCCAAGAGCCTTTCCTCCAATTTTCATAGCAAAGTGGTTAATAACACTTGGAATGGGCCTTCTCAAGTAGGCTAGTTAGCTGAAATTTTTAATATACATTTTCCCCCAGTTGTAGATCATGGAATGAGAAATGGTTCCTGAGTTGTGAAGTTCACATAATCTGTCTTGTAATTCCTGTATTAGGAATTAGGAATCCTAGTAATGATGGATGAACAGGAATTGACCTGACGAAGGGGATGTCCAAAGAACATTTTGAAAGGTTATAAATGTAGATCTCTGCTAGATCTGCTACGCAGGTAGAACACTGTTAAGAGGAGAACATCAGGCCATTTTAAATGCATTTCAGTGCATAATTTTCTAATCATGGTTTTTAGTTCCTTATTCTTATGTTCAACTTGGCCTGAGTTCTGGGAATGATAGGGTGTATGGAATTTCAGAATGATTCCCAAACACTAATAAACCTGTGATAAAACATTCTGTGAAATTAGTGCCCTTGTCAGAGTCATTACATGTTAGTAGGTCAAATCAGAGAACAATCTCCCTTACTAGTATCTTAGCCACAAAGATGCTATGGTATGAAAACCAAAGAAGGCTACTAATCTAGCAAATTGGTGCACTATAAAAAGAGAAATTTTATAATGTCCAGTTTTAAACATACTGATCAATCCATAAATGTTCAAAAGGTTTATAAGCCAGGAGTCCCTCTCTTTAAGCTTTGGCATAGAAAGCATGCTGATTATTTGCTTGGCAGGTAGGACAAGAGGCACATACATTGGTAATACCTGGGGCCACCAGAATGCTTTTAATCAAAACTACAATTCCTTGAGTGCCAAAGTGGCCACTTTTAAGAAGAGATAGACATATTTGGTGGTAGAAGCTTAGGGGAAATAGAGGCTTAACTTCCGAAGACACCCAGACCCCATTAATCTATTTTGCTTTAAACTTTTGTTTCCACTTTCCCATTTCTTGATCATTATAAGAAAGAGAGATGTTAGTGTTCTTAAAAGATGAAAGATTAAAGATAAAAGTGGAGTCTTCCAGGGCTGCAAGCTTAGCAACAATATCAGCATGCTAGTTCCCTCTGTCTTTCCTTCTGTCTGAATAGAGCAATGAACAGTAACTAAGGAACAGAGTTTGAGAACAAATAGAAGGTCTTTAATAAGCTCTGCATTTGCACTGACTTTTCCTGCAGATGTCAGAAACCCCCGTTATTACCAGAGCATTCCTATAATGTTACATATACCAAAGGCATACTTTGAGTCTATGTAAAAATTTTTTCCCTTGCCTAAATGGCATAGCTATTAGGACTGCTAAAATACTGCAAGCACAGAAGGTAGAGGGTCAAGAAGCTACCTAAATGTTATCATTGTCTGAGACTACAGCAGGGTAGCAAGTGCCGTCTTTCATAAAACAGGACCCATCAGTATAGAGAACCAAATCAGGGTGTTCTAAGAAGGTATCAAAGAGATCGTCTGAGGTTTCTCAGCCATATCCACTATAAACACACAATCATATAGTGGTTCCCCCAAGAATGACAAATCAGGGATCAATGTTGCAAGGTTAAGAATTGTAGAATATTTAAGCTTGATATTTGTAGTATAGAGAGAGGGGGTCATGATAGTTTTTTCAAGCTTAGGCTGAGTTCTGTAATCAGTTAGGGTTTTGGAATCTTGATGGAGAAAAGTCAGTTGGGTTGTGAATCTTGTGGAAAGAGTTTCTGACCTGCTGAGCTGCTTCCTTACCTATCTGTAGAACTAAAATTTAGCCTGGCTTTGAAATATTTATTTAAGAATTGTTATTTTAGATAAACCCTTTGTATCTTCATTTCCTTTATTATTTCCTACCTTCCTTCCCTTACCTTATATGTCTGTGGAGTTAATAAGGAGAGTAAATTAGAGAGGAGTTCAAATCTGTGAAGGGTTTAATTATAATTTGACAGTATTATATATAAGAAATTAGTCAGTCATCATTTATTCCCTTTAGATATCAAGAGCACCTTGTAAGCTGAGTTAAGGCAGGTCCTTGCTCAGACTCCATCTCTGCCTCCCTTCCCCCACCTGAGGTTCCTGAGACAATTGTTAGGGCTTCCTCAATCCACTTTCCTGACAAAGCATCCTTTTAAAGATAATAAACCCTTTTGTGTTTCAACAGACCTATTAGTATAATTTGTCAGTCAGTTATTAAGAGAGGGAAGAAGAGGGAAAGAACTAACATACTCTGGGCTTGAAGGGAAGCCAGGGTATCCATCTTGAAGGAAGGTGTAACTTCAAAACAAGTCCCTTCCTGTGAAATTAACTAAAGCCTGTAGTTAATTTCAGTTCAGTCTATTTCCCTCAGTTTGTGTTTTAAGTCTGAGTCCTGGTCTATAAGCCCTGCTGTCTTTGCCTGTTTAGATTAATTCCTCCTCTCCCTGAAGATCTTGTTCCTTTCAGTGTTATACTCCTGACTTCAGCCCTATTATATCCTGAATCTCCTTATTCCAGCCTACCTGTAACCTAGATTACCCACCTAGCAAGTCCCTGACAACCTCCTTTCAAAATTCCCTTGTATCACACACCTTTCCTCAAATTATCCCCATTACATCTTCTTATTTCCTAGAAGTCACCTCATATCTGGTAAGTCTTTGATCTGAAAAGGCCTATATCCTCTATTGAAGAAATAATGCCTCAACCTTGTAGGAGCAGAGGACAAATAAAGGAGACCCCCCAGAAGAATATTAGAAGCCTTTTCTATTAAAAGACAGGTGTTGGGAATCAAACTGCAGAGGTTTAGGGACAGATTTTTTAATCAAAGCTACAGTTTCCCCATAGGATAGGATTCACTATCTACCGAACCTAGCAGCCCCTAGAATGGCTCTCAGCTTCCTTTTAGAGGAGAGTAGAGTGCTTGAATAGTTTGAATGAATTTGAGAAAAATCAAGCAAGTTCTTTCAGTTAAAATAAAAACCAAATATTGCACATGTGAGAGGAGCCTTTGTACCTTAAACTGAAGACCTTATCCCTTTGGTGGAACTCCAGTAAAAGGTAGCAGCTATCTTTCAGGTAAGTCTCTGCAAAAGGTACTACTAAAAGCAGATCATTTACATAATGACCTAAGGTTGTACTCTTTAAAATACTAGTAGCTAAATACTGCCATTAAATTAGAGAAAATAAGATTAGGTTCTCCATATATCCCTAAGGCAGATGAGTCCATGTCTATGTAAGCCATTCTAGGTGAAAGCCAATATTTTTCTTGACACATTTAAGAATGGGGGTGGGGGTGGTGGAGCAGAACAAAGATTTACCACCATAAAATATGTAGCCTACAAGGAATTAAGGAGATGATAGTGGCAGAATTTGATATTACTGGATGCCTAGGTATGACACATGAATTAATTGCAAAGAAATCTTACACAAAATGGTAAACAAGCTATTTATCTGGACTTTGCTTAGGTTTTTTTTAACTGGAAGAATGTTTGAATTATAAGGAAATTTGCATGAAATAATAATTCCCAGATTTATCAACATATAAGTTATTGGTGAAATTCCTTCAATAGCTTCCTTGAACAGAGGATCCTGAGGAATGGATAGCAATAGGCTACCTCTGGTTCTGATGGTAACAGGAATAGCAGATTTAAGGAGACCTGCATCAGAAGATGAGGAGGCATAGGAAAGTTTGTGGGAATTTCAAAAATATTCATGAGAGCTAGGAATAAGGATAGAAACAAAGAGAGAGAGTCCTCAAGCAATTATAAAGTTAAGGAGCCATCAGAAGAGCAATATATTATAGCTCTAAGTTTACATAAAAGATTTCGTTTTAAGAGATTTATAGGAGATTCAGGCATTAGGAGGAATGAGTAATATACTGTCAAAGGCCCCATAGATACAATATGGGGAGAAAATTAGGGATGTGTTGAGATTTCCCTGAAACCTCAACCACATTTGAAGACTGAATAAGAGTACATTCAGAATCAGACTTCCTCATTAAGATGGATTTTAGAAGACCCAGTGTCCAGTAGGCAGTAATTAGTTTCCATAACCTCCTTATTTAGGAGAAGAGAATGGACTGAAATAACTGTGGATTGAGCATCAGAGACTGGGAAAGTAAAATCATTGTATTCAAAAGTACCTCCTCCTCACTTTTGTGCATCAGAATTCCTATGGGATCTTTTGCAGTTACCATAGTTTCTTTGGGGGGGGGGGTATTATAGCCATAACTATGGAAACTTCTTCACTTACTCCAGCTTCTCATCCTGAAATCCAGAGTTGTTTTTCTTACACTCTGCTGCAATATGTCCTTGTCTTTTGCAGTAAAAGCAGTCTAGTGACCCACAGGTTTTGGGAATTCTTTCAGCTGCCTGAATTAGAGTCTTGTGTTAGAGTGACAATTTCTTGGACTCCAGCTATAAATAGAGGGGCTATGATAGTTGTCTCCTTTTCTTTCTCTTGTTTTATTTTCTCTTTTTCCACACTATATTTTTATTTTTTTTCATACGCATACAGCTGTATGTTTTAACTGTCATATTCATGACAGACCAACCTGGGCTGTGGTTGCAAAAAGTATTTCTTAAATTTGGTGAGGAATGAGTTATGAAATAATTATGTATTTTAAGATTAAAATTGTGAGACTGACTGCAAATTTTATTATGTTATTAATCAGAAAGGAAAGGATGAGCCTCCATTTTGTTGTTTAATGCCTAAACCTCCTTACCTCAGCAAGTGCCTCCTTGCATCTGCTCTATCTCAGTCCTGGAAACCAAAAGGCCCTCTTCCTTCTTCATGCAGCCTTTTAAGTTCAAGGAGCTCCTCCCTTTTTAGGGATGTTACACACTGACTGATGTCAGGGAACTAGAGATGGTTAGAATGATGTCAGACATTTAGCACACTTGACTATAGTTAGGGAATGCCAGGCCCTGGTGGATGCTGGGAATGTGGGTGGAGCTATTTTTCTTCACACAACATAATACATACATCTTGACTTAATTGGATTTAATCCAGCATATTGCTTAGATGCTTTTATTTCCCTAAAAAGTATTCTCAAATTTGTTCCAATTCTCTGGTTTAGAAGAACATGTCTCCCTGCTTTTTGTTAAGGTTTCTATAGCATTTTGTAGTTTAGAATAATCCTTAGAACTATTGGGATCTCACTGAGAATCCTCCAAAAGACCTTGTTGCCTGTCTCATCTTGAAGAGCTAATTTATTTGCTGTATATATGATGCCTTGCTTTTTCCCTTGGGAGAGTAAAGTATACATCATATCCATTACATCATACCCAGTTGGATTAAAACTTCTAAAATTGCCTGAAATTGAGCAATTATAGCTGCAAGGTCCTTGACAAAATTAGGGGTATCTTCCTGCATGTACTGAGATCCTTAGGATTTAAAGGAATATGTTGCCTTAACATAACTATATTATGTGGTCATGGGTGGCAACTTCCATTAAAGGAAAAATTCCTTTAAATGTGTCCTTTTTGTCTGCTGAATTCAAACTGAGTTGAGGCAGAGGAGTAGGAAGAAGGTGAAGAGATAGGAAGGAGAGGAAGGAAGAGCTGATGCAGCCACAGGAGTTTCTGAAGTGTCAGAACTGTCAACTTGAGAGTCTTTGGACATAGAATCAGGATCAGAATGGACAAAGTCAGAAAGAAATTTCACAGAAGAAATTGGCAATACTGGGTAACTACATGAGGGAGGAAAAGGAAGGGTTTAATATAGGTTGACAGTCTGGAGATGGGGCTAAGGAATTAGCAAGAAGTGAGATCAGAGGAGTAGCCATAGTCAAGAAAACTCAAGAGGAAATAGGAATTTGAAGAGTAATTAAACTAGCAGATTGAATCTTAGAGAATGATTGGGTCTATTAATCTTCCCCATAAATACCAACATTCCAATTGTATTGGAATCTTGTCCCTATAGTTAGTGTCAATCCTTTTAATTTCACAAAATCAGAAGAACCATATGGAGGGCATAATTCCACTTGAATTAGTTTTATTTTTTTTTTAAATCCTTACTTTCCATCTTAGAATCAATACTGTGTATTGGTTCCAAGGCAGAAGAGCGGTAAGGGCTAGGCAATGGGGGTTAGGTGACTTGCCCAGAGTCACACAGCTAGGAAGTGTCTAAGGCCAGATTTGAACCTAGGATCTCCTGTTTCTAGTTTCAATACACTGAGCGATCCAGCTGCCCCCTTAGTTTTAGTCTTAAACCACATATCTCAGAATTTAATCACTTGCTTCCTTATCATTCCAGATTCAGTAGGGAGTTCTTTATATGAAAAGATGAGGAATTTACCAAAGGTTCCTTTTGGCACATTGTCTTTGTTACTTTTTGTTCCCATTATTCTTTTTTGTTTGGTTGGGTTTTTTGGTTTTGAATTTCCTTTTATTTTTTATTACATGCAGAAATAATTTTTCACCATTTTCTGACATTTTGTGATTCATATTCTCTCCTTCCTTCCTTTCTTTCCTTCCCCTAGGTGGTAAATGGCCTGTTATAGGTTATACAAGTGCTTGCATGCAATACATATTTCCATATTCCCTAATCTGTGACAGAAAACACATCATACATGCAATAAAAATACTCATGAAAGAAATAAAAGGAAGGATGTTATGCTTTGTTATGCACTCAGATTCCAGCAGTTCCTCCTTTGGCTGTGGATAGCATTTTTATCATGAGTTCTTTATAGTTATCTTGGGATTTTGTTTTGCTGATAATAGTTTAGTCTTTCACAAATGACTGATATCTGGACTTTTACAGAATCTACATGGGCTTTAAATCCCACCTCACCCCCAATTTCTTGTTTCTCTTCTAATCTTAGTTGCATTGATTTTGTTTGTACAAAAATTTTGTAATTTGTTATAATCAAAATTATCTGTTACAATCTCTGTGTCTTGTTTGATCATAAATTCTTCCATTTTCCATAAATTTGAAAGATAAACTTTTCTATGTTCCCTTAATTTCTTTATAATGTCACTCTTTATTTCTAGGCTAAGTATCTGTTTTGACTTTATCTTGGTGTATGGTGTGAAATGTTGGTCCCTACCTAGCTTCTGCCATAATGTTTTCCAATTTTCCCAGCACTTTTTGACAAATAGTGAGTTCTTGTCCCAAAAGCTTGTATTTTGGGGCTTATCAAACACAAGATTACTATGGTCTTTACTGACTGTATGTTGATTTATTTTCATTTATCAGTTATTCTTATTTTTTAGCCATTATCAGATTTGTTTTGCATTTTAATTTCTTTTTCTAAAGATATTTTATTTTAGTAACTACATGACATGTAATAACAATTTTCCACATAAGTTTTCTGAAGTTATAAGATCCAAATTATCTCCCTTCATTTCTTCTCTTCCCTTACCAGAGATGATAAGCCATTTGATCTACATTATATATGTAATGTAAAACCTATTTCCATATTATTCATTGTTGTAAGATAATATCCACCTAAAATCAAAATGCAAATAAACTAAAGTGAAAAAATAGTCTGCTTTGATTTGTATTCCAAACCCAGCAATTATTTCTCTTAGAGATGAATAGCATTCTTTGACATAAGTCCTTCAGAAATGTCCTTTATTGTTTTATTCCAGTACCATAATTGTTTTGATGATTATTACTTTGTAGTATAGTTTGAAATCTCTTTTGGCAAAGTCTCATTCCTTCACTTTTTTTCCATTACTTCCTTTTGATATTTTTTACCTTTTATTCTTCCAGATGAGTTTTGTTATTATTTTTCCAAGTTCTTTGAGATAATTTCTGGGTAGTTTGATTGGTATGGCACTGAATAGATAAATAAATTTAGCATGATTATTGTTTTTATTATGCTGGCTCAGCCTATTCATGAGCAATTGGTATTTTTCCAATTGTTCAGGTCTGACTTTACTTGTGTGAAAAGTGTTTTGTAATTATATTGATATAGTTTCTGGTTTCGTTTTGATAAATATGCTCCTAGATATTTTATATTATCTATACTTATCTTAAATGGAATTTCCTTTTGAACTTTGCTGGTGGTAAATAGAAATGCTCCTATATCATGTGGGTTTATTTTGTATCCTTCAATTCTGCTAAAGTAATTAATTGTTTTAGTTTTTAGATTTAGTTTTTATTTAGTTTTTTGGTTGATTCTCTGGTGTACTCTCTATATACCATCATTTATTTCTTCATTTCCTATTCTAATTCCTGCAGTATCTTTTTCTTCACTTGTTGCAACAGCATTTCTTGTACAATTTTAAATAGTATTGGTGATAATGGGCATGTTTCACACCAATCTTATTGGAATGGGTTCCAATGTGTCCACATTACAGATAATGTTTGCTGATGGTTTTAGATAGATGGCATTTATAACTTTAAGAAAACCTCTTTTTGTTCCATTGTTTTTATAAAGAATGGGTATAATATTTTTCCAAATGCTTTTTCTTTCTTTTAATCAGATTAACCAGTAATTTATCCATTTTATTCAGATTCCCATAAAACCAGTTCCTTGCCTTATATGTTAGTTCAACAGTCTTCATACTTTCAATTTTATTTATCTCTTCTTCAGTTTTTAAGGATTTCCAATTTAGTGTTTAATTGGAGATTTAAAATTTGTTATTTTTCTAGGTTTTTTTTAATTGCATGCCCAAGTCATTGATTTGCTTGTTCTCTATTTTATTCATGTAAGCATTCAAAGACATAAAATTTCCCCTAAATATAGCTTTGGCTATACTCATTAATTTTTATAAGTTGTCTCCTCATGGTCATTCTCTGTCATGAAATTATGGATTATTTCTATGATTTGTTCTTTGAATCATTCATTCTTTAGGATAAGATTATATTTAGTTTCCAATTAATTTTTTATTTTTATGCTACCATTTTAAATGTAATTTTTATTTCATTGTAGTCTTAAAATATGCTGGTAATATTTCTGCTTTTCTACATTTGATTCTGGGGTCTTTATGCCATATATCATATGGTCAATTTTTGTGAAGCTGCCATGTACTGCTAAGAAAAAGGTTTCTTTTTTCTATTCCCATTCAGGTTTCTCCAGAGGTCTATCATATCTAACTTTTCATAAGTTTTATTTATCTCCTTAATTTCTTTCTTATTTATGTATGATTGGATTTATCTACTTCTGAGAGGGAAAGGTTGAGATTACCTATTAGGATGGTTTTATTATCTACTTACTCTTTTAACTCATTCCATTCTCCTTTAGGAATTTGGATGCTGTGCCATTTGGTGCATATATGTTTATTATTGATATTGTTTCATTGTCTATAATGCCTTTGATCAAGATGCAATTTCCCTTAAAACCATCAACAAATATTATTGATAATTGGAATAAGCCAGAAGCCTTCCCTATAAGATCAGATAGAAACAAAGGTGCCCGTTATGACCAATATTATTTAATATATTATTAGAAATGCTAGCAATAGCAATAAGAGAAGAAAAATAAATTGAAGGAATCAGAATGGCCAAAGAGGTATTAAAACTTTCTATTTGTAGGAAACTTGATGACATATGTGGAAAATCCTAGAAACTCAACTAAAAAGTAATTATCAGTAAGTTTAGCAAAGTAACAGGATATAAAATAAACTCACCTAAATCACCAGCATTTTTATATATTACTGACAAAGTTCTGCAAGAAGAGTTAGAAAAATATACTCCATTTAGAATATGAATAATGATTCAGGACAATCCAGAGAGACTTATGAGAAAAATCGCTATTCATATCCAGAGAAAGAGCTTTGGAGTAGAAATGCAGAAGAAAAACATATGACTCACCACATGGTTTGATGGGTATATGATTGAGGACTTTAATTGATTACTTTATTGAAAATACCAATAATATGGAAATAGGTTTTGAACAATGATAAATGTATAATCCAGTGGGATTGCTTGTCAACTCCAGGGAAGGGGTGGAGAGGCAGGAGGGGAAGGAAAGAACATGAATCATGTAACCATGGAAAAATATTCTTAATCATGTAATTAATTAATTAATTAAGAATTCAATAAAATATGAACAGATCTGAGAGTATGTATACCTACCAAAACAAATCCAGAAATTAGATGACATAATTATAAAACACTTTTTACACAAATAAAGTCAGATATAAATTTTGTAAAAATATTAATTGTTCATATATAGGCACAGCCAATATAATTAAAATGGCAATCCTACCTAAACTAATCTACTTATGTAATGCCATTCCAGTTAATTACCAAAAATATTTCATTGAGTTAGAAAAAATGACAAAATTCATTTGGAAGAATAAAAGGTCAAGAATATCATAAAATTAATTTAAAAATAGCTTAAGGACAGGGGTCTAACAGTACTAGATTTTAAATTGTATTATAAAGCAGTAATCATCAAAACCATGTGGTTCTGGTTAAGAAATAAATCAGTAAAATAGAACAGACATACAGTAAACAGCTAGATCTATATTTTTAGGATAAGAAATCACTATTTAGTAAAAATTTCTGGGACAGCTTGAAGCTAGTTTGGCAAAAATGAGGTATAGATCAATATCTTATACTACTAGCTAAGATAAGATAAAAATTAATACATGATCTAGACATAGAAAGCAATATCATAAGTAAATTATGAGAAAGGAAACATACTGCCGATCAGTCTTATGTATGGGAGAAGAATTTATGAATCAACAAGAGATGTAGAGCATTGTAAAATATACAATGGATACTTTTGAGTACATTAAGTTGAAAAGTTTCTATACGAATAAAACAAATGCTGCCAAGATTAGAAGGAAAAGGATAACTGGTATAAAAAATTTATAGATAGCCTCTCTGATGGAGATCTCATATCTAAAATATATAGAGAATTTTGTCAAATTTATATGAATTAGAACCCTCCCTCAATTGATAAACTGGCATTTGATTTGAACAAACCATTTTCAGATGAAGAAAATCAAAGCCATATATAGGTATATAAAAAATGTTCTAAGTCACTACTGGTTAGAGAAATACAAACCAAAAAAAACTCTGAGCTATCACCTTCCACCCATCATACTGGCCAAAGAGACAAAAGGGCAAACTGACAAATGTTGAAGGGGATGTGGAAAAATGGGTACACTAATAGACTGTTAGTAGAACTGTGAACTGATGTAACAATTTGGGAGAGCAATTTGAAATTACACCCAGAGAATTACAAAACTGCATATACCTTTAAACCCAACAATATCATTACTGGCTCTTTTTCCCAAGGTGATCAGGGAAAAGGAAAAGAACACATATGTTCCAAAATATTGCTAGCAGCTCTCTTTGTGGTGGCAAAGAATTAGAAATTGAGGGAATGTGCATCAACTGGGGAAGGGCTCAACAAATTTCAATATTTGATTGTGAAGAAATACTACTGGTACTGCCATAGAAAACAATGAACAGACTGATTATAACAAAATAAAACAAAACTTAGAACTACATGAGATAATGAACAGTGGAAAAAATAGAACTAGGAGGATATTCTATATAGCCATAGAATTAATAGTGGAAGAATAAACTGTGAATGCTGCCTTCAGAAAGTGAACAGAAAGGTAAAACATGAAAGATTTAACTTATATGTACATTGGTCTCCCAGAGTGATGTAGGGAGGGTAGTGAGGGTCTGGGACACTTGTGACACTTGTTGATAGAATTTATTATGTAAAAATGAAGAAAAGTAAGCAAAACATATAGATTTGTAATTTTGTGTACTATCTTCTTTTTCTTTGTATATGGAAATGCTTGCTTTGTTTTGTAAAATTTGGAATATATATTTTTTAAGAACTCAGCTTCACTGGCCTTTAAGGTTCCACAGATTGGCCTTCATTTTAGTAGATTAACACATTTGATACCCATGGCAAAGGCTGTCCAACCCTGACTTTGGAAGCAGACCTGTCTCTGGTCAAGCTGTTGGTATTCGAAATTGGGCTGAGATTTCTGAAATTGGGCTGAGATTCACACCTCTGAGATGCTATGATTCTATGAGCTAATTGGAACCCTGAGTCAGTAGTCAAAATGAGAGAGATTACAACCTTCTGCTATCATTTACCCTGACCAAACCTCATGCCCAGTCATATCTTCAGTCCCTGCTCCCACATATGAATGAGGGTGTGCCATCTTGGAATTTGTCCTGCTTTTGATACATCCTGTTATACTATCTCGAGGAAGTTATCTAACCTCTTAAAGTTCCCCATTTAACCGTTTAACAATAAGTAATAGAACTTCTGATCTGCATCAGTGAAAGGTGTGTTTGTATACTGGGAGCACATCCCTAATGAAATCACATACACATAGACATCAACAAAAATCAGTAAACTAAAGTTTCTCTGAGAGCCTGTGATCAGCAAGGTGAGGACCTTGCCACATGAGGACCATGATGTCAATGAGAATCTGAGAAGACTGAAATATGGATGCAGATACAAAAATACCTTTGGCAAGTCACTTAACCTCCATTGCCTAGCCCTTACCACTCTTCTGCCTTGGAACCAATACACAGTATCAATTCTAAGCTGGAAAGTAAGGGTTAAAAAAAGTGGGATTGAAGTAATATTGAAGAAAGGCAGCGAGCTAAGAGCATTTTTGTCATGGGATTGGTTTGCCCAGTGGATAGAATGATTAAGGATAGGTGGGAGTTCAGAGAGGTAGAATTATGATGAATGGAAAAAAGAAATCTCTCTAATGAAAATTGCCCCTACATGAAATGAGCTGCCACAGGTGATAATGGTTTCCTTCCTTAATTGGTCAAAAAGACTGCTTATTAGGCATTGTTTTAAAAAAAAAAAGGAATTTCTTTACTTACCTCTTTTGATTAGGCCAGTTTTTACTTTTGCTTTGTCTGAAATAATGATTGCTACCCCTGATTTTTTTTTTACTTTAGCTGAAGCATAATAGATTATATAGATTATATTCCTGCCCCTTGCTTTTACTTTGTGTAAATCTCCCTGTTTTAAATGTGTTTCTTGAGGACAGCATATTGTGGAATTTTACATTTACTCTGCTGTCCTTTTTTTTTTTATGAATGAGTTCATTCCATTCGCATTCAGTGTGTGTCCATCCATCTTCCCCCCACCCCACACCATTTAACCTTCTCTCTCCTTTCAGCCTTTTCCTGTTCACAAATTTTACTTCTGACCACCACCTCCCCTAATTTGCCCTTCTTTTTTATCCACCCCGCCTTCTTTTATTTGCCTTTTTCTCATACTTCACTGTAGGGTAATATAAATTTCTATAGCTGGTTGAATATGAGTGTTATTCATTTGAGGTTAATTCCAATGAAAGTGGAGTTCAAGAGTTACCTGCCAGCACCACCCCTCCCCAGTCTTCTCTTCTAATGTATTGATTCTTAGGCACCTCTTCATGTTAGATACTTTATCCCCTTTTATCTTTCCTTTTTCTCTTCTCATGTGTTCCTCTTTCACATGGTTTGATTTTTTGGGGGGATCCCAATCCTATTCCACTTGCTCCCTTCTTTCTTTTTATGTGTATTTCTTTCTGTCTTATATGCATCTTAAGTACTTTATGTTTTATACTTTAAGTACTTATGTGCCTTAAGTATCTCAAATATCATAAATATCTTAAGTATATTAATTATCGCCTCAGGTATGAATGTCCTCAATTCAACCTTATTGAAACTCTTAGGTTTTAAGTTTAAGTTTTTATGTTTTTCTTGTATGGCAAGTCATCAAATTTTATTTTTAGCTCTAGTATTTTCTTTCAGAAATGGCTGGAAGTCGTCTTTTTCACTAAATTTTACTTTGCTCCCTTTAGATTTATGCTTAGTTTCATTGGGTATGTTGTTGATTGTAAACCCAGGACCTTTTTCTTTTTGGAATATCTTTGAATGCCTTCCAGTCTTTTGATGTAGAAACTGCCAAGTCTTGTGTAATTTTGACTATGGTATGATGGTATTTGATTCATTTCCTTCTGCATGTTTGTGGTACTTTTCCTTGACCTAGGATTTAAAAAATTTTGTTATAATAGTCCTGGAATATTTTATTTCAGGAACTCTTTTACAAGGGTATTGATAGATTCCTTCAACTTCTATTTTCACTTCTTGTTCAAAGATATCAGAGTAGTTTTCTATGATGATTTCTTGTAATATGATGTTCACCTCTCCTGGATCTATATTCTAGGTCAGTTGTTTTTCTGGTAAGGTACTTCATACTTTTTCCCATTTTTTTATTCTTTTGATTTTTTTCGTTTCCTGATGGTTCATGGAATCATTAGCTTCCATTTCCTTAATTCTAATTATAGGTAGTTTTTTTCTTCCTTGAGCTTTTGTGTTTCATTTTCCATTCAGTCTATTCTAACATTCTGGAATTGTTTACTTCAATAATTTTTTTTGGTCTTCATTTCCATTCGACCCATTGTTGTCTTTAGGAAGTTGTTTACTTCAGCCTCCATTTCCATTTGGCTCATTGTAGTTTCCAAGTTGTTGGTTCTTTCTTTCATTTCTTTTATTGTTGAATTTTTAAACTTTCAGATTCTTCTAAGGATTATTTTGAAGACTGACATCCTTTTAAAATTTCCTTTGGTGTTTCATGTTTCCTTTTTGCAGTGTTGTCTTCTGCTGAGTTTAATATTTTGATCTGCTCTGTCACTAAAGTAACTTCCTGAGGTTTGGTTTTTTGGTGTTTTTTATTCTTTTTTGTTTCTTGCTCATTTTTCTAGTCATTCATTTTTTCTCCTCATTACTTTGTCTGTTGATGTCCCGCTCTGCTTCAGGTGTAAAGGAGGTACTATTGTAGTCTGTCGGTATAGTCTTCTCTACTGCTTAGGGTAGGCCCAGATGTGTTTGGTCATTTCGTGTGCACTTTGATGGGGTGGCAAAAATGCCTTTGTGTGGGTAAGCTTGCACCTGTTTTGTCCAACTGGATTCCACTCCCCCTTCTGTTGATTTTCCTATTGTCTCCTGTGCTTAGCTATTCTTCTCTCTGTCTATCTGTTGACTATTCTCTAGCTTTGCTGTTTTGTTGCCTTTAGGCACATGGAAGCCATAGGCCTGGTGTTGGACTGTTCTCCAATTCTGCTATCTTGTTGCCTCAGGCTTTTTGGCAGCATGTTGGAATGCTCTCCTACTCTTGCCATCTCATTGCCTCAGGCCAGTTGGCAGTATGCTCCCTTTTTGTTACTTCAGGCCATGTTGAAAGTGGAGGACTGCTACTCTACTCTGTTGCCTCAAGCTATTTGGCAACACAATGAACTGTTTCCCTACCTCAAATCACATGAAGGTTATAAGTCTGGCTTTGGGGTGCCATTTTCTGTCTGCTATTTCCTTGCCTTAGGCCATTTGGCAGTGAAGAGTTGGTCAATATTCTGCTGGTCCCATCCCATAACACACTCCCTGTGCTATTCTCCTTTCTTACAACAGTGAAGCATATCCCTCATGCTTTTTGTTTGTTTTGAGGTGCTTTGTTTTTTATTTTTGTGTGTTGGAAGGGTTTATCTAAGCCAAGCATCCTTTATTCCCAGCATGTAACTCCTCTTTGTCCCATTAATCATAAAGTTAAACCCTCTTTTTCCTCTTGAGCTACAGTTTTCAGGAATACCTGTTTGTAGGCTATTTTAATCACTACAAGAGAAGTCCTACTGAGTGTCATGTGGTTTGGCTGACAAGTTTAATCACAGACCTGGTGCTCAATTCATAAATCTAAGCAAGGTTTTGGAGGTCCCTTCCATGAGTCCCTCACTGACTGTTCAGGATGTTGCAGAGGCTGATTATTAGCAACTCTGCAACAGAGCTGTTAGTATGTGACAAGGGGAAAAAAAGAAAATAAAGCTTTTCTTCTTTTTCTATTTTTCTTTTTCTCTTTTTGGGTTGTGTCAGTGCTTCAGATAAATGTGAGACCTTTTTCATTAGCCTTGCAATCTATGACTAGTTTCTCAGTGCCATGCTTACTCAGTTATATGTATGGCTACTAATAAATTCTGTTCTCTGTATCTAGAGTACCCAATTAATGAATTAATGGGAAAAGAGAGATGAAAGTTAAGTCTGAAAACCATCCCTTCTTTACTCCTTTTTTTCTTTCCTTCTTCACCTCCTTTCTTTCTTACCTCCTTTTTTCTTCCTTACCTCCTTTATTTCTTCCTTACCTCTATTTTTTCTTTCTTTCTCTCTCTCTCTCTCTCTCTCTCTCTCTCTCTCTCTCTCTCTCCCTTCCTTCCTTCCTTC
>NC_058130.1:291681833-291693325 GCF_016433145.1 Gracilinanus agilis | reverse complement strand
CTTCCTTCCTTCCTTCCTTCCTTCCTTCCTTCCTTCCTTCCTTCCTTCCTTCCTTCCTTCCTTCCTTCCAGAATGTATAATTGTATAATCTATCTATAATATAATATCTATCTATAATTTTATCTTATTAAAAATTTTAATTCATTAATTAAGTAAATTTTTCCATGGTTACATGATTCTTGTTCTTTCCCTCCCCTCCTCCCACACCCCTCCCAAAGCCTATGTGCAATTCCACTGGGTTTTACATGTCATTGATCAAGATCTATTTCCATATTATTGATATTTGCAGTAGGGTGATCATTTAGAGTATACATCCCCAATCATATCCCCATTGACCCATGTGATCAAGCAGTTGTTTTTCTTCTGTGTTTCTATTTCCACAATTCTTTCTCTGGATGTGATTAACGTTCTTTCTCATATGTCACTGAGAAATGTCTGGGATCATTGCCTTGCTGCTAGTAGAGAAGTCCATTACATTTGTTTGTACCACAGTGTATCAGTCTCTGTGTATAAGGTTCTCCTGGTTCTGCTCCTTTCACTCTGCATCAGTTCCTGGAGGTCATTCTAGTTCCCATGAAATTCCTCCAGTTCATTATTCTTTTTAGCACAATAGTATTCCATCACCAGCAGATACCATAATTTGTTTAGCCATTTCCCAATCAGAGGACATCCCCTCATTGTCCAACTTTTTGCCACCACAAAGAATGCAGCTATAAATATTTTGGTTCAGGTCTTTTTCTTTTCCTCATGATTTCATTAGGGTATAAACTCAGCAGGGTGTGGCTGGATCAAAGGGTAGGGAGTCTTTTAAAACCCTTTGGGCATAGTTCAACTGCTATACAAAATGGTTAGATCTATTCACAACTCCACCAGCAATGCATTAATTGTCCCTATTTTGCCACATCCCCTCCAACATTTATTACTTTCCTTTGCTGTCATGTTAGCCAATCTTTTGGGTGTGAAGTGGTAGCTCAGAGTTATTTTGATTTGCATCTCTCTAATTATAAGCGATTTAGAACACTTTTTCATGTACTTATTGATAGTTTTGATTTCTTTATCTGAAAATTGCCTATTCATTTCCCTTGCCATTTATCAATTGGGGAATGACTTGATTTTTTTTGTACAAATTGATTTAGCTCCTCATAAATTTGAGTAATTCGACCTTTGTTGGAGGTTTTTGTTATAAAGATTTTTTCCTAATTTGTTGCTTCCCTCCTAATTTTGGTTGCATTGGTTTTGTTTATACAAAACCTTTTTAATTTAGTATAATCAAAATTATTTATTTCACTTTTTAAAATTTTTTCTAACTTTTGCTTGGTTTTGAAATCTTTCCTTTCCAACAGATCTGAGAGATATACTATTCTAAGTTCACCTAATTTACTTATGGTTTCCTTCTTTATATTCAAGTCATTCAACCATTCTGAGTTTATCTTGGTGTAGGCTATAAGATATTGATCTAAACCTCTCCCATACTTTTTCCATTTTTCCCAGCAATTTTTGTCAAATAGTGAATTTTTGTCCCAAAAGCTGGGACCTTTGGGTTTATCATACACTGTCTTGCTGAGATCATTTACCCCAAGTCTATTCCACTGATCCTCCCTTCTGGCTTTTAGCCAGTACCATATTGTTTTGGTGACCACTTATTTATAGTACAGTTTAAGATCTGATACTGCTAGGTCCCCATCCTTCACATTTTTTCATTATTTTCCTTGATATTCTTGATCTTTTGTTTTTCCAAATGAACTTTGTTATAGTTTTTTTCTAATTCGCTAAAAAAAGTTTCTTGGTAGTTTCATAGGTATGGCACTGAATAAGTTAATTAATTTGGGTAGGATTGTCATTTTTATAATGTTAGCTCATCCTACCATGAGCAATTAATGTCTTTCCAATTGTTTAGATCTAGTTTTAATTGTGTGGAAAGTGTTTTGTAGTTGTGTTCATATAATTCCAATGTTTGTTGTGGCAAATATATTCCTAAGCATTTTATATTGTCTAGGGTTATCTTAAATGGAATTTCTCTTTCTATCTCTTGCTGCTGGAATGTATTGGAAATATATAGAAATGCTGATGATTTATAAAGATTTATTTTATATCCTGCAACTTTGCTAAAGTTGTTGATTATTTCCACTAGTTTCTTATTTGATTTTCTTGGGATTCTTTAAGTAGACCATTATGTCGTCTGTGAAGAGTGATAGCTTGTTCCCTTCATTGCCTATTTTTATACCTTCAATTTCTTTTTCTTTTCTAATTGGTACTGCTAGTGTTTCTAATACCATGTTAAACAATAGAGATGATAATGGGCATCTTTGTTTCACTCCTGACCTTATTGTGAAAGCTTCTAATTTATCCTCATTGCAGAAGATGTTTGCTGATCGTTTTAAATATATATTCTTTATTGTTTTTAGGAAAGGTCCTTCTATTCCTATACATTCTAGTGTTTTCAATAGAAATAAGTGTTGTATTTTGTCAAAGGCTTTTTCTGCATCTACTGATATAATCATGTGATTTTCATTGGTTTGCTTGTTAATATGGTCAATTATATGGATGGTTTTACTAATATTGAACCATCCTTGCATAACTGGTATAAATCCCAACTGATCATAATGAATAACCCTCATGATCACTAGCTGGAGTCTTTTTGCTAGTATTCTGTTTAATATGTTTGCATCAGTTCATTAAGGAGATTGGTCTATAGTTTTCTTTCTCAGGTTTTGATCTGCCTGGCTTTGGAATCAATACAATATTTGTGTCATGAAATAAATTCGGTAGAATTCCTTCTTTGCTTATTTTGTCAAATAGTTTGTGTAATATTGAGATTAATTTTTCTTTGATAGAATTCATTTGTGAATTAATCTAGCCCTGGTGATTTTTTCTTAGGGAGTTCTGTGATGCCTTGTTCAATATCTTTTTCTTATAAAGGATTATTTAAGTATTCTATTTCTTCTTCTGTTAATATAGGCAATTTATATTTTTGTAGTTGTTCATCCATATTATCTAGATTGCCGGATTTAAAGCCATATAATTGGACAGAATAATTTTTAATGATTGCCTTAATTTCCTCTTCATTAGAGTTGAGATCTCCCTTTTCATCTTTAATACTGTTAATTTGATTTTCTTCTTTCCTTTTTTATTAGATTATCCAGTACTTTGTCTATTGTATTTATTTTTTCAAAGTAGCAGCTTTTTTTTTATTAATTCAATAGTTCTTTCACTTTCTCAATTTTATTAATTTCTTTAATTTTTTAGGATTTCTAATTTAGTTTTTTTCTTGGGATTTTTAATTTGTTCTATTTCTAGTTTTTTAATTTGCATGCCCAATTCATTGACCTCTGCCCTTCCTAATTTGTTAATATATACACTCAGTGATATAAATTTGCCCCTGAGTACTGCTTTGGCTTCATCCAATAGATTTTGATAGGATGTCTCCTCATTGTCAATGAAATTATTGTTTCTATAATTTGTTCTTTAACCAATTTTGGAGAATCACATTATTTAATTTTTCATTTTCCTCTCCATGTATCCTTATTAATTATTATTTTTATTGCATTATGATCTGAAAAGTTTGCATTTATTATTTCTGCTTTTTTGCACTTATTTGACATGTTATGCCCTAGTACATGATCAATCTTTGTGAATGTACCATGTGCTGCTGAAAAGAAGGTATATTCTTTTTTGTCCCCATTTATTTTTCTCCACATATCTATTAACTCTAATTTTTCTAAGATTTCATTCCCATCTCTTACCTCTTTCTTATTTATTTTTTGGCCTGATGCATCTAGATTGAAAAGAGGAAGGTTCACGTTGCCCAGTAGTATAGTTTCATTTTCAATTTCCTCCTTAAGCTGCACTTATTTCTCCTTTAGAAATTTGGATGCTATACCATTTGGTGCATCCATGTTAAGTACTGATATTTCCTCATTATCTTTTACCTTTTATCAGGATGTAGTAACCTTCTCTATCTCTTTTAATCAGAACTATTTTTATTTTCTCTTCGTTAGATATCATGATTATGACTCCTGCCTTCTTTTTTCAGTTGATGCCCAAAAGATTTTGCTCCAGCCTTTAACCTTTACTCTGTGTGTGTCTACCTGCCTCATGTGTTTTTCTTGTAGATAACATATGGTAGGATCTTGGTTTCTAATCCACTCTGCTATTTGCTTCCATTTTATGGGTATGTTTATCCCATTCACATTCAGAGTCATGATTACCACCTGTATATTCCCCAACATTCTGATTTCCTCTCCTAGTCCTGTCCTTTCTTCTTTCACTATTTCCTTCTACACCAGTTGTTTGCTTTTAATCAGTCCCCCTAATCTCCACCCTTATTTTACTTCCCTTTCTGCCCTCTCCTTTTTATTCCCCTTTTATTACTTTACAGTCTATTAAATTCCCTCCCCCTCTCTTTCCCTCCTTTTTTTTACTGCCTGCCCCAAATACCCCCCTTTGTTTTCCCCTTTCAACTTCCCTAAGTTGATAGAATATAGATGATAGTTACCTAAGTAAGATAGAATTCGATACCCCCCAATGGATCTAGATGTTCTTCCCTCTCATAATTGAGTCTACTCAGAGCAATGTTTGAGTATTACCTATTAGCACTCTCTTCCTCTCCTTCTTATAATAGTATTCTTCCCCTCCCCCTCCCATGTGCCTTTTATGGGTGTTATAGATTATCCTAATTTTCTTATTTCCTCAAGTTTCTCTTGGTGTCATCTTCTATTTTCCCCCCTTTTCATTTTTTTTTTGGATATCATTTTAAACCACTTGGTGCCCAAATCTCTACCTGTGAATACAATTTGTGAGAGTTACAAACCTTTTTCCACATACGAATGTAAACAATTTGACCTTATTGAAGCCCTTAAGGAAAAAAATAAGAAAAAAATGTTTTTCCCTCTTTTTCTTATTTACTTTTTCATGTTTCTTTTGATTTTTGTAGTTGGGCATCAAATTTTCTGTTTAGTTCTGATCTTTTCTTCACAAATATTTGGAAATCTTCTCTTTTGTTGAATGCCTGTACTTTTCCCTATAAGTACATAGTCAATTTTGATGAGTAGGTGATCCTTGATTGTAGACCCAATTCTCTTGCCTTTCTTAATATCATATTCCAAGCCTTGCAGTATTTTCATGTGGAGGCTTCCAGATTCTGTGTAATCCTGACTGGTGCTTCTTGGTATCTGGATTGTCTCTTTATGGCTTTTGGTAATATTTTCTCCTTAGCTTAGAAGCTCTTGAATTTGGCAAATACATTCCTTGTGGTTGTCTTTTGAGGATTTAATGTAGCAGGTGATCTATGGATTCTTTCAATGTCTATTTTGCCCTCCTTTTGAAGAACATCAGGGCAGTTTTCTTGGATAATTTCTTGTAGTATAATGACTAGGTTTCTGTTTGTTTCCAGGTTTTCAGGTAGGCCTATGATTCTCAAATTGTCTCTCCTCGATCTGTTTTCCAAGTCAAACACCCTCTCAATGAGATATTTTGTAGTTCCTTCTAATCTGTCATTCTTTTAAGTTTGCTTTATTAATTCTTGCTCTCTTGTTAAATCATTGACTTTCATATGCTCAGTTCTAGTTTTTAATGACTGGTTTTCAGCTAAGATCTTTTGATTTTCCTTTTTAGTTTGATCTATCCTGCTTTCTTGGCTTCTAACAGTACATTTCTTGTCTTTGATTTGCTTATTATTTCATTTTATTTTGGGGCTTTATTTTCTAAGTGGGAGATTCTGTCTTTTAAACTGTTATTTTCTTTTTTTAAACTATTTCTCTCTTTTCTTGCCAAATTTCTTCCATCTTTCTCATAATCTCAGATTTGAACTCTTCAAGAATTTGTGACCAATTTCCATTTTTTTGGAGGGTTTGGGTGTGCTCACTTGTTTCTTTTCTTCTGCCATATCCTCTTTAGTCTGGATTTTTTCTGCATAAAAATTATCAAAGTTTAAGATTTTCTTCTTGTTTGTTTGGTGGTTGTGGATTGTAGTTCTTGGAAGTTGGTGGCTATTGCCTTGTTCCTTCCTGGTCAGAAGTCTAAGTGAGGAAGGTGGGCAATCTTTGTATTGAGCTCCAGAGAGGTTTTTGCCCTGAGGCTATTTTTGAGTCTGAGCAGCACTGTTTGCAAGGAGCCCTGTGCAGTTTCTTAGCCCAAGCTCCACGTTCCTCAGCCTCCTGTGGACCATCCCTGAAGAGGTCTGGGTGTGGAGTGTAGGCAAGTCTCTGTATTGAGCTCCAGAGAAGTTTTTGCCCTGAGGCTCTCCCTTAACAAACAAACAAACAAAAAACACAC
The DNA here is from genome assembly GCF_016433145.1 of Gracilinanus agilis. NCBI lineage: Eukaryota > Metazoa > Chordata > Mammalia > Didelphimorphia > Didelphidae > Gracilinanus > Gracilinanus agilis. Next base: position 291,687,052 of record NC_058130.1, on the reverse strand, counting down.
CAGGGTCATAAACACTAATGGGCAGAAATAAAGTCAATTAAGACTGAGAGAACTACTCTCTACTGAAGATTTTTGGTTTCACCACAGAGATTTATCACATAAAGGCAACTTAGCACCCAGAGGCTGGAGTGATGGTTCTTTTTTTTTGTCAAGAATGGGAAAGGTTCCCCCTAAACTTCTAGTTTACCCATCAGAGAAATTATTTCTTTTGTAAAAATTATTTATCGATGACCAAAATCTTGAAGTGAATGGTCTGGTAGGCAAAAGCTGGCCAGCTATACAATTAAAAATGCCAAAATGCAGTAATTCTAGGTGATAAATTAATTTATTAATTGACTTTTCAATTAATAAATCAATCAACACAATATTCCATCTCAATCATATACTGCAACTTGTTCAACCTTCCCCAATTGATGGTTATCCCTTCAATTTCAAATTCTTTGCCACCATAAAAAGGGCTGCTATAATTTTTTATTTTTACATTTAAGCCCTTTTCTTCTTTATCTCTTTGAAATACAGTCCTAGTAGTATAGAGTATTACTGAATCAGAGTATGCACAGTTTTATACCCTTTTGGGCATAGTTCCAAATTGTTCTCCAGATTGATTGAACCACTTTAAGGTTCTACCAATGGTTGTTCATTGTTAGCATATTTAGTTGGTTCTGTTGAGTTCTTTAACTATATCATCATATCATCTAAAAAGAGTGATGCAAAATGCTACAAAGATTTCTCATTGCCTATTCTTAGTCTTTCAATTTATTTATTTTTTGCTTTATTGCTATAGCTAGTATTTCTAGTAAAATATTAAATAATAGTGGTGATGGTGGCTATCCTTGCTTTATTCTGCTCTATTAGGAGGACTTTTAGATTATCCCATTACAGATAATGTTTGCTGTTAGTTTTAGTTAGTTTAGTTAGTTTAGTTTAGTTTAAAGGAAAGCTCCATTTATTCTAGTGCCCTCTCTAGCTTATCCCCAGTGCTGGAGAAATAGTAGGTGCTTAATAAATGTTGGTTGATTATGTACTGATTAATTAAAATGGGGACCATCAGAATACCCAGGTGGAGAATGTGTTTTTGCCACCACCCGTTAAGTCAAATAAGTCTCTAGGCTTCTTTATTTAGTCCTGGGGAAGTGAATGCCAGTTGCTTACTCTAGACTGTACATAAATATTCTGGGTTTTCTTTACAAACTGTACCAAAATTTTACTGAACAGGTTGGACTTCGAATTTTCTTAGTGTTTTCTCTCATGTGGGCCACAACCTGATGTAGGGCCTCTGCTATTGTGGCCTCATCTAGCTCTGCCAATATTACGTCAATAATTTAGTGGTGTACACCAGTACCGTTAATAAGGTATTTTTCAGATTTCTACCTACTATATTGTGAGAGTTCTGTTACTTCTGTGGAAGGAGTTTAAGGTATATTAGACTCCTTTCCAAGTGAGAGAATACTGTTCCTATCTAGTATAAGACAAAAGGATAGAGAAAAAATCATTGATAAAGTTAATAACCACAAAACCATTTACCCCAGACTTGGACTTTATGACAATGAAAAAGTCAGGATGGGCATGAAAACTTACTTTAGTCCATTGTAAACTTACAGGTTCCATCTACCTTCCTAACAGATAACAAGTTTGTTGCAAGGAAAGATGGTATTACAAGGTATTCATGCTTCCTTTATCTCTGTAACTCAAGTGGAAATATCTTTTATTCTTTTAACCTCAGGGGTGACCTTATTTTGTATAGTGTTAAGTGCATGGGATGGTGTATATAACTCTAAGGGTTTCCATTTGATATTACTTTTGACTATAGTAACATACCTAGAGATTGCTAAAAGATACTGAATCTTTTCCTCTATGGTCAGTTCTCTGTTGCCTTTCCTGAAAGATCCAAATGGTTCAAGGTCTTTAGAAGATTTTTCAAGTTTGAGTGGTATAGAAGGGTCCCTAGTGTTCTGGCGTTGAATACTTTTGTACAGTTTTTGAGCTCTCCTATGGGCTACCCATCAGTTTCTTTCTTACCAATGCCATGTTTCAGGAACCATACTCAAAGTTCCCTCTTTGAAAGTGTAATGATAATTTGCACAGCAATATGGAAAGCAAGATGATGGACAGTTACCTGATTTGAACAAAGAATGAACTGAGCATGGCATGAGGTGGCATGTTCCATGACAGTTGAGGCTCAGGTATATAAGGAAGGATTCGAAGTGGAAGATCCATCTCAATCTGAGATTGGGTTTTGGGGAAGTGGGTGGTTGTGGTGAGGGTAGGCCATAGGTCAACTTGAATTACCAGCAACCTGCACCAACCAATTTCATAGTCCCAGATCCTGTGTTACCCTTATATTGAATAACTTGATCCTCTTTAATCATCAAGAAGCAACAACATCTAACAGCAAAGCAACCTGATTTAGGGCAACTGGCAACTGGCAACTGACAAGCCTGACTATCAATTCAATGTCATCATTATCATCATTAGCTTAGTTTTAAGGACTTCCTGTTTCCTTCCTTCCCATTCATTGTCCTGCTTCCCCTCCTAAACCTGTTAACATTAAAATCTTCAAACTTACCTAGATTTGGTGTCATCTCTATCTTAGGGCTTAGTGATTATATCCTTGGGACATTTGAGAGAAAGGAGAATGATATCAGTTATATTAAAATATAATTTGCAGTCAACTTAGTGTTATCCTATCTAGACCAGAATAGTCAGGTAGAAGTAGCTGTACAATTCTAATCACAGATTCTTCATCTGGCTGGCTATTCTGGGACACTGTTATATCTGAAGTTGGGTTCAGCAGATTGACAACAACTATTACTGTGGGATCCTTTGTGTTTCACTATCACAACTTAAGTGTTACACTTAGGTATCACCCACACACTCAGCTTCAGCTCCTTATAATACCAGGATCATTATAAAAAAGGCTATCATTCTCTTTTACCAACTTAGTAAGAAGGTGATATTTGTGATTTCCCATCACTTTCTCAGAATCTCTATTTACCTTGACTGTAGTAGCCCAAGCTATAATTGTCTCTATCTCTTACTAAAATTTTAATAGTTTAACAGCCTGCTGTTTAATGGCTGTGTATCAGGGAGATTCATAACTAAAGTCTGGAGCTATTGTGGTTGGGTTGTACCCAGAAAGTAGGATCTAATCTAAGCTGCTGAGATAGTCTGGACATAGAATATGGTAGATGTTGGGGGTATCCAATCTGCCAAACTGATTTCCTTTACTCCCTCTCTTGCCCATCCCCATTAAAAGTTGGCTTAAAGGGGAATTCATCTTTAAAGAAAGGGAATGTCTCATTTGTGGAATAGCCAGGAGGCTTTCTTATCACCTGTGAAAATTCCCAATATCTACTCCATGGCTGCTGTTCTCCTGGCTCCAATTTCAGTAGAAATGGGAATAGTAACTTTTTGATCAAAAATCATAGGGTCAATTTCTAGATGGGACTTTTCAGGACTCACCTCCTTCAGGAGGGGTTCCCATTACTAATATGGGCATTGATTCTGTTAGCTGCCATTCAACATTTCAATTTACAGAGCTCTTCCTTCAGTTCAACTACAAGGTCATTTCATTTTATCCCAACTTGTCACGACTGGCAAATTTGGCACAGCTCTTACACCAACAGTGTTAGAGTGCGTAGAGAGTGCTCTCTTTGTTTCGTTTCTATTTGCGGATGAACTGAGGCAGCCAGAAGTAACTGAACACTTAACCAAAGAAGTTTGCTTTGCTCTGAGTGAGCAAGAATCAGAAAAAAGGATGTAGTGGTACTTAGCTTCTCTGGAAGGAAGCAATATCAGGAAAGTCAGCCCAGTCAAGTCCTAGGGACAGTTTTCTTTAAGGGAAAGCTCAGAGGCAAAAAAGAATGCCTGGAATTGTCCCATGTTGTGGGTGGGGATAAAGAAGCTGCATTGAAGCAATAAGGGCCAATTAGATCCAGAGGCCCATCTCTTTCCTTTGAAGGAAAGAAATCCATTTAGAAAGAGGGAAGGAAAAGGGGTATGATTGACCCATGTTGTGGTGGAAATGCTAGTTGATGTTAGTCCTATCAAAATGATCCAGTGGAAAAATCAGTGAATTTGGAGCCAAAGAACCAGGTTTAAAATTCCACCTCTGTCTGTTTCTCCCTGAAAGACTTTGAGCAAGGTATTTATCTATTCAGATAAATAATCTTTGAGTATCCTCATTTTTAAAATGAGAGTCTCAGATTAGATGACCTGTAAGGTCCTCCTCAGCTCCATCTCAATCAATCCTACCTATAGGTTCTCTCTACATAGACAGAAATTTAGGGGCAAAAAAAATAAAGCATCTCTAGGTTTTCAAGGGTAAGGTCTCCTTATCTTTATCCTGACTCTCCTACCTCTTTGGTTTAATTCAATTTAGCAATCATTTGTTAAATGCCTGCTATGTATTCTCTTTTTTAGCACTAGGAATGTTAGACAGTTAATAAATGCTTACTGAATTGAATTAAATGGAAGAGGGAGGCTATAAATAGGATAGCACACGTAGGGAATTCTACTTATAAAAACTAACAGAAGATCCTCTTGATAGTACTCAGAGGGAGACAAGGAAAAGTAGAATACTACTTTGTCTACAGCCCACTTGTCAGGCTATCAGGGTCACAGAGAAGATATTTTCTTAGGGTCAAGAGAGTCTGTGGTTTTTAGGATAAATATCCTGTGCAGTCTGTAGCTAAAGGACAATAATACAAATACAATTTGATATGATCTAGATGCAAGGAGAGAAGACAGCTGATGACTTGGCAGTCACTAGCATCGAAGCTTCCACCAGTCTAGTTAAAGATCTGGATCTGGAAATCCTGGGGAAACAAATGCCAGGGAAAGGGACTAGTGTGATGTTTCAGGAGCCGTCCTCTCCTATGGTTTATTGGGAATCTGTTCATATACTGGCAGCAGGAATTGATGCTGGAGGCCTAGACATATAAGATACTAAAGAAGGAAGGCAGATTAGAGGTTGGAGTAATCATGGTAAACCAGCTTTGGCATGATCCTTGGTAAAAGTGATTGACCTGGAGTTCCGGGTTAAGATGGCGGCAGAGTAAGAAGCAGCTCTAAACCTCTCCTGACCGAAACACACAAAACTCCTCAAGGGGACATAAAAACAAGTCCAGACGAACGGAGGAACCCCACAACAGGGCACAGCGTGGAAGGTACGTGGAATCGAGACATTTCCAAGCTAAAAAGGGCTCTCACTCAAGCGC
>NC_058130.1:291637565-291676935 GCF_016433145.1 Gracilinanus agilis | reverse complement strand
CGAAACTACCACACCAATGCAACTACCAACAATTTGGAAATTGGTCTTGTTCAAGGACACATGACAAAACTAGTGGAAAACGCGCATCGGCCAAGGGTGGGGGGGGGTGCGGGGGGGGTTGAAGGGGAAAGGGGAGCATGAATCATGTAACCATGTTAAAAATGAATATTAATAAATGTTAAAAAAAAAAGTGATTGACCTGTCTTAGTCTGGCTTAGTTCACAGGGAAAGGCCTAGTCAAGATATGGGGCTCCCCATCCTAGGAGCTTCTCACAAGCAAGGATCATGGCCTTACTGGCAGGGATTAGTTCTTCTTTGGAAAGGGCCTTAAGCCAGAGCTAGATAGTCCCTGGAAAGTAGGCATGCTAGCAGCAGAGCAGAGAAGATAGTATGTGACCTCAATCCCCTCAAGGCACCTTGGTTCACACAGAATGGGCTGGCTCTCATCTTCTCCTTCAGGTAAGAGCTCGGGTAAGATGTGGATACAAACTGGACCACAAAAAGGAAAACCTTGGAGGAGGGACAGCCCCCCAGGTGGAGCAGGCACTGTCCAGCCATAAAGCAATGGGAATCCTTAGGCTTGTTTCTTCCTGCAGGAGCAACAGCACCATCTCCAGGCTCACCTCTGAGACAGGGAAGAGGGAAAAGCAAAAGCTGAAGACAGGTTTTTTTGAGGTTTCTAAAAAAGATCAGGGCCCTGTAGAGCTGAACCACAGCAGGGAGACCAGTTATGCATCTGCTGATGCTGGCACTTCAGAGGCCAAGACCTGGCTCACTTTGTTTGAAAAGTGAAGAGACTCTAGGAGTAGTCATTACCACAGGACTCTCAGTGTACTTTGGCCGCAAAGATAGACAGTAGAAGTTTACTTCTGTCTCAGTCTAATCTCACTGCCATCTTAACTAAGAAAGTTTGTAAGATGATATCATTTTTTAATAAATTGGGGTATTTTAATTAACGAGGATGAATGTACAGTATGGGATTTACAATGATGAGCAAGAATTTAAGCATTTTAAAATCTTCTTAAAAACAGTTTTTGGTGATCACACATACAGATTGAAAAGAATGACTTTAAGCTTTACATTCTTCAAAATACAATTTACATTTCCTGAATGGCGAAGTCTGTTATTTCATGCTTCCTAACCTTCATTGTCTGTTTCCCTTTGGTACACACAAGCAGTCTTGTACATGGAGATATGCACATTATGGAGAAATAGCTTTCTGCTTTGTCAACTTTGTTCTATAAAAGCTCTTATTTTCTTTACTACTCTTATCTATTGCATCTATAAAATTTATTTAAGCAATGACAGATCTCTCTATAGAGTCCAGAGTCTGGGAAAATAACCACTATCAAGCAGTTGGGTAAAAGTTTTATTAAATATGACTGGTCATTAAATTGCAAGGCATTGTGGGTGAGGCTAATTGGTATTGCTTTCATTAACTGAGTTGTGTGAATTGTATTTAGTTTGTGTACACCAAATAAAAACAAATGAATCTTACTAGCCAGCTTCTTTTCCTGTTGCTTAGCAAAAAAAGAGAGGTGGATTAGGTTTCAAAATGCCATAAAAAAATTTGCCAAACCTTGTGATACTCACCACATGGATTGCATGTAGAATCAAATTCAAGTAATGTAAATTTCTTCAAAGCAAGGATTCTAGATTCTTGGCTCTTTTTTCTTAGAAATCATAACATTATTTCACACTATCATATTGCTTGCTTTCTCAATGTGTTGGGTAGGGGTTGGAAGGAGGGAGAGAATTTGGAACTCAAAAAAGTTTTCATGTTACAAACAAATACATAATACATTAAAATTAAATGACATAAAAAGAAAATGAGGAGAGGGGATTAATTGGTCCTAAAATTTTGAGGAAAAAAGAAGAATGTAAGGAAAGAAGAAAGAAAAGGAGGGAGGGAACCAATCAAAAACTTCTGTTGAAAAAACAACCTTCCCTGAAAAATCAGTTTTACTCTCCTTGAGATGCCACTGAATAGTACTTCTGTAATAATTTTTTCCTTATATTTTCTAATTTAAATGATTTTTGGCATTATTTACTAATAAACATCCATATACCCCTCTCCAAAGTATATTTCCCCCAAAACAGTACTTAAAATATATATTTTACTCATTAGCAGAAAACATAATACAAATTTTTTCCATTATATTTGACTTCAGTTTTATTTTATTTCTTTATTTTTACAGTACACATTCTTTTGCCTCTGCTTTCTTCACTTTGTATCGTTTCTATGCCAGAAGTAGCATGTTTTACATAGAGCAGTCTGGTTTTGCTTTAAGAATACATGGATGCTCAAAGAAAGAACTGTGGGAATGGAAACACAAAAGAAAAACAACTGCTTTATTACATGAGTCGATGGGGATATGATTGGAGGAATCTAGACTCCAAGTGATCAACCTGATGCAAATAGTAATAATATGGAAATAGGTCTTGACCAATGACTCATGTAAAACCCAATGGAATTGCTCTTTGGCCAAAGCAGTGGGAGTAGGAGGAGGGGAGAGAAAGAACATGAATCATGTAACAATGGAAAAATATACTAAATTAATTAAATAAAAATTTTCAAATTAAATATATATACAATGCTATCTTTAAGATTTGATTGGCTAAAGGACAAGGGTTTAGAACAGTGATTCCCAAAGTGGACGCCACTGCCCCCTGGTGGGTGCTGCAGTGATCCAGGGGGGTGGTGATGGCCACAGGTGCATTTCTTTCCTATTAATTGCTATTAAAATTTAAAAAAATTTAATTTCCAGGGGGCTAAGTAATATTTTTTCTAGAAAGGGGGTGGTAGACCAAAAAAGTTTGGGAACCACTGCCTTAAAATATGAAACACATTGTGAGACAGTTCATCTTCACTTCAGCTATATACTGTCTAAACAGCACTGCAGTTCCGTATTTTCTGAAAAGTTAGAGCATGACTTAGGTTCTTCCTCTTGCAAGTAGTTATGTCTTAGGAGAATATATTTGAAGAAGCACTTTCAGCTTCCTGTTTCTTAGTCTTCTCTTTGATTTCAGATCTCTTGAATCCATGAGATATTCACAAAGATTAGAAATCTTCAGTGTAGGATCATTGGTCACCAAACTAAGAGCACACTTTTTAGCAAAGCATTGGTTTTGGTGTAAGTGTGATCACTTAGCCAGCTCAGTTTATTATGGCAAGTACTCAAACCAGAGTGCATATATCATCAAAAGTGACCAGAAGACAAGCCTCTTCTCATGCCTGCACCATAAGATAACCAGTGTTGTAAGTGCATGGATTTAAATTCCATAAAAAAGTAATTTTTACTAGTTTACATATTTGGAAAAGGATATACTCATTCATAAATTAGTTACCTGATTTTTAATTAGGTCTTTCTTTTCCTAAAGATCATAGGATTTTTATGATGGAAACTATCAGTTGTGGAAACTGAGAATTTTTTAATATTGTATTCTTTAATATCTAAAAAAAAAGTGATTTTTCAGAATTTCAGTATTTGAATTCTTCCCAGAAAAGTAAAAAGTTCTAGTCCTAAATTAGAGACATATCTCCTACATTATCACCCTAACTTTGATAAGGGAAAGAGGAGTTTCAAAGAGCTTAAAACCTATCTATGGAATAAGAATCATGAAATCCTGTTAAAATGCTTGAAATCTTTTTTCCCCTCAAAATGGAGTTGAAATGAAAATACTCTTGCTTTCCCCTGAGAACATAAAACATGTTGATGGTGATCACAGAGATAACTACAAGGTTCTATTCTTTTGTAGAAGCCCTTAAATAATTTTGTGGGGATGGAATGGGGGTAGGGGAGTCTTTGGGTATTTTAAGCAAAAAGCATAAAAAGGAGATTATTGCTACGCCTTTATCCCACCATCATGTTTTTCTTTTTACTGGCACTAATCTCACAGATATTTGCCTTATTAAAATATGTATATTTAATGTTTTGCATTTCTCACATATTAGAATTACATAGCCCAATATTGTATTTGCATGGTATTAGATTTAGTGATTCAGATTCCATGCATGTGTATGCCTTTTTTTTTTGGTCAATAGTGCTATTTAATATTGAAAGATTAAACAGGAAACCAGGAAAGAGATTAAAATGTTGCAGTTTATCTTCCTTCAAAGAAAAGAGACAAAATGATGCTTAATAATGTTCACTGTGTTTTTTTTCATGGAGTTCTATTGCCTTACAAGTTAGAGTCAATAAAGATGAAGCTATTAACAATAGTCTTTCTTACTAAATCACTAACTCCAATTTTGTCAGAGCAGAGAAAAAGAGAATCTTATGAACAATAAGAATTTTGGCATTTGACTTAAACCTAATGTAATATCATTGTAGAACTGACAAGCAGCCTCATTGATTGATTTTCATGCTGAAGTGCCAATTGCAAAGCAGTAATGTGTTTGTCTATCCTAGGAGAATTGGGTCATAGCTTATTCAACTCATAGAGGGTCTATGTTTCATGTGAGTTCAAAGTGCTGTTAATATTTTATACAGAAATCCATCCCTAGAGTTCTAAGTAAAGCAAATTTTAGCTTTGCATCATTTTTTAAAATTCAATTTTATTTTATTTTCAGTTCTCAATTATCTCCTCCCTCCCTCCTTTCCCCTACTCATTCAGATGTCCCCCAAAATTCTATTACATATGTGTTTATGTATTATATATATACATATATTTATTCATACATGACTACATTTAGTCATACAAAATACGAATGTATTTTGGCTCCATTATTTGGCTACATTAGCCAAGTCCAAGAAAAAGACAAATTAATGAAAAAGAAAGAAAAATATGATTCAGTCTGCACTCTGAGTTAATCAATTCTCTATCTTGAGGTGGATAGTGTGCTTCATTATAAGTTTTTTGAAATTGTGGTGAAATTACTAAGTCTTTTAAAGTTGATTATCTTTACAATATTGTTGTCAACTATTCCAGTTCTGTTCTTTTTACTTTGCATCAGTTCATACAAGTCTGAGTTTCTCTGAAATCATTCCCTTCATTGTTTCTTATAGCACAATAGTATTACATCATATTAATATATTATAACTTGTTTGGTCATTTATCAAGTGGTCAGTATCCCCTTATTTTTCAATTCTTTGCTGCCATAAAAGGAGCTTTTCTAAGTATTTTGTACTTAGGAGTTCTTTTTCTCTTTCTTTTATGATTTTGGAAGTATAGACCTAATAGCAGTATCACTGGGTCAAAAGGTATGCATGGTTTAATAGCTTTTTGAGCATAGTTTTGAATTGCTTTCCAAAAGGGTTAGATCACTTCTACCAACAGTGCATTAAAGTACCTGTTTTCCCACAGCCCCTCCAGCATGATCATTTTCCTTTCTTGTCAAATTAGCCAATTTCATTGTTGTCTTGTATTCTTTATGTCTCTGATTAAGAAAGTCAGTTAAGGCTTACTCTCGTTGTATAAGTCATGTCTGTATTAAATATGAAGATTCCTTGATCTTATCCATAAAGAATGGATAAATTCAGGAAAAAGTTAAGCCATTGTAATTTTGTAATGAAAATAGAAATTTTAATATCTCCCTCAAGGAATGAGTGCCTTCTAACCTTGGAAAGAGGAAAGAAGGGAATCATTGTAGATTCAGGAGAAGAGATGGTCCAGTAAAAGTCTAGTAGCTTCAAAATACTATAGAGCCTATCAAAGAAAATTAAAGCGAATGCATTGGGTTATTTTTCTGAATTACTCTAAAATCTATTTTCTTAATAAACATACCACAAGACATAGAAGAAAATTGTTAAGAATCAAATGTCAAAGAATTTGTTTTCAAGTAGTTCCCTTGAATTATTTCATGAGAATTGAAGTAAAACATTATCTTTAGAAGAATTCCAAAAGAGGCTTGCAATTTGCTTCAGTTAAAGAAGTACCCACACAAGTCCATCAATATGAGTGCGTGTGTGTATATGTGTTTTTATGCACACATCTATATGTACATATATATGCAAGGATTATACATATTTGTACACATGTACATGTATATATGGCTCAAATCATGTTTGTACATATGAATGTGTACTGATACCTAGAGAAATTAATCTCTTGATAAGTTGGCTCTGTCCCCCGCCAAATAATCACTTTGCTTCAGTAAGCCCTAATAAGGTCTTAAAAAAATCTTTCCTTTTTTCTAGAATACTTGGTCATAATTCATCAAGTTATTTACAGAAAATGGCTTATTTCTAAGCAAATTCCAAAAAAAAAATAACTATCCAGACCTTTTCTTTTCTAAAAGATAAGAATTTAATGTGGAATGAGAAAGAATGGGAAGACAGCCTCTCACCACTGTCCAGAAGAACTACTCAGCTATGAAATTGTAGAAATCATTTAGCGTTTAACTTGCCCTATTTTTATCTTAAATCCTTGCTTTATGAGTATTCTTTCTGTTTTCAATGATACTGAGTAAGATTTATTTTGTCTTTTGTACCCTAGTAGGCAAAGAAATTCAAGACAATGCCTTTACATGATATTCAGTTAGATGTTACAGACTTAGATGTTATAGATGTTACAGAATTAGAATTTGAAATAAGACTCTATTAACTCTATAATGATCCAAAAGAGAAGTGTCCAAAATATAAAGTTTGGTTCCCATAAAGTTCAGATTTTGTTGGTCCAAACAGGAGGCAAATAGATGTTGACGTCCTTTTGGAAGCTACCCTTTTGTACTGGCTTGATAGCAGTATCAGTAGATATTATAAAAGAAACAGTGAGAATGATATTCTTTTGAAGCCTGCAGAATTACAGCAGTTAAAAATATATGGCTATTTGTTCAGGGCTCATATTTCAGAGTAGCGTTTTGTAGGAATGTAGAAACACTTACTTCTTGTTTTCCTTTCTGAGTTCTGATAAGATAACAGCTTTTGTCAGAAGAGATAAGAAAAGACATTGTTTATAATAATAATAATAATAATAGATGGTAATAATATAATTATAATATAAATTTATAAAAACTAAAGACAAGACTGCCTCCTGATAACATTTAGCCCCAAAGCTTCTAAAGGCTTAAAAACTATCATTTGACCACCACCATTTTCCCCTTCTCCCACTAAAATATACCAAATTTCAATATATTTGATCCTACTTAGCTTTAGATATTTCATTCTGACAGTTAATTACCTGGATTTGTTGCCAGGAAAGAACATGTATCCATATGAAATACCACCCCTATGTGTATATGTATGACCATACTTCTTAAAACAGGGTATTTATATCTTCCTAGTCTTAGGAAGAGATCCTTGGAGAATAAAAGTGAAATAATTCTGGTGCAAGCTATTACTTTTAATATTGTAAGTACAGCAGCTAGTTCTCTATGTTTCCCTCATGACTTCCTTCTCTTAAGTGATTTATGAAGAAAATGAAGTTTTTGGCACATGGAATTTAATGCACTCCATTGTGTGTCATATATTCACATGGAGAGAACACTCAACATATAAACAGAAATGTGTGTGTGTGTGTGTGTGTGTGTGTGTGTGTGTGTGTGTGTGTGTGTGTAAGTGCTGATTCCAAGTGTTTTTGGACATTTTTAAAAATTCTTTCTGGAAGATTTAATGTGAAGATATTAGAAATATTTTTAAATAAATATACAAACATTCATTTTAAATGGGTATCAAAAGCGTATCAGAAATTGAATGTACTTGGCATCTGCAAAGTCTAATTTTCTTAAAATAAATCATATCCTTTAAACACTTTCAGTTGGGGTAGCAATTAGGAAATAATGCATATAAAAACCGGTGTCATCAGAGATTGTCTTATTATCATTATTTAAAAATTCTTTAGAAAAACAGAATTTTAAAACATAAATTTCTCTTTTAAACACTCAGGAGCAACATTTTGTGGTTCTTTGTGATCCTCAACTTCCAGAGGGTCCTTTATCTCTTCAAGTATTGGGTTATTTTCAGTTTAGCACTATTTATTCATAGATAAATTATCTAGATCTGGAAGCCATACTTCCTTGTCTTGTTACTTTTTTTTTGTTTATTATCTATTTATGATCAAGGTCTTTAGAATTACTGCTTCCTGAAACCTTTGATATTTTCAGGCTCTTTCTCCCTTTTATTTCCAACTCCCTCTTCTAGGATTGTGGTTTCTTTGGTGGTTGGATTCTCTGAGAATCTCATTCTCCTCCTATACTGGACAATTCACAGTTTACCAGCCTAGATTTCTTCCCCAAATTACTTTTTGAGAAGTCAGAACTGGCTCTAGATGGATGCCATTCTCTCCCCTCAGATCTGGTGAAGTATTGCACAGATCCTTATGTTAATTGGAATTGGGAAGATGCCATTTAAAAGTATATATATATTTTCTATGAACACCTTTAAAACTACATTTCCCATGGTCCAATGGGTTTCCTGTTTTGGATTATGTATTCAAGGTGAGGGACAGCTTTAAATAGGGGGAAGTGACTTTGAACTCTCTCTTAGCTACGAGGTGCGCGCAATATGAAAGGTAAAGATGGCTGAGGCAATGTGAATTCTTACAAGCATGTGGTCTAAAGATTTTTATCTCGATCAGCATGGCTTTAATTAAAATACGAATTTCTATTATTATATCAGTCTTTATTAATTTTAATCGTAACAATGATGGCAACCATACGAAGTTTGGAATTCGAATTCTCAATTTTCTAGATAGCCTAAGAAGAAGCCATGCAGCTCTGGGACCCAGAGTCTCAGAAACGATCTTTTCCTCGCCCAGTCCTCTCCCAATTTTCCCCAGCCTAGAGGCTATTTTACAGAGAAGAGAGACAATGGTTTTAATTGCCGCTGGGCTGCGAATTATTTTGCTCAATACCCCGGGCCTGGTGGCCCTTGCAGACACTGACTGCCAGAGCCCAGCCAGTATTGTCTCGCTGCTGATCTCCTTAAGTCCTGACCTGGACTTCATCCCTGCCGGGCCTGCCAGTACAGACCACTGCCTTACGTTCCTGCCAGTGTCCCAGTGCCTGTGATCTCTGCCGCTTTTCCTGACCCGCCAGTGCAGACCATTTCTGTGGATCCGGAATCCTGAGATTTCCGAGTAGTGACCTGGTTCTGACTTGCTGAGATCTTCGGAGACTTCTGCTTCTGCTGCTTAGGATTTGGTCTTGTTCCCCCCACCCCCCACTCTCTTGGTAATGGCCTGCATTCTAGCTCTCCACGTGTTTCTCTAAAGACCTAATTTAGGCACCCCCCACCCCCACAGGCTCTACATGTGGGATTTTCTACAAAACTGACCTAAGTTTTTCTCTAGCCCCGAGCCCACGACCTGACCCCACATAGACCTAGCGTCTGAACCTTGAACTAGCGTTTACCCTTAATCGGGCCTCATGGTGAATACCCCATACCTGCTCAGAACTTTGAACTTTAAAAAACCCCTTAAACTCAGCAGAACCCAATCAGAAGAACTTTAAATTGAACCAGGGGTGGACTTTTAAACCTTGGAACCGAATGAGTTTTATTTCTGTTTTAAAGAGACTGTATCTTACTGTATTTTGCTAATTAGTTTTGAAAATTAATCTTGCTTATTTCGTTGATTTTCCTGTTGCACTGAATCATTTTAAGTTAATGAAGTTGTGGCTGCTAGATTAATTCTGTTTGTGATTTTATTGTAACTCCCAAATAATGAGAAAAATCTATTAGAACTGGTAAGAGGTTTTGACCAGCTTGTTAATCTGATACTCACATTATATTTCCTACACATTTTTAAAGTTTTAAATTGCCTCATGTATACTGAATTTATAAGAGCACATGTTTTTTAGAATTTATTCTGTCTTGGTAATTGTATAGAACCTTGGAAGTTTCCATGCCTTGAGAATTAACTTGTTATTTTATAAGAGGTTTTTTTTAACTTTTACTCTAGATCCTAAAGAATTGTTGTCTTAAAGGATAAGCTTTTATTTATTTTATTATAAGAGAAATTCTTGCCTTAAATGGGTAGAAGCATAAAATTTCCTACCTGGGATTGTTTTTTAAAACAGGAAGCCAAGGAGCTCCTGTATAGTCTTATCTGAGGATAATTTAGACCAGAAGGTTTCTTTTTTTAAATATCAGATTTTTCTATGGAAGCAATAACAGAGTTTGTTGAGAAACTCTTAGCCAAGATTTAAAAGTTGTAACAAGTATATGAGTTTTTAAACATCATTGTTTATTGTTTTAAAATGTGCTATTGGAAATTATGGTACTCTATCTGAATGTGCATTGTGAATCTGCTATTTGTTAGATCCATTTTCTCTCACAGAAAATCTCATTTTTGGGTAACAAAACCCTTCTAGTTCTAAGCTATATGTATGTATATATATATGTGTGTGTGTGTGTGTATCTTATTTTAAAACATTTTTTTATTAGAGCAATTGATTTTTCCTTTTTTTCATCTTGTACTGGAAGTACATATATAATAATTATTTACCCTTTTTCTGATTTTACAGCGATATAAGCTTAATGCAAATACCTGAGCCTGAGACTAAGAATATGGGACTGTGATTTAATGCCTTTCTGTCTGATTCCAGAAAAAGGGAATATAAAAGCCGTTAATAGTGCTAAGAAAGCACAAGGTCAAAGAGACCTGACTGACTAAAATCTGCATGGATTGTAGGAGTTCTATGCCAATACTTTAAGGCTTGGAAATTGGAGTTTGAGTCCTGGAGTCCCAGTCTTTTCTAAAACTTTAGAGGACGTGGGTCCCCTCGACTTAAATTCCTAGGCCAGCACCTAAGATTGGTTATTTATTTGGCTCATTTCCCTGAAAAGCAGATGGCAAATCAGATCGGAGAGAGACATTTCCCTTAAGTCCTGGCCCTAAGTGGGAAATAGCAACTGCTCAAATCATTTTCATTGGGCCTTGATTCAAAGACCTGTTTATTTCCCCTACATTTTTTGCACATTTTACATTTCATTCACAAGTTAATTTTTTCTTTTTTTTCTTGAATTTTATTCTTTTATTTTGCCAATTGATTTCATACAACCCCCGGGACTCAGCCCCTCATCCTTAGCTGACCTGAGGTACCCTTTTCAAAGAAAAAAAAAAGGTGTGTTTAGAATTTTCCTCAGAGGGATGGGATGTGTGTTAAGTTTTTTAAAATTTGATAATGCAAAAATATATGTATATTTAACTCTTTTAGGAGTAATTTCAGGGGGAAATGTATAATTCTTAGAAGAAAATGTATATTTTGTAATCTATAATGTAAAGTTTAAATTCTTTTGAGAATAATTTCAGGATAAGGATCTTGCCATCTCCCTAGAATCCAGACGACGAACCTGTTTGGTGAAGACACCATGAAGATGCCTGAAAAGCCTTCACTGTACCATGAAGATCAAAATTTGAACCTTGGGGTGCAGTTAATTGAATTTATGGGGAGTTGAATTTAAGTTGAATATATTGTTTTAATTGTACATGTTATGCCAATAGGGGACTGGCCCCAAATTGGTTTTTTGTCAATGTGGCTAGTTTTATCCATTTGTTTATCCATTTCTTTTATCCCCCAAATTCCTGAATTTTTAGAAGTTGTCTATGTTTACAAGTCCAGTGAAGAAAAAAGACCAACTTTTTTTTTGCCGGACCTCAGGGGGAAATGTTAATTGGAATTGGGAAGATGCCATTTAAAAGTATGTATATATATATATTTTTTTTTTCTATGGACATGTGGGGACCTTAAAACTACATTTCCCATGGTCCAACGGGTTTCCTGTTTTGGATTACGCATTCAAGGTGAGGGACAGCTTTAAATAGGGGGAAGTGACTTTGAACTCTCTCTTAGCTACGAGACGCGGGCAATATGAAAGGTAAAGATGGCTGAGGCAATGTGAATTCTTACAAGCATGTGGTCTAAAGATTTTTATCTCGATCAGCATGGCTTTAATTAAAATACCAATTTCTATTATTATATCAGTCTTTATTAATTTTAATCATAACACTTACCTCATAATTTGTCCTCTCTTGATTAACAATCTCACTTTTTCTTTTCCTTAGTTCTCTGACATGGCACTGGCAGTTCAGAGCCTGTGGGCACCAGTAGTTTAGGGTTAGTGTTTCTGGGTTGTAGCCTCTGGTAAGCTCTTGCTATGGGGCTGTGATCAAGCTGTGGAGACCTAAGAAAACTTCTATAGTGTGGATCCAGGGTCTCTGGCACACTGGAAAGAGATAAGGGCAACCAGGATATAGGGGCAGCTTTTGATTTAAGCCTGTGTTATGTCCTTAAATCTATTAATGTGGCCTCCCTGCCAATAGTATGGGAGGTGGGGAAAGTATACTGAGTAGAGCATCAATTCCTGCATTTTGTTTTTGTTTTTAGCTTGTTTTGGATTTTTAGTGGAGTATAGTAGGGAAACAGGTGGAGTTGCTTTATCTTTGATGCGCAGTTTTTGTTTGTGGGAGGTTTTTGAAGTCATGAGAAAAATGTCTAGTTAGCCATCTTGTTCACGCAACCATTTTCTGCTGCTTTTTAAAAAACATTTTAAATTCCATTGAATGGAATAATAATAGAGTGCTCATCTCTAATAAATGTAGTGTCTTCTCAAAACCTTGATAACATCAAAGGTCCTAGAGAAGGTTAAACAATGAAGAAGGCCAAGGAATTGTCTGTTTATATTTTGACAACCTTAAAAGAAGAATGAAAGGGAAGAGTAGAGCAATACAGTAGAGAGAAAAAATGAAGAATTAGAGAAATTATATCATATAACTGGAATGGGCAAGTAGAAAACTATATAATCAAGGAAGAAAAGTATGGGGCAAACAGACTACACTTGAAATTCACTTTCAATGGAAATTGTCAAAAAAGACACACTGAAATATATTTCACTCAACAAGGAAAGAGGTAAGAATAAAAAGAGCAGATGGAAAGAAGTAAGAGGGAAAGTAGACTCTGGTAGACTCAGAAGCAAAACAGACTCTAGCCATGGAGGGTGGGTTGGAAAGAGATATTGAAAACTAAAGAAAGAAAGGATAAAAACTTAATTGAGGTTGGTGCAAGAGAATAAGGAGAGTAGAAGCAGACCCTATCAAGCATAAAGCACTGATATTTAGCACACTCCTTTCTCATCACCCTTTTTATAAAGAAGAATATGCAGAGTGAAGGAAATATGTGAGAATAGGAAGGAGAAAAATACACAATTATTCATCACAGCTGTGCATAGGAATGGAATGACCTCACCCCAAAAATGGAAGAAGTTAAGAGAGTGGATTTAAAAAATAAAACAGAATCTAAGAATGTGTTGTTTTCAAGAAACAACATAAAAATTCACAAAGATAAAATTTTTTTTTGAAGAAAAAAAATAGGGATTAGTAAACATGGTATTTGCAAGATAATAGCAAAAAGACTTGATTAGAGACAGGCAAGGAAAGATAAAGAATTAATATCAATATTTAATGTATCTTTAATAAATATCATAGCATCTAAAAACAAATAGCAAAATGTGATATAGGGAGAAATATACAGCAACATAATAATATAACCTTGATATACTACATTCAGATATAGATAGATCTAATTAAAAATAAACAAGAAAGAAATTGAGGAAAGTAAGATATGATAGATCTAGTGATGTTTTAAATAACAGTTAATTACAGTATTGCATAAACTATCTGGAAAAATGGGAAAAGAAGAGGTCTTACCAAAATTGTTTCTGCCATACTAATAATGTCTTGACAATCAAGGAAAGTCAAAGCAGGAAAGAAAAATATATTCCTGATGAATACTGATGCAAAAATCTTGAGTAAAGTATTAGAGAGAAGACTGTCAACAAATAATAAACATGCTACATGATGAGCATGAATTATATAAGGAATATAAGATTAGTTCATTATTTTAAAAACTGTCAATATGACAGATAATAATAAGAGCAACAAAAATTATATGAACACAGGAAGAGATGGGGAAAAAAGCTTTTCATAATACATACTATTCGTGCCAGTTAAAAATACTAAAAGGTCCAGCCTAAGATTGCCCCAAAGTCGTCTTCTTCTCACCACTAACTGATATAAAGTGCCTCAAAAGGACAAAAATCAAAATCAGATGAGTGAAGGGGCTCTACCATAGGGTGCAGCCTTGTAGGCAGGGTTGGGGCATTTCCATGCTATAAGGAGGTAAAATTACCCCTAACAAAGCATGAACTGATCACCTCTCCCCCACTCCATTTATGGAGCCAGAGTCAGAGTGAGTGTGGGGGAAATCTCTAGGTTCTTGGGAGCTGGCTGAGGACAACACAGACTTACCCCTGAGAGCAGTGAGACTTGGGACACCAGGAGGCTGATGAATGCAGAGCTTGGGCACTGAGATAGGGCAGAGAGGGGAAACCCATAGCAGACTTGGCAGAGACTTAAAAAATAGCCTCAGCACAAAAAACTGCTCTGTAGCTCGATACAGAGAGAGCTGACTACTCTCCTCACTCAGACTTCTGTCTGGGAAGTTCAGAAAAAAACAAACACAGCAATGGTCACCAACACCCAAGAACAACAATCTACAAGTACCAAAAAAAAAAAATAAGAAAAATGCTCTAATCCTGGATAACATCTATGGAGTAAAACATCAGACTACAGAGGATACAACAGAGAGTGAAAAACAAGCAAACACATCCAAATCTTCCAAAAAAAATGGAAATTGGTCAAAAGATCTCAGAAAGATAGAAGAAACTTGGCAAGAAAACTGGGAAATAGTTCAAAAAGAAAATAATAATTTAAAAGACAGAATCTCCCACTTGGAAAAAGAAGCCCAGAAATCAGATGAAATGGTAAGCAAATTAGAGACCAGAATTGACCTGCTGGAAGCCGTGAAAAGCATGATAGACAAAACCAAAATGGAAAATGAAAAGATCATAGCTGAAAACCAGTCTTTAAAGACTAGAATTGGACAAGTAGAAGCTTATGATCTCACAAGACAGTAAGAATTAATAAAGCAAAGTAAAAAGAATGGCAAAATAGAAGGAAACATGAAATATGTCACTGAGAAGATGACAGACCTGGAAAACAGGTCGAGGAGAGACAATCTGAGAAGTATAGATCTAACCAAAAACTTAGAAAAAAAAAAAAACAAAAATCTTGACATTATATTATAAGAAATTATCCAAGAAAACTGCCCTGATATTCTTGAACAAGAGGGCAAAATAGACATCAAAAGAGTCCATAGATAACCCTCTACATTAAATCCTCAAAAGACAACCCCCAGGAATATAATTGCCAAATTCAAGAACTTCCAAGCCAAGAAGAAAATATTTCAAGAAGCCAGAAAGAGACAATTCAGATACCAAGGCGCACCAATTGGGATTACACAGGATCTGTCAGTCTCCACACTAAAGGACCGCAAGGCTTGGACTATGATATTCAGAAAGGCCAGAGAATTGGGTCTACAACCAAAGATCACCCACCAAAACTGACTATATACTTCCAGGAGAAAGTATGGGCATTTAACAAAATAGATGATTTCCAAATATTTGTAAAGAAAAGACCAGAACTAAACAGAAAATTTGACATCCAAATATAAAATTCAAGAGAAACATGAAAAGTTAAAAAAGAAAAAGGGGGAAAAATAATTTAAGAGCTTGAGTAAGGTCAAATTGTTTATATTCCTATATGGAAAAATAATATATGTAACTCTCAAAAACTGTATTCATTATCATAGTAGTTAGAAGAATTATTCATAGGTAGAGATTGGGGTACTAAGTCATTTAAGATAACGTAATAAAAAGAAAAGGGGGGAAATAGAAGATGCCACCAAGAGAAACATGAAAGAATAAGAAAACTAGGATAATCTATACCAAATAAAGAGGCGCAATGGGAGGGGGAAGGGAAGAATATTATTATAAGAAGGAGAGGAAGAAAGTGCTAATAGGTAATATTTTAATCTTATTCTCAGTGGAATCAGTTCTGAGAGGGAAGAGAATGTAGATCCATTCAGGTATTGTATTCCATCTTATCCTACAGGGAAATTGAGAGGGAAGTGGGGGAGAAGTGGGGGAGGGAGTACCAAAAGGGAAGGAAAGAAAGAGGGGAGGGAATTTGATAGACCCTAAAGAAAAATAAGAGGGAAATAAGAAGGGAGGAGGTGTGAAGAGAAAGTGAATAAGGATGGGGAATAAGAGGACTGATTAAAAGCAAAACATGGGTATAGAAAGAAATAGTGAAAGAAGAAAGGGCAGACTAGGAGAGGAAATTAAAATGATGGGGAATATCCCAGAGGTAATCATAACTCTGAATTCAAATGGGATGAACTCACCCATAAAATGGAAACAAATAGCAGAGTGGATTAGAAACCAAAATCCTATCATATGTGGCCATAAGAAACACATATGAGGCAGGTAGACACACACAGGGTAAAGGTAAAAGGCTGGAGCAAAATCTACTGGGCATCAACTAAGAAAAAGAAGACAGGACTCACAATCATATCTGACAAAGCCAAAGTAAAAATAGATTTGATTAAAAGAGCTAGGGAATGTAATTACGTTCTGATAAAAGGCAATCTAGACAATGAGGAAATATCAGTACTCAACATGTATGTACCAAATTTTATAGCATTCAAATTTTTAAAGGAAAAACTATTGGAGCTGAAGGAGGAAATATATGGTAAAACATTTCTAGTGGGAGACCTGAACCTGCCTCTATCAGATCTATATGAATCAAACCAAAAATAAATAAGAGAGGTAAGAGAGGTGAATGAAATCTTAGAAAGCATGGAGTTAATAGATATATGGAAATAATAAATAGAAACAAAAAGGAATACACTTTCTTTTTGGCAGCACATGGTACATTCACAAAGACTGACAATGTACTAGGGCATAAAAACATTGCACACAAATGCAAAAAAGCAGAAACAATAAATGCAATCTTTTCAGATCATAATGCAATAAAAATAATAATTAGTAAGGGTACATGGAGAGGCAAATCAAAAATTAATTGGAAATTAAATAATATGAGAATTAAATAATATGAGAATTAAATAATTCTCCAAAATTGGTTGAAGAACAAATTATAGAAACAATTAAAATTTCATTGAAGAGAATGACAATGAGGAGACATCTTATCAAAATCTATGCGATGCAGCCAAAGCAGTGCTCAGGGGGAAATTTATATCCCTGAGTGCATATATTAAGAAATCAGAGAAGGAAGAGATCAATGATTTAGACATGAAAATTTAAAAACTAAAAAGAGAACAAATTAAAAATTCTCTGATAAAAACTAAAATAGAGATTCTAAAAATTAAAGAAAAATTAATAAAATTGAAAGTGAAAGAACTATTGAGTTAATAAATAAGACTATAAGCTGGTACTTTGAAAAAACAAATAAAATAGATAAAGTACTGGTTAATCAACTAAAAAAATGAAAGAAGAAAACTAAATTAACAGTATCAAAGATGAAAAGGGCAAGATCACCTCTAATGAAGAGGAAATTAAGGCAATTATTAAAAAACTACTTTGCCCAATTATATGGCAAATATGTGGAAATCTAGGTGAAATAGATGAATATTTACAAAAATATAAATTGCCCAGATTAACAGAAGAAGAAATAGAATACTTAATAATCCCATATCAGAAATAGAAATTGAACAAGACATCAAAAAATTCCCTAAGAAAAAGTCCTCAGGACTAAATGGATTTACAAGTGAATTCTATCAGACATTTAAAGGTCAACTAATCCCAATACTATACAAACTATTTTACAAAATAAGCAAAGAAAGAGTTCTAACAAATTCCTTTTATGACACAAATATGGTACTTATTCCAAAGCCAGGCAGATCAAAAAAAGAGAAAGAAAACTATAGACTAATCTCCTTAATGAACATAGATGCAAAAATATTAAACAGAATGCTAGTAAAAAGACTCCAGCAAGTGATCACAAGGGTTATTCACTATGATCAGGTGGGATTTATACCAGGAATGCAAAGATGGTTTAAAATTAGGAAAACCATCCACATAATTAGTCATATCAATAACCAAAGCAACAGAAATCACATGATTATCTTAATAGATGCTGAAGAAGCCTTTGACAAAATATAATATTCATTTCTATTAAAAACACTAGAGGGGCAGCTGGGTAGCTCAGTGGAGTGAGAGTCAGGCCTAGAGACAGGAGGTCCTAGGTTCAAACCCGGCCTCAGCCACTTGCCAGCTGTGTGACCCTGGGCAAGTCACTTGACCCCCATTGCCCACCCTTACCAATCTTCCACCTATGAGACAATACACCGAAGTACAAGGGTTAAAAAAAAAACACTAGAAAGTATAGGAATATAAAGGCCTTTCATAAAAATAATATGCTATATATATTTTAAACCATCAGTCAGCAACATCTGCAATGGAGATAAATTAGAAGCTTTCCCAATAGGATCAGGGGGGAAACAAGGATCCCCATTGTCACCTCTATTATTTAACATTGTACTAGAAACACTAATAGTAGTGGAGAAGAAAAAGAAATTGAAGGTATTAAAATAAGCAATGAGGAGACCAAGGTATCACTCTTTGCAGATGATATGATGGTCTACTTAAAGAATCCTAGAGAATCAACTAAAAAGCTAGTGGAAATAATCAATAACTTTAGCAAAGTTGCAGGATACAAAATAAACCCACTAAAATCATCAGCATTTCTATATATTTCCAACACATCCCAGCAATAAGAGTTAGAAAGGGAAATTCCATTTAAAATCACCTTAGATAATATAAAATACTTGGGAATCTATCTGCCAAGACAAACACAGGAATTATATGAAAACAACTACAAAACACTTTACACACAATTAAAACTAGATCTAAACAATTAGAAAAACATTGATTGCTCATGGGTACGATGAGCTAACATAAAAAAAATGATAATCCTACCCAAATTAATTTACTTATTTAGTGCCATGCCTATCAAACTACTAAGAAACTTTTTTTATGAATTAGAAAAACTATAACAAAGTTCATTTGGAAGAACAAAAGATCAAGACTATTAAGGGAAATAATGAAAAAAAAGTGAAGGAGGGGGATGTAGCAGTACCAGATCTTAAACTGTACTAGAAAGCAGTGGTCATCAAAACAATATGGTACTGGCTATGAAGCAGAAGGGAGTATAAGTGGAATAGACTTGGGGTAAATGACCTCAGCAAGATAGTGTTCGATAAACCCTTATTAAATGATAAATTACTTAAGGAAATTATAAGTAAATTATGTGAATATAGAAGAGAATATTACAAAATGTAAAATGAATAATTTTGATTACATTAAATTAAAAAGGGTCTATACAAACAAAACCAATGCAATTAAAATTAGAATGGAAGCAAGAAATTGGGAAAAAATCTTTATAACAAAAACCTCCAACAAAGGTCTAGTTACTCAAATTGTTAAGGAGCTAAATCAATTATGCAAAAAAGCAAGCCATTCCCCAACTGATAAATGGACAAGGGACATGAATATACAGTTTTTACATAAAGAAATCAAAACTATCAATAAGCATATGAAAAAGTATTCCAAATCTCTTAAAATTAGTGAAATGCAAATCAAAACAACTCTGAGGTACCACTCATACCTAGCAGATTGGGCAACATGACAGCAAAGGAAAGTAATAAATGTTGGAGAGGATGTCGCAAAATTGGGGCATTAATGCATTGTTGGTGGAGTTGTGAATTCTGTAAGGCAATTTGGAATCAAGCCCAAAGGGCTTTAAAAGAATTCCTCCCCTTTGATTCAGCCATACCACTCCTGGATTTGTACCGCAAAGAGATAATAAGGAAAAAGATTATATTTATAGCTGTTCTCTTTGTGGTTGCAAAAAACGGGAAAATGAGGGGATGCCCTTCCAATAGCTGAACAAATTGTTGTATATGTTGTTGATGCAATACTATTGGGCTGAAAGAAATAATGAACTGGAGGAATTCCATGTAAACAGGAATGACCTCCAGAAATTGATGCAAAGCAAAAGGAGTAGAACCAAGAGTATGTTGTACACAGAGACATATACTATGGCATAATCGAACATAATGGACTTCTCTACTAGCAGCAATGCAATGATCCAGGACAATTCTGAGGGACTTATGAGAAAGAACACAATCCACATCCAGAGAAAGAACTGTGGGAGTAGAAATACAGAAGAATAACATTTGCTTGATCTCATGGTTTGATGGGGACATGACTTAGGATGTAGACTAAATGATCACTCTGTTGCAAATATTACTAATATGGAAATAGGTCTTGGTCAATGACCTTTTAAAACCCTGTAGAATTGCTTGTTGGCTACAGGAGGTGGGGAGAGAGGAGGCGAGGGAAAGAACATGAATCATATAACCATGGAAAATAGCCTAAATTAAATAAATAAATATTTTTAAAGGAGTGAATTGAGGAAGGATAAAATGTATAACATTATTTAAAAAATAAGCTTAAAAGATATAAGATCACTAATCAATTCTGATCAGTGACCTAGCATGATTTCATAGTATCAATGATGAAAAATGCTACCTGAAAGAAAGTTAATAGATTCAGGGTGCATATGACGATATATATTTTTGGGATAAGGCCAGTGTAGAATTTTTTTCTTTTGCACATACACACACATTTTCATGTGTGTATATGTATACATGTCTTGGTGTACATACATGTGCATTTGTGTATGTGTATAAATACATGTTCCCATATATACCATATTCTTTTACATATACAAGGGCTTCATTTTTCTTTTTTTATTGGTTGGGAAGTTAGAGAGAAACAAAAATAGATTTTTGTGTTCGGAAGGAATTAAATTTAAAAATTTTAGTGTTCAGAATATATGGAACAGAAAAAGAAGAAAAATTTTATGAAAAAGTTCACTCATATCAGGATGTTAGAGGATGAAAGAAACTGACACCTAAGAAAGGAAAGAATTATGATTACTAGAGTGGTTTGCCCTTTACTTCTCCAGCTCATTTTACAGATGAGGAAAACTGAGTTAAATAAGGTTAAGTGACTTCCTTAGGATCACACAACTAGTAAGTGTCTGAGGCTGGATTTAAACTCAGGAAGATGAGTCTTTCTGGCTCCAAGAGCCAGTGTTCTATCCACTGTACCACATATATAATTTTTTTTTTTTATCCTGGGACTCCATTCTAGGAGCATAGGGCCACAACCAGTAGGCAATGGGTCGCTCAGGGTCACCCAGCTGGGAAGTGTCTGAGCCCGGATTTGAACCTAGGACCTTTTGTCTCTAGGCCTGGCTCTCAATCCACTGAGCTAGCCCAGCTGCCCCTACTTTAGGTTGCAGTTTCTTTAGCAGATGTAGTTTTTACAGGGTGGGGTTGCTAGCCCCACGCCCAACCCTCCTCCTTTTCCATCCGGGCTAGGGACCGTCCTTAGCCCAGGAGTGGTAAGGGGTGGCTCAGTGGACTATATAAATGTTAGCTACTATTTATTATTGTTAGCATTATTATTATCCTTTGAAATGGAAAATCCAACACCTTCATTTTATAGCTTGAGGAAACTGAGGTCCAGGGAGAAATGAAATGATATTTCTAAATTTACTGGCACCATTAGTCATTGTGGAGAATAGGAGTGATGCTGTAGATTTATGAAAATTTTGCCTTAATCTTAAGAAAAGCAGGATAGTGAAATCTTCACAACTCTGGATAGTTAACTTTACTTCAATTCTTAATAAAATTCTATATCATGTAATTAAATAGATGTTATGTAAGCAATTAGCAAGAAAAGCAACAATTACTAAAAGGTAGCATAGACTTTTTTGAAGTGCTTGAACAATAAGAATAGTAATTTTTACTATGTGCCAGGTGCTTTAAAAATATTATTTTGTCCTAAAACAACTTTGTAAGGTAGATAGTATTATTAATCTCATCTTATTGTAATGGAAACAAAGGCTATTAGAAGTTAAATGAGTTGCCAAAATCACATAGCTATTAAGTGTCTGAAGGCTGCTTCAAGGCATATCTTATGTCTCCCTCCTATCTTTTGTAGAAGTGTGGTGGGAAAGGGGAAGAAGGAGATTTGAGGAAGGTCCACTGGTATGGAACATTGGTGATAATGTTAGACTATTTTGAGTGTATTGATCAGTTTTGCTGTTCTCTTTTTCCTTTTACTTCTTCATCTTCTTTTCTTTGTTATAGGGGATAACCCTCAGAGAGAACAGTAGAAATATCAGGAAAATAAGATTTAAAAAAGATATCTATGAAAATCTATTTTCATAAAGAAAAATAATAAATGCAATTTACCTTCAGAAAGAATAGATTATTTAGGAGATTTTATGTTTACTGAGGATACAACTAGATGTCAAAAAGGCTATAGGAATGTGTTCTCCCTTGGAGCTGGAAATGAAAAGGACCTTGCCCTGATACAAAAGCAAATAAATATTTTTACTTTAAATAAGGCATTATAATTTCTATGCAATCTGGCATTTGGTACCTGACAAGATACATAATATGGATCTGCAGCTTTTTTTTGTGGTTTAAGCTGAATTATTGTTTTGTTTCTACAGCTTTCTAAAAACAACAACAAAAAATTCCAAAAAGTAAATTTTTCAGAGTTCATTCTAGTATTCCATTACAGTCATTGTTCTTTGTTTTGAAAGGTTATTGTGTCAGCCTTCACTCTTATGAGTAAAATTGTCAGTGCCGCAACAGACTGAAGTAAGATCCAGAGTGAGGTTCAGAACCAAAACACTAAATCCAATACTGTAAATTTAGGAACCAAGAAGCCCTGCCCCAACGGAGGAGAAGGAACAGAAGGACAAAGCATATGAGGCCTTCAGTGTAGGCAGGAGGTAAATTTGGTATTAATCTTAGTGCCAGGGAATCCTAACTTTTGATTTGTGGTCCTGGAAAAGACTTTTGACAGTCCCTTAGACAGGAAGGAAGATTAAATCAGTCAATATTTAAAGAAATCAATTCAGACTGTTCACTGGAAGGTCAAATACTGAAGCTGAAGCTTAAATACCTTGGCTACATAATGGGAAGACAGAACTCATTTGAAAAGACCCCAATACTGGGAAAAGCAAAAGGAGGAAAGACCAATGAGATGAGATGGATAGTGTCATAGAAACAATGAACATAACTTGGACAGACTTTGAGAGATATTAGAGGATAGAAAGGCCTGGCCTGCTATGGTCCATAGGATCAGGAAGAGTCAGACAAGACTAAACAACAAAAATTAGGTATGGGGTACCTCAAGATTGGACAGGACTATTTACAGGGGTTTGAAGGGTAGGAATAGAGGAGATGGTGTCTTTTATTGGACAGGCCTGTTACTGGGCAGAAAGAAAATTTAATATTGAATTGTATCATTTGTTCGTAATATTTCTATGGAAAATAATTCATTTTCCCCAAGCTTCTTGAACTTCCAAGGTCAGGCTAAAATAGACCACATCTCAAGACTGGGCTAGGCTTCAGTAGCATCTTTCATGTGAGAAGTGTACACCAGGACTTTGTTAATATACCATATATGCCCTGTTAATAAACAATGTTATTTCTAGGGGAAATTGGCTCATATCTTTTATTTATTAAATATTTCAGGCACTATAGCTAGTTAACAGGAAAGACTCTTCTTCAGGTTAGCTTTCTCTTGTGACTCCATCTAATAGATAAGACTATCCTTTCTGTTTCTGCTTTAAGGAAATTCCCAGAGAAGAGGGGATAGGATGGGAGAAGGGTTGAAATACAAACTGGCTCAAGGGCAAGGTAGAGGAACTGTTAACAAATTGGAATTGTTCTTTGCTACCCACACATTTAACCATCATTGTTTAAAAATGTGTCAAATCATTAAGTATTTTTTAATATGCCCAAGGGAGGTGGGGAGATAAAGGACTGATGTGTAATGGTAGGGTTTAGTTGGTTTTCCCTTGTTATTCCTAGATATTCTTTATATTTCTTTTACCACACCCAACCCTGCACTGCCTTCAGTGTAGTTTACTAAAGTTCTTGTCAGTGTGTATGATAGCAAAGTTCCATTCATTTTAGTTGTTTAGACTTTTAGATTAATTTCTTATTCCTGCAATGATTTTTCTAAAGTGTGTAGCTATAAACTTTCTGAGGTTTCCTCTGGTCAGGAAAACTAGGAGTCAGATGTCTATTAAATGGACTTTTTTTTTAAACCCTTACCTTCCATCTTGGAATCAGTACTGTGTATTGGTTCTAAGGCAGAAGAGTGGTAAGGACTGGATAATGAGGGTTAAGTGACTTGTCCAGGATCACACTGCTAGGAAGTACCTGAGGTCAAATTTGAACCCAGGACCTCCCATCTCTGGGCCTGGCTCTCAATCCACTGAGCCACCCAGCTGCCCCCTAAATGGACTTTTAAAATTCTGAGCATCTGACCATCCCCAGACCTTTCCCCCTCTCATTTGGGGGAATAACATTCATTATTTTTCTTAATAATAGGGTTTTTTTTTGATCATAAGACTTAGGACTCATATGATGATTGATGAGAACTCACTGTATCTAACCCAAATCAGCCATGCTTCACCACCATCCTCCACCCTCCTCCTATCTCTTACTTTGGTGCCATTCATCATTCATGGGATTTCCTAGAACAGCACTGGAACTCAATATACTCTCATATATATTGTTCCTTAATTAGAATGTATGTTCCTTGGGAAAAACACTTGTCTATCTTTTATATTTGTAGCTCTGATACTTGACATAGTATCTGGCACATTGCTTAATAAGGGCTTCATTCATTAATTTAAAGTTGGAAAGTGACCTTAGATGTCTACTTCAACCTCCTTATTTTATTTTCTCTTAAATTCTGTTTTTTTAAATTTTTGAACTCAGCTACCAAAGAAAATGGATATATTCACATACAGATTGGAGTATTGCTTTTCCTTTTAAGTGGCATGTAATTTTCAAAACTTGTTCTTGCTTGTCTTTGTTTCCTTTCACCTTATTTCTGTGCAGTTTTAAAATTCATTTTAATCTCTTTTCTTTCTTTTTTTGACAATTCTATAATTAACATCTGTCTTCCTACTAAATCTTCTTCCAGTTGAAAAAGAATAACTATATACTTACAATAAATGATTCATAGTCAGATAAAACTAATTTCTACTTTACTTGTGTCTGAAAACATATATTATTCTGTATCTTGATTATCTTCCTCTCAGGAGGCACAGCCCCCTCATTTTAGAGCTGACGATTGCTCCAAATATCAAAGAGACAGTGACAAGAGTGGTGATAGTAGGATTCTATGTTTTCTTACTACCAATTTTTCACCATACCATGCCACTGGGTTTTTTTCTTTATTTCTTATTTTAAAAATTAAGGATACTGGGCAGTTTGAACAGAGAAGCAACTAGCTAAAGAGAGTCTAACTTTAAAGTAAGATTTTATTCAGAGAGTAAGGGTGATAGATGAATTCGAAAAGCCCCATTTTTGTTCAGTGGCTAAAGGGGCATTTGAGTCTGAGAATACAAATAGAGATTGGTATCTTCCACTCATCCCGTAAGTTTACCACAATATAGTAAGGGGACATCAAACATATAATTCTATAGGATAGCAACATAAAATGTGTAATACATATTAATAATATAAGTAGTAGTAGGTATGATTCAAAGGCTGAGAGGAAGTCTTTAAGATAGAGATATAAAGATAGACAGAGACAATGTTATGGAAAAACACATAGTTCCAACCACACATAGATAAAAAAGAAATAAAAATAGTCAAGGTAGTTTCTCATAATTGTACTTAAATCTCTGGTACCTACCTGGAGCATAGTAGATATTTAATAATGCTTGTTGATTGGTTCAGAGTTGTAATACTGATTTTCTTATATTTTTCATTGGTTTATCTGAAACCTGTTCAGTTTAACTGAGCATGTTCAGAACCTTTTTTTTTTTAAACTTAGTGTGGGCCCTTCCAAAAAGAATTAATTCTCTGTTATTATTGACCTCAAGGGAAAAGTGAATAGCAGATATTTTCCGGTTTTAATCAAATGGATTTCTTTTGTCCCCTCACGCACTAAATCATACCTATAGATTTCAGGGAATACAAAATCTAGCAGTGTTCTCTTGAAAAAAAAAATATTACTTTTAGTAATGTGTTATTTTTTTTATTGTGTAGGACGTGTGTGTATATGTTGCTCGTGCAGTACATTTCCAAGACAAATTACCATGTGAGAGAGCAAGCCAGTATGTGAAATATCCTACACTTTGTTTTACCAGTGTTAGAGATTCTGGTCACCTTCCTCAGCATAAATTTGCAGTTTATAATCTCCATTTATATATCAATATGTTCCCTGTGTTTCAGCCTCAGTACATAGTATTCCATGTCTGGGTTCTGTGTTTTTGAATTATCTGCCTCTCTTCTCTCCCCACTAATCAAAATGCACTCCTTCCTTAGCTCTAAACATATGCACACATATACCATATGTACATATATATGTACCTATATATTTTCTATCTCCTCCAAGTCTTTAATTGCAAAATTAAATTTATCAATGCAGATCTGCAACTGTTCTGCAACTCAAAGTATTAGAGGTTGTCTGAGACACTGCAGAGATAAGTGGCTTTCCCAGGTTCACATAGCAATCATGTCACATTCCAGCAGGGGTAGAATCCAGGATTTTCCTGACTCCAGTGCTGCTCTCTGTTACTCATACCACACTGCTAGAATAGGGATTTAAGTTTAAAAAAACCAAAAGGTTATACTACATATTGTATATGTTATAGTTTACATAAATATGTAATATGTACATTATATAATATAAAATAATACAAGTAAATAAATAAACCATATTTATAGCTAATTATAGGAAATGTTACTAAATCATTTTCATAAAACTAGTCCTAAGTTGCCAGTAACAAAGACTTTTAGGGTTAGATCATTATAACAGAAAAGAAAATAACTTTTGTTACTACAATTTTTTGACAAAAAATTTTCTATATGTCAAATTGTCATTCATTATGTTTTTTGGTCATTTCTTTCCCCACCCAATTACTTCTACTTTAGGTCCTTCCCACTTGGGGAGTCTGTAGGAAACTTTTTAATAATGTATAATATAAACATTTTAATAATGTTTTATAATGTATAATAAATTTCCAGTGAGCATAGGGCACCAATATATGTAGCTTGCCCATTTTGGCTTTGGTATTTCTTTGAAAGTGATGATGTTATCCAAA
This sequence comes from Gracilinanus agilis, assembly GCF_016433145.1. NCBI lineage: Eukaryota > Metazoa > Chordata > Mammalia > Didelphimorphia > Didelphidae > Gracilinanus > Gracilinanus agilis. Next base: position 291,649,917 of record NC_058130.1, on the reverse strand, counting down.
AACAAGTCTTCCTTAACACTTCATTGTATTTCTTACCAAAGATGGAAAAAGACAATGTTACTAGGGTAGCAAGAAAAAGAAAAGCAGCTAGAGCTGCTTTTTGTTGGCCAGTCAACTGAATATTGACCAGCTGTCTTCATGAGAAAGAAATAAATGGTGGTGAATAAGCCAGAATCTAGTTTTCCAAGAAGCTCAATGATTTTCCCAAATCAATACAGCTCATCGGGCTTCAGAACAAAGGCTGAGGAGGATGGGGGTGGGGAGAGGAGAAGGAGAGGTGACAGTGATGGAAATGCTTGTGTGTTCTTTTGTGTAGTAGATTCAGAAATGCAGTTTCTTTAGTTTAGTTTTTCAATACCTGTTCAGTATATTTTGGAAAAATCTCTTGGGGTTTTTTGTTTTTTAAGAGCCAAATTGTGTTCCAGCTGGCCATGTGACATTTACAAAAAACTGTCTGAGTGGCATTAAATAACCCCCCACTTCTTTTTTAAATATAAAAGGAGCTCTTCAGTATATGTTATTTATTTTCTACTATTTGTAAAGCACATTCATTTGAATTAATTTTTCATTTTCACAGCACTTGTGGTCACCATTAACATTCTACAGTAACTTCCTGAAAATAATGTGTAATGGTAGAGAAGGGCTGAACTATTAGAGGTGGCATAATTAATGTAAGAAGAGTAACACCAGCCTATTCCAGCTGGGTCATTTAATCTTAAATGCTAAACTTTGCTTTCAAATAGTAGTATACTAGAGCAACGTGTCTCAAATTTATATAAGCTTAGAATGGCACTAAGACATTAAATGTTTCATTGTACTTTTTCATTGTTAATGCTGCCCTTTCTTCTGAGCTCTAATTCTGCACAATATTTGTTCAGATAAAGCCCAGTGTGGAGGGTGACTAATCACAGGTTTAAGTTCCAGATGGTTTTGATTACAGGAAGTGGTTAAAAAGTGACTCCCCAAACATTCAACCCAATATTGGTTGGTGGTGGAGTGGGACGGAGGGAGGGAAGAAAAATGAGAGGAGAAAGAAGAGGGAGAGTGGGAAAGAATATTTGGAGCTGCTATATATAAGCTTAATGTAATCAAAGTAGAATTTTTGTTCTTTATTAACAAAACAGTGTTTAGTGAGTCCCTTAATTACAAATTTTTTAAATCCCCAAAATGTGATAAGCCTGTCTTTTTAAAAAGATATATCTGTAGGCAGAAGCTTTAAAGTTTAAAAAAATGATAAAAGCTGACACATCAACTGGCATTTAAAATTAAAAGTGTGAAATTTTATAGCAGACCTGTTATATAAATGGCAATAACTTAGAGCATGCCCAGTAATGCCCACTTCTGGAATAGTTATTTAATGTGTAATACTGAAAACTAAGATAAATGTGCATTAGTTCACATTCATGTAGTTTTATGACACTGTGAAATTTTTGTTATAATCAAAATATCTCAAGTGGAAAATGTGTAAATATATTGATAAATCAAAAAGAAAGATTACGTGACAATATTGTTTAGAGGGAAGTTTATGTTTTGATTTGTGTTGTTTCTTTTTGCATGGGTAATGTCATGCACATCCAGATATTACAATATGAACAAAAATTAAAAAAAAATTTTAATCTAACATACACCATTGTAGTACTTGTAAAGAAATTATTCACAGGAATAAGCTGAGATGCTTTAATACTGCTGACGATATACAAATACATATTGAGTTAATTTACTCCACTGAGAAATTAGTCATTTGCCCAGTTCTTGGAAAAATACTTTCTCATAAACAGCAGAAAGAAATAATTTACATACTACACTTATAGCATCTTCAGAACAGAAACCATCCATAAAGTACCGTCTTGTTTAATAAGCTGAGAGCAAATAGATGGGTTATATTGATTGTTCAAGTTTACATGTAGCCTTACATTATTAGGGAAACAATTAATTCAATATTTATTAAATGTCTACTAAGAGCGTAATAGAGGTTCAAAGATGAAAAACAAGAGCACCCTTGCCCTTAAGGAGTTTAAAAAATCAAAACTGATTATGTGATATTTACATAAATGAGTATGATAAAAGGTACAAGTGTGATAAGGGGGGGGGTCAACCTTTTTTGTTTGTCATGGACCCCTTTGGCAACATAGTGAAGCTTACTAGCCCTTCATATTAATGTCTTTAAATGTACAGAATAAGATACAAAGGATTACAGAATAAATCAAATATATTAAAATACAATTACCAAGATATTTAAAACAGTATAGGAGAGGAATTTATGAATAAGCAAGAGACAGAGAGCATTGTGATGTACAAAATAGATTATTTTGGATAAATTAAAAGGCTTTTTTATACAAACAAAACTAATATAGTCAACATTAAAATAAAGGCAGAAAATTAGGGCAAATAATTATAAATATTTTCAGGCAGTGGTGTCAGATCTAAAATATAGAGAATTTTGTCATGTTTATAAAAACATGAGCCATTCTCCAATTGATAAATGGTCAAAATATATGAATAGGGGGAAGCTAAGCAGTTAGCTGATTCAGTAGTTTGAGAGCCAGGTCTAGAGGCAGGAGGTCCTGGGTTAAAATCTGGCCTCATATACTTCCTAGTTGTGTGACCCTGGACAAGTCACTTAACACCTATTGCCTAGCCTTACTACTTTTCCACTTTAGAACAGTATTGATTCTATGATGAAAAGAAAGGGTTTTAAAAGGAAGATATGAACATTTTTTTGGATGAAGAAATCAAAGTCATATGTAGCCATATAAAAATGCTCTAAATCATTACTGATTAGAGAAATTCAAATCAAAACAATTCTGTAGTATCCCACACCTATCAGATTGGCTAAAATGATAAAAGGGCAAAGGGACATGTATTGGAGGGGATGTAGAAAATTGGGAGCACTGATATACTGTTTATGGAACTGTGAACTGATTCAGCCATTTTGGAGAACAATCTTGAATTATTCTCAGAGAGTTATTAAAATTGGGTCTATGCTTAGAACCTGCAGTATCACTGTTGGCATCTCAAGGTGATCAGGGAGAAAAGAAAAGAACCTACATATTCTAAAATATTTTATTAGCTTTATGTTGCGGCAAAAACCTGGAAATTGAGGGGATGCCCAATTAATTGGGGAATGGCTGAACAAGTCACATATGATTGTGATGAGATACTTTTGCACCATAAGAAATGATGAACAGGTTAATTTTTTTAAAAATGAATGAAACAAGTTGAACTATAAGAACATTATATACAGCTACAGAATTGTTTAAGGAACAACTTGTGAATGTCCAACTCCAGAGAAAGAACTCTAGAGAAAGAAACAGGAAAGACATAATTTATACATACTTTTTTTGGTTATATGATACCTTCTCTAGTACAGGGAGGGGTAAAAAGAAGGGAGATGCCTGGGAATTTTAATGTAACCAACAAACAAATATATTAATAAAGAGAAAAAATTAAAGATATTGCAAATAAAAATAAATTCAAATCCTTGCTCTAAGAATATTTGAGGAATTGTTTTGTGGAGTTGGCATGTGAGCTGGGCTGAAGGAAGTGATGACTTTCAACAAATAGAGATAAAGAGGAAGTAATTTTCAGGTATAGGATATGGTTGTGCGCTTGAGGTTAAGGATTAAAAGAAATCCAGGAACAACTAATATTTCAATTTGGTTTCATGTAGGTGAAAGAGGCACTGAGGCTAGGAGTTAGGAGTAATGAGTTCTAGAGATTATCAGATAGGTAGATCTTTTCCATTTTGAAATTCTGATTTTAGTGTAGGTTCTAGCACTAATTCAACTAATTCAAAAATCCTGAGCAATTCATTTAGATTTTCTGGACTTTAAGTTCCTCATTTTTACAGTGAGGATAATAATAATCTGTCTTTTACTGACTTATAATGACTATAATAGCTGACATTTACATGATATCTTAAGGTTTATAGAAATATTTATATTATACCATTCAAGATTCATAACAACTGTGAGAAAGCTATTATAGGAATTAAATTTCTCATTCTCTAGATGAAGCTGAAGCTCTGAGAAATGAAGTAATATATCCATGGCCATACAGCTAGTATATATTGGAGTGTCAGTATTCAGAGCCAGATCTTTATTACTCCAAATCCAAGACTCTGTTCTCTATGGCATAAAGTGGTTTTTAAGTTCAAATAATACATACATGTGAAAACACTTGTTATTAATAATAAAATGGTTAGTTATACAGTTTAGAAACAGACTTTCTTCACTCAGAAAAAAATCTTGCTTTTTTTCCAAGTTTTATTTTTAAAAATTAATCATATTGTAATCTTTTGTTTTTATATCTCCTAAATTTCTCCCCATATCTCTTACCTATTGCCCTTCCCCCTTCCAGAAAACGATTCTGTAGAACAAACAAATCAAAAATTTTAAGACAAATATAAAAAGAAGAGATTTTTCTCATCAAAACCAGTCAGTGAATCAAAGATTCCATTCTTTTGGACATCAACTTTCTGCAAAGGAGTAGCAGAAAAATAAATATTTTTAACCCTTATGTTCCATCTTAGAATGAATACTAAATATTGGTTCCAAGGCAAAAGAGCAGTAAGGATTAGGCAATAAGGATCAATTGACTTGCCTAGGGTCACATAAACAGAAAGTATCTGAGCCCAAATTTGAACTGAGTACTTCCAGTCTCTATGCCTACTTCTTAATCTACTGAGCCACCTTGGTGCTCCATGGAGGAAGTGTTTTGTCCTATCTCTTCTTTGGAGCAATGTTTGATTAAAAGTCTATTTTTGAAGTGAAGTCTGATTTTTTATTGTATCCATCTCATGATGCATAGCATGAAGTATCATAGAATAATAAAAGTGAGCACTTTAAGAAAACTGGATATGATCTAGACTAGACCCAAATTTTAAAATTGGAAGTAAATTAGGCTTAAAAATTTTAATAGAAAGTCCCTTTATTGTTCAAAAGCTATTTGCCTTACTTTTGTTCTCTGAAACCAAGGCTTTTTTATTGTGTAGTGCCTATGGTTTACATTTGAAACCATCATTTATTTCATCATTAACACTCTTTTTCACATTTGTTTTTGGTAAGATTCTAATGTTACTAACTCATAGCAGCATTTGTGGAAGTAATTAGTTGTATAATCTCATGGAAATAACTTTACCTCCCTGGGCCGAGATTTCCTTACTTAAAAAATGAGAACATTTTTACATATTAAAGGATACCGTTGTAGAAGTGTAGACTGTTAGAACCAGAAAAAACCTTAAAGATCAGCTAGTCCAGAGATGTTCAGTCTATTTTACGTTTCATGAACTACTTTGGCAGTCTGGTGAAGCCTATTGAATACTTTCTTTTAATATCTTTAAATGTATGAAGTAAAAATACATAGATTACAAAGGAAACCACTTATATTGAAATAGTTATTTTAAAAAAGCTTATGGACCATACCTAATTCTGGTCCAACCCATTCCTTTTACAGAGACCCAAAGAAAATTTGTCTAAAATTACATGAGTAATGGTGAAGTTGTAAGGAGAAGTCAAGTTTCCTGATTTCCCAAGTGCAATGCTTTTCCCAAAGTTCTGTGATAAATTATTTCCAGTTCTAAAATTTCATTTTGTAATTCAATCATTACATAATAGGATTAATCAACAAGAACAACTACAAAATAGTGAATAAAGCCTTTGGGAAGTATTATTCATTATCTCTGGACTGTTCTTCAGAGGATTCCCTCTAAATTAGGTCAGCTAGTGATTCTGTAGGCTTCAGTTACTATCCCCAGAGCAAAACTATTTCTCTACACTTGTTGCAGGCTTGATGAAATTAAGCTGAGAGGTTGTTAAGTATAAAAAGAGGTTCCTTATTCCCAATTTGTATTCATAACTGAACACATTCAAAAGTGTTTACTGTAGTAAGTGCTAGCCATGGTGCTATGCACTGGAGATGGCAGATACAAAAGCAAGATTATTGTATTATATGACATATATTAGGTATATAAAATAAATTCTTAATTATCTTTTACTAATGGAGAGAAAAAAGATGATACCAAAAAAGGTGATTGCAAAATCATTTTATTTTTGTCTTTAAATGTAATTGAAGGGGGCAACTGCATAACTCTGTGGATTGAGAGCCAGGCCCAGAGACAGGAAGTCCTGGATTCAAATCTGGCCTCACCCTAGGCAAGTCACTTAACTTCCATTGCCTAGCCCTTAACACTCTTCTGCCTTGAAACCAATACACAATATTAATTCTAAGATAGAAGATAAGGGTTTAAAATAAACAAACAATGTAATTGAAGTTTTATTATGTGAATATACATCAAAAGCAACAATAGCTTTAAAAATGATTTAAATTTGACAAAGTGCATACAGGTGGAAAAATGATCTTCAAAGAAAATACTTCTACATGGACTACTTGGAATTGTACATTTGTTAATATTTAGCCTGTGTTAGTTTTATTACCATAATTATTGGTGAGATCTTTCTAGACAAAGACCACCTTTAACTGAAAACTAGTGCATTACCATGTAACCAGTGTTTAATAATGCTGAGGTGGTAATGAGCATCCTTTTCATTAGAAATTAACTACCATTATTGTACAGAGAAAATAATTACCAGAGGAGGAGACTTCAAAAAAACATTGTTCTTGTTTTTGAAAACATAGTTCTGACTATCAGCTGCTTTGAGAGTATGGTACAATATATAATTGGTCCTTGCATCTATTAAAAATAAATAAATGTTAGTATATATTAAATACCAGATAATGTGAAACATTGGTGAGATAAAGATAAAAAAGTCCCTGCCCTTAAAAAGCTCAAAATCTAATGAAGAATACAACATGCAAACAATTATGTACATACAAGACACATACAGGATAAATTGGGGGTAGTCTCAAGAGAGAAAACATTAAGTAGGACTATGAAAGGCTTCTTGCAAAAAGTGAGAATTGAGGGAATTCTTCAAGTCAGAAAAACCTGGATTCAAATCCTACTTTAGACACTTACTAACTGTGTAATCTTGGGCAAGTCGTTTAACCTTTTTAGACCTCCGTTTCTTCATTTGTAAAATGAAAGACTGGGAATGACCTCTAAGATCCCTGTAATGTGTAAGCTTTAAATCTGTGATCCTTTGTTCCTATCACTTCTGTGTGAAAAATAGTTTATTACATATTAAGGCAGTATAAACTTGCTTTTTGGTTAGAGAAATTAGTAACAAAAGTAAGCAGGCCACTTTCATTTTTCAGTTTCTAATGGAAAAAAATTGTAAGGAAGAATTCAGTGGATCCCAGACTCTAGAGAACCAAATTGCCTAGAAGGAATCTTTAAGGATTCTCAGGAAAGGCTTAAAGAGGTAACTGAAAATATCTGGCTAGGGTATTTCCCAGATTATGCACGAGGTAGAAGGAAGTCCTTATGGCCATCAGCCCCTTATTCCCATACCTTCTCTTTTTCTGACTCTATGTCTCTCACCTTAATGTTTACAAAGGTTTACAAAGCAGTTTAGTAAAAATATTAGTATTCCAATTTTTCAATGGAAGAAACTGAAGCTCAGAGTATTTTGTGACTTTAACAAAAGGCACAGCCAGTATTCATTGGGGTAAGGATACAAAAACAGGTTTACTGCTTCCAAAATCACTATTAATAATATAAAAAGAAAAAATCACAAAACTTTTATTCAACATATATAAATTGAAGAGCTTCTTCCTATCCAGATCTGCTGTGACTATAGGTGGTGACTATATCACCTTCCTGGAAGGTACTTAGAATAATCTAGTTGCTTTTTGAATACCTAATAACTTTTGAAAATAGAAAATGTCATGTTAAGGAGAACCTGTCGTTAGTTAACAAGTATTTTGATCTTATCTACTCAAAGCATTTTTGCCAACTTATAGTTATGGTCTGAAATAATGCTAAAATTTGAAATGTAACATTTTAATGCACATTAAATTTTTTCATCTGGTAAAACTTTTGAATCTTGTGTTTTATTACCCTGATTTTCTATGAAACATTTTACTACCCTTTTCAAATATCCATGTAAGTACTATAAATGCAAAAGTATATTTCTACTTTTTAAAAATAGAAATATAGATGAAACTGGCTCTAAACTTAAATATTTTAATATTAATGACTTCTGTATAGCAAAAATAATGTGATAGATTTTCATAGTATTATAAATGTAATCCTCTTTCTTGTTTTTTGTATTGAATAGATACGAAAAGTTTTTAAAATACTGTAAGGATTACATCAATGTGAGTAGTCACTGGCTGACACCAGTTTCTTCACACTTGATGATTTAGTTGATTAGATAATTTCTGGTGAAAAAAAATTCATTACCTGGTATCCAATTCCCTGGTGATTAGCTTTCTCTAATTTTAAGCTAGTTCTTCTTTTTCATAATTTTGGTAGGAACTGTCAGATTTAGAGCATGAAAGAAAACCAAGTAATGTAGCAAATTTTAGTGGATATTTTTAAATGTATTATCCTAATCTACAATGAATAATTTTGCTGTTTCTCCAGAGTAGAGATTCTTAATATTTTTGGTGTCCTGGACTCCTTTGGCAGTTTATTTAAGGTTATGGACCCCTTTTAGAGTAAAGTTTTTAATTGCATAAAATAAAATACATAAAAATACAAAGGAAATAAATTATATTGAGATGCACTTACCAAAATATTTAAAAAACAAGTTAACAGCACCCTGCAGGTTAAAAATCACTGTTATAGTGTAATTGCTAAAGTGTTAATTGCCTTCATCTTTACAAGATGTAACGATACCCATTCATTTGATATATTCTGCCATGGACAAGTTACTGTACTTTTACAATCTCTCTTGTGAGGTGGTGTTCATCAGCAGGTATGCTATCTTCCTTCACATCCCTGAGTCTAATTTACCCCATGTCACTTGTGTGTTGCCTTTTAAAAACTTCATAGCAGCAATTCCTTCCCTGTAGTTAAGAAAATAAACACAATAAGGCTATGTATAAAAGGGAAGCAAATAGTTTCACTATCCTTGCTATATATGTTTACAAAGGACTTTCTTCCTCCACTTAACCTACATGTTTCTAGTTTTCATGTTTTCATGTTTCTTTGTTGACATGAAAGAGCATTTATTAAGCTCATATTAAGCATTATTATGATGTGCCAAATGTTGGAATTATATCTTAGCTAACAGAGCTTGACCTGCCTGGGAAAAATGTTTTCTTTGCAATTCATATAAAGTAACTGGAACATTTTCATTTTTTAAGGTTATTTTGAATGTCTGTAGCATACAAAATATTACAAGACTTCAACACTTCAGTGAAATGATAATCCATTTTTCTCTCTCTGAACCAAAACATGCTCCAACATACTAATTTGATTTCTTGTGACAGATGTTGTTTGAACATAGATCTTCCAAGCAACAAACATAATACCATAGAATTTATGTGAGAAAAGTTCAAGTTGTTTATTTCCACTCTAGGAACTTGGTTTAGTGTATATGTATGTGCATATATATATATATATATATATATATATTTATTTATTTGTGTGAATTTTAAGTACACATAAGTGTGCAGTATTCTGAATTGGCAGTTATACAAAGAAAACTAAAAGCAAGTGGAAGGTTAATTAATTCTTGGGGATATTGTCTGTTAAAATGCTCCCTTAAAATATCATGACTTCTAGAAAACAAGGGGTGACTCTTGGACTGTTTGAAACTGAAAATGTTCTTTATTTGCTTACATAGTATTTAAACTTTTTTTATTAATTTTTTAAATAAAAAGTTCATTTGTTGATATTTTCATTGGACATTTACATATGTATGGATCCTAAAAATAGCTGGGAGACATTTGAATGGTTTAATCTGGCGATTTCATCTTTAGGTTAGCCATTGTCAGCTTCAAACTGTGCCACAGATAAACTATGATTTACTACTTGTTTTGGAATTCATTTCCTCCCTCCCAACCCCCAAACTCCTCTTTATCCTGTTTTGCTACAATACATTCTGTTCTTACAGTCCTGAATAGGTTTAAATGTTATCTTGAAAAGTTCAGTGGCGTGGGTCTTAGTGTATAAACACAACACAGTTTAGCAGACAATAACCTTTCATCTCACTGACAAGCTTTGTTATTGAAAACAAACCAGTGTTTGATTTACTGACTCAGGAAGCATTAGGCAACCCTCTCTCATTGTTGGAATCATTCCTCCTTTATGAAACAGTTTCTACTTACATATTCTTCTTCCCTTTCCCTTAGTCTCACCCTTTTTTCAGTACTGTAGCATATTCGAATCTTTTTCCTCTCCCTTTTTGAAGCTCATATATTTGAGACACTTGCTTTTTTGAGTTTTCTACTGCAGTGTGCAATCCAGCCAATCAGATATTAGTGTTCCCAGAAAGAGAGAACCAATCCCAGACCACCTTTTTTGCTGGAAACATGAGACCCATAGGGGAAAAGCAGTAACAAAAGCCTTTTGGTGCAGGCTAATGTTAAGTGTTTGTACAGACTTTTCCTGTTTTTAATTTTATTACTTCAAGAATGGAACATTTATTGTTTCTTTCATGTTTCCTTTCAAGCATTTTTAATTATACATTTGTACTACATTAGGGCCTCTGGAACAGAGTGACTCAGCTTATTGCATCTAAAGCTGAAATGCAGTAACCCTCTAGCAATGCAGATGTATTCTTAGGCAGTAAATATAGCTAGCATGCTAAAGAATTTTAAGCAGCTGGAAAGATCTTTGACACCACACATAGTGCTCTAGAGAGGAGACAATGTGAAAAACAAATCAGTCTTCCCCTTCTCTTTCTTTAACCATTTTTTTTTCAAAAAGGGTATTATGGGTGAGTATCTTAAAATGGTAAAATATTTTACCCCCAAAATAGATGACATTGTACAAATTCTGGCTAAATACCCAATTGTCTCTTCTGCCCTCAATATTAATTTAATATTGTCAGATCTTTTATTTCCCCGGGAAATCCAATTGCCTCAACGGTGATTGAGGAAAGACTTTTTGTATTATCATTTTGTCTGCTAGACTTGTTACAGTGAATAGAATCCAGCTGTCCCTGAAGTAATTGTGATATAGTTCTTATGGGAGTTTTCAGTTCTAAATTTTTATAATTTTTAAGGAAAACTGTCCTGTAATTATATAATGAGCTGGTTTGTAAGTTTAGGATACCTTGAAAACTACTATCTAGATCAGATTAAACATTATAGATTGAATACTATTAGGTAACCCAAATAGAATAAGGTCTTTAATAATGCCCCAATATTTTTTTCAAAGAGAAAATGGAAGCTGTGTATAAAAAACAATGAACATTTAAACTTTTTCCTTCTTTTATACTGTGAGAAGAATAACAATTTTATCTATTAGCTCAAAAATTGAGTTCTTTTAGGGTAGGCTTGAAAGTGCAATTTTTTTTGTTCTATAAATTTTGAAGAGAAATGAAAAGTGCATCGTGTACTTTATGTTGCCCTGTAACATTTGGCCAGCCGTTAAGTTTAAGAATTCACTGATACAGCACTAAATTAAATTGTCTGTAAGGCAGTGTTGGTGAAAACTGAAGAGTTCATAGGAAATAGCATTGTGGGAGGTGGGATTGAGGTATTTTTTAATTTTTTTTAATCTCCTGTGGTAGGCACTCCAAGATTGATTCTACTAGGAATAATCCTGAATTTGAAAACCTGTTTTTATTAAAAGCACTATTTTAGGACACTTTTATGTAAAACAGGACCAAATACTGATTTGAATTCACCTCAGTTTGGATTCATTAAGTCTAATAAATTTAGAGTTAACACTTTGTTGAAAGAGAACACTAATAATTGAATGCTTTTGGATCTAGTCTGGGTTTCTGCTTTCCCATGCTTCTATGCTTCTATGTATCCTTTAGGGGGGATGGGAATAAAATATTTCATTTACTGAATTGAAGAAAAAAGAACAGATTACTTTCTGTCTTCTGATTTCAACACTGGTAACTGGCACTCGGTTTTATGTTGGCTGACTGCCAAAAGAACACAATTAGATGTAGTAGAAAAATTAAGAAGTGAGTGTTGTTGTTTTATATCAGGATATAGCAAAAATGATTACCTTCTGTTTGCAGAGACATATAGGATTACACCCTCACATATTCACACACACACACACACACACACACACACACACACACACACACACACAGAGATTATTTCCTATGGTTTTTAAGTTGAGGTCATAGAAACCAGAAATGAGGAAGAGTACAAATCACGGCCTTTTTAAAAACAAATGGGAATAAGTCTATATTCATAAAAAATCAATTAGGGGGCAGCTGGGTAGCTCAGTGGAGTGAGAGTCAGGCCTAGAGACAGGAGGTCCTAGGTTCAAACCCGGCCTCAGCCACTTCCCAGCTGTGTGACCCTGGGCAAG
>NC_058130.1:291592314-291637390 GCF_016433145.1 Gracilinanus agilis | reverse complement strand
CTTTCTTTCTTTCTCTTCCTTCCTTCCTTCCTTCCTTTCTTTCTTTCTTTCCTTCTTTCTTTCTTTCCTTCTTTCTTTCTTTCTCTCATTCTTTCTCTTTCTCTTTCTGTCTTCCTCTCTCCCTTTCCCCCTCCCTCCCTTCCTTCCTTCCCTTCCATTCTTTTCAAAAAGGAAACCATGCAAATTAATATTAAATAAAAGTTTGTAAATTATTGAAACCAGGGAAATGAGAAATTAATTGTTTTGAATAAAGCATATTAAAAGATAGTCTTGAAATTTCTTTTTATTTTATCCAGAATAATATTTAATTATTTCCATGTTATGGAAATTTAAATTGAATTTGAAGTTACTTTAGATGCTTTTACTTAATTTTCTGAGGAAAAATAAATTTCTTTGGTGGCAGACTGTACCCCAGCTAGTGAAATGACCAGTGGAAGAATGGACTGCCCTTGTAATTCAGATACTGTTAATTACTTTGGAGTATGTAGCTTCTTTATGGTACCTAATTTTCTTTTTTGTTGCTTTTGCTTGCCTAGGTTTTGTGAATCACCAACAAGTGATCTAGAAATGAGAGGAGGTCGAGGAAGAGGGAAGCGAGCAAGGTCCGCAGCAACCGTGCCAGGAAATGATGCTAGTTTTGTGGAAGCTAGAGGACTACAGAATAAGAACAGAGGTGGTTCTAATGGAAAAGGAAGGAGGGGTAGCCTTAACTCAAGTGGTCGAAGGACACCTCCAAACTGTGCTGTTGAAGATGTCAAAGCCAGTCCTTCTTCTACAAATAAGAGGAAAAATAAGCCTTCTATGGAACTGGATTTAAACTCCAGTTCAGAGGACAATAAGTGTGGAAAGCGTGTTCGTAGTAATTCTAGAAGCACTCCAACCACCCCTCAGGGGAAATCTGAGATTACTTTTTTGGACCAAGGTTGCTCTTCTCCGGTATTAATTGATTGTCCACACCCAAATTGTAATAAAAAGTACAAGCACATTAACGGACTTCGGTACCACCAGGCTCATGCACACTTAGACCCAGAAAGCAAACTGGAATTCGAGCCCGAAAATGAAGACAAAATATCAGATTGTGAGGAGGCATCGAGTACCATGGCATCTCAATTTGATGAGCCAAGCACAATGGTATCAACATTTGATCCACTAAAAACACCAATATCCCCCAGCTCTGTAAACACCTCTGGGACACCCAAGAGCAAGAAAGAATTGATTAATAATGGCCCAAGTTCAATTATCAACTCAAAAGCTGGCAAGAGTTCTGGCAAAAAGAAGGGCCTTAATAGTGAACTCAATAATCTTCCAGTGATCTCTAATATGGCAGCCACATTGGATAGTTGCTCAATAACAGATGGCATTTTGGCTACTGAAATGCCCAAACTGGAAGCGGAGGGACTAATAGACAAGAAAAATTCAGGTGATAAAGACAAGGGCAAAAAAGCTAACAGTTGCAAAGTGGATAAAAACCTTTCAAAACTTAAAACTGCCAGGCCTATTGCTCCAGCTCCAGCTCCTACTCCTCCCCAGTTGATAGCTATTCCTACTGCAGCCTTTACAACTACCACTACAGGGTCAATATCAGGATTGCCCTCCCTCACAACTACTGTTGTTCAAGCTACACCAAAGAGTCCTTCATTAAAACCTATTCAACCAAAGCCCACAATTATGGGAGAGCCAAGCACTATAAACCCAGCTCTCACATCACTTAAAGACAAAAAGAAAAAGGAAAAGAGAAAGGTAAAAGAGAAAGAAAGTAAAGAGTCAGGAAGCCCTAAAATAGATATGAAGCTAGGAAAGCTTGAGGACACAAAAGGATCTGGGAAAGACTTATCAGGTCATTTTTTAAAGGACCATCTCAGCAAGAATGAAGCACTAGCTAATGGTCTATCAGAATCTCAAGAGAGCAGGATGGCAAGTATTAAAGCTGAAGCTGATAAAGTTTATACCTTCACAGACAATGCACCCAGCCCCTCTATAGGGAGTGCTTCCAGAATGGAATGTAGTCCTTTGGTGAATGGACAGTCTCCATTGCATGTGTTGACACAAAATGGGGCAGAGAGTTCAGTCACCAAAACAAATAGCCCTGCATATTCAGATATATCTGATGCTGCTGACGACGGTGGTTCTGACAGCAGGTCAGAGGGCATGAGGTCAAAGGCCAGTTCTCCTTCAGATATTATTTCTGGTAAGGACAGTGTTGTAAAAGGACATTCTTCAGCTACAGCACAATCATCCCAAGTGAAAGAATCCCATTCTCCCTATTACCATGGCTACGATACTTATTATTCTCCAAGTTATATGCACTCAGGCCAAGTCAGCACCCCTGCAGCTGGGAACAGTAGTTGCACACAGGGAATGAAGATCAAAAAGGAGTCTGAGGAAGAAATGGAAAGAAAAGACAAGGCAGAGCCATTAGATCCTAAGAAAATGGAAAACAATTCTAATTTACCACCTCAGCACCAGTCAGTAATAACTCAGAGACATCCTGCACTTGCCCAATCACTTTATTATGGACAGTATGCATATGGACTCTATATGGACCAGAAGTCCTTAATAGCCACTAATCCTGCTTATAGACAGCAGTATGAAAAATATTATGAGGACCAGAGGTTGGCAGAACAGAAAATGGCTCAAACTGGAAGAGACTGTGAGAGAAAAAATGAACTCCCTTTGAAAGAACTGGGCAAGGAGGACAATAAACAGAAAAATATCCCAGCTGCCACCATCTCTAAAGCCCCTACTCCTCCAGAACCTAGCAAAAACAATACTAAACTTGGGCCATCATTGCTTAATAAAACTGAGGAGACAGGTAAATCACAGATTCTGTCCAATCACCAGCAGCAGCTTCAGTCCGACAGCTTCAAAGCTAAGCAGATGGAAAACCACCAGCTTATTAAGGAGGCTGTAGAAATGAAATCTGTCATGGATTCCATGAAGCAGACAGGTGTAGACCCAACCACAAGATTTAAACAAGTAAGATGGCCCTAGACATAGAGAGCAATCTGAGAACTGTTTATTTCTGGGCTTGATCTAATAATGCCTTTTGTCCTATAAATACTAAGGATCTCCCCCTCATTAATTTTCTCTTTAAAAAGCATTTTTATAAGTTCTTAATATTATATAAATTTATTGGATGAACCTCTGAGGTCGTTTCAGTTCTATAAAAAGTCTGTTAATATTATATATATACATATATATTTATAAGAAGAGCTCTGAAGTCATTTCAATTAAAAAATTATGATTTGTTTGATATAAAATTTCTTCTATAATAGTGATGTGGGACATAAGACCCAATTCTAGCACCAGATCTGTCATTGTTTGTGTCCACAATCAAGTCATTTAGTCCTCTTAGGTCTCATTGTTCTCATTTGTAAAAGGAGGGGCTTGTACTAGATGGCCAAATGTTTGATCTTTTAAATTCCACATTTTCCACTAGCATTTACCAGAATGGAGTAGGTTTTGTGTCCATGTATCTTTTCAGCTCTTTTTAAAATCTTGCTGGACTTAAATTATGTAATTTCTGGGGTTTGGGAACAGGACTTCAACTTCATTAAATTTTGTAATGTTTTAAATGTAAAATCAAGTTCATTAAAGCTAAAATGAGTAGATAAGTCTGACTGACTGGCCTTTTCAGATTTCCTCAGGGCCAAAATATTAAGCACCCCTAAAAAAAATTCACTAAAATTTGAAAAAGGTCATGAAACCTCAATTAGATAAACATTTCATAGAATTGTAGGTAACTAACTAAAGCATTTTTATTCATGGCAGCCTTTTATTAATAAAGCCCTGTAATTAATGATACTATTTTTTAGGTTCTTGCCAGAAATATGGTAGAAAGAGCATTGACCTGGGGAGACAGGAAACCTGATTTCTTAGTCTTCTATCTTCCACTCACTAGCTATGTGAATTCCAAGGTCTAGGCCTCAGTTGACTCAATTATACAATGTGTTGGATTTGGTGGTTTTAAGATTCCTTTTTTTACTATGAATTTTTGATCTGCACTAAAAGAGAACAACTAAATTTTTGTCATATCTATTTTCCTAGCTATTTGTATAGATTCAGTCTTAGTTGCAGATTAATGATCTTCCTTAAGATTTCCTTCAGGACTTCTTGACCATATACTATTTGTTATTACTAATGTATGGTTGAAAAATGCTATTTAGAAATTCTTTCTTGTAAGATACTTCACTTTTGTTATATACACAAAGTACATTATCTTCACAAGATGGCAAATACCATTTTTTTTATTTTATATGTTAGGTTTTCTGATGGAAAAGTAATTTGAAATTTTATTGTAATTATGGTTTTTACATATAATAAAGAATTTCAATAAGGAACCATTGAATTTTTGTTTAAGTGATACTGAGTCATAATAATGACCAAATTTACTATTACGAGCTTGCATTTAGATAAAAATAGCCATCTTTTTAAGTGTTGTGAAATGAATATGATAAAAACACGAACAATAACATTTTGATCAATTTTTCTGAAACTAACTTAGAAATAATACCTGTGTTTCTTTGTCAGGATCCAGATTCAAGGACGTGGCATCATTATGTCTACCAGCCTAAATATCTTGATCAGCAAAAGTCAGAAGAGCTTGATAGAGAGAAAAAATTAAAAGAAGATAACCCAAGGAAAACACCTAATAAAGAGAGTATGGTACCTGGCCTTCCTGTGTCATTAACAAGTATCAAAGAGGAGCCCAAAGAGGCCAAGCAGTCTGATTCTCAATCATTTGAAGAGAAAAATATGAAAAATGATGATCGAAAGACTCCTATAAACTGGAAGGACTCACGAGGAGCCAGAGTGGCTGTCTCATCTCCAATGAGTCAGCATCAGTCCTACATACAGTACTTACATACTTATCCTTATCCACAGATGTATGATCCCAATCATCCTGCATACAGGGCTGTGTCTCCTGTCCTGATGCATAGCTATCCTGGTAAGTGAATTGTATCCTAAGAGGAAAGATTTTCATGTTTAACTCTATAGGTGAAATTCTATTCTACTTTTAGCTTTTAAAATGTTAGGATAAATTAGGAACTTCTTGAATGACACTTATTTTTCTTACTTTTATGTTAGAGTTTCATAGATGAAACTGATTCAATACAAGATATTCTTTTTATGAACTGTCAGAGTTCCTGGCTCTAGCTTCTGTAGTCTATATTCTATGTTGGACTGACAGATACTTTATTGCCTATAAAATTTTTCTAAGCACTTACTGTCAGAACTATTATAGTTACTATTCCTTTTACTTAAGAGAACACATAAATATATGAAATGGCTATAAACTCAGATCTATTGATAACCTCCATTCATCAGCATGAATTAGCCTAGAAAAAAATCTAGATATAAGCAAATGAAGATATGTTCCATTCTTAATGTAACCCCTATACTATAATTTCTAATTCCATTCCAAATCAGTGTAACCCAAATGTTCAAAAGGAAAATAAAAAAGGCAGCAAATAACTTGATGTGGCATTTGTTGTTTACCTGCAGGGGCCTATCTCTCTCCAGGATTTCATTATCCTGTTTATGGGAAGATGTCAGGGAGAGAAGAGGCGGAAAAAGTCAATACCAGTCCTAGCATCAGCACGAAAACAGCCACTGAATCTAAAGCACTGGATTTGCTTCAGCAGCATGCCAACCAGTACCGCAGCAAGTCCCCTGCTGTAAGCTGCCTTTTGTTGTTATTTAAGAATGCTATGTTTTTGGGGAAAAGAGGACAAAATAGAAAAAAGTTACAAAATATGAATGATTTTGGAGCCCAACTCTGAATTCAAGATTCTTTTTTACACTAATACATAAAGATTGCTTTTTTCCAAATTAAGATGCTTTTTTTTTCTCTTTAGGAGGGGGAAAAACATGTGATGTAATAGGATTTCATGATTTATTTTTTTTTTAAAGCAAACCTAGATTTAAGGTTTTCACATGGAAACTGAAATTCATAGAGCCCAATTTGGAAGTATAGCTCTACTAAAAAACATGTACACACACAAGGAAATCAGAAGGCAAATTGCTGGGCTTTGTAGGCATTTCCTTGATATACTAATCTTGGCAACATGTCCCAAACTGAAACTACTTTACTTTAGTGCCAATATAATAGGACCATAGATTTAGAACTGAAAGTGACCTAAGAGGCAATCTAATTCAATTCCTTGTTTACAGATGAGGAAACTGGGGTTCAGGTAAGTGAAATGGCATTTCCAAGGTCATATAGGGAGTTAAGTATGATAGCACTGAGGGCAAATTAGTGCAATTTGGGGGGAAAAAGCATAAGTATAATCAGAAAACTTAACCCAAAAACAGTTTTTAAAAACTATCTTTATTTCCATATGGAAAGGGAAAGGAGAGAGAGAAAGAGACAGAGAGACAGAGAGTTCTAGTATTAACAGATGAATGAGAATAAAAAGATTCCTATAATTTTGTAATTTCTATTATCTTAATTATGTCTTATAGAAACATTTATGGCACATAATTGGGGTTGGAGAGTATTCTTGAATACTAATCTGTTCTTTCTAAAAATTCCATTGATGTAAATTTGTAGAAATTATTTTAATATCTCTTTATCTTCATTTTTATATATAATACAATATTTAAGGGCCACAGTTAAAATAAAAGCAATTTCATCCATTTGACTTGTTAAATGGTAGACCATGTTGTACAGGTATCCCTTCCATATCACAACTTTCCCCATTGTAGTTTTGAGATATTACAGGTCAGCCTAAGAAATTAAATGGGAATTGTTTTTGAATTTTGCAGAAGCTGCAGATGACATGAAATATTTTTACTTTAACATTGACCTATTTATAGCCTACAACCAAAAACTTAACCCAAATTTTACAAGGTACTGTAAATACATAATAAAAGAAAAAGAAAATATTTAGACTTCTTCTCTTGTATAAAGGGAGGCCAAAAAACTGTTTGGTTGTTCTAGATCACAGGGGGCACCACAGTCCTAACCCTCACAATATGGAAGGGATATCTATAATTTCACATAGTTACGATCATTAGAATAACAAGGAAAAACAACTACTAAGCAAAATTAGCATCATTTTGTCTTCAAGAAATAATCTTAAATTCTGCATTTATCACTTATTTATGTAATAGAACTTGTACCACTACTCTAATTCAAGTTTTTAGAAATATTCTTTTTCATCTTTTCCTCCTTTTACTTTCTCATGATAGCCAATAGAAAAGGCTGTAGCTGAACGTGAGCGGGAAGCAGAGAGGGAACGAGACCGTCACTCCCCCTTCAGTCAACGCCATCTTCATACTCATCATCACACACATGTTGGAATGGGTTACCCACTAATACCAGGTCAATATGATCCTTTTCAAGGTCAGTAGGTTTTTTATCAATTTCTTTTTTTTCCTCTTGTACCCTGTTGATATAGCTTTTGTATCATGGATTTGATGTAACATTGGAAAAATAGTTTTCGTAGAAAAGCATTTGATATCTAATTACTCTGTTTAGATGGGAGTTGGACTCCATTAAGTTGTCACTAGTTGATGTTATCAGCAGACTAATGTCACTACAGTCACTACAGACTAAGGGTGGTAGTCCAGCTACAGAATACTAAATATAACACTCAGATTGCCATAGGAAAAGTATAAGCAACAAGAGATGATAATAGCTCTTTATAAGTATACGTGCACTGAGAGTCATTGAAATTGCTGTTTGTAAAACTATCAACAATAAAATAATTATATACAACTCTTAATACTTTCATAATCAACTACTTGTCCTTAAATACCTCAAATCTGTTCCATTGAGAAAAAGATTTTGGAAGGAAAAAATATTTCAGTATACAACTGTATATGTTATGATAGACCTTAGGGAAATAGGATCTGTTCACTTACTCATGCCTTTAATAAAACTTACTGTTAAATAAATAAATGCCTAGTAAGTGCAATGTACTATTACTGGGGAGATACATTGATAACATAATAGCTATAACTTTACA
Source organism: Gracilinanus agilis (assembly GCF_016433145.1). Taxonomy (NCBI): domain Eukaryota; kingdom Metazoa; phylum Chordata; class Mammalia; order Didelphimorphia; family Didelphidae; genus Gracilinanus; species Gracilinanus agilis. Next base: position 291,629,417 of record NC_058130.1, on the reverse strand, counting down.
ACTACACTGTAGAATTTTTTCTTTTTCCCCTCTTAACTTTTTGCATCTCTGACTATGATAAGGTTAAAATGAAATTATAGCATTTTGAAAAATCTAAGGCTATACAAAAGAACATTTAATTATTGTTTATTATTATGTATTATTGATACAATTAATTAAACAATATAAAAATAATACTAAACAAAACTCATTGTTTTTCCCAAAAAACCTTCCCCTCTTCCTAACTACTCTTTTATTATGAAAGGAATCATAATAACTAGTCACCTCATCCCAAAACCTAGACATTATCCTCCCACTCTTCACTACCCCACCCAATGTAAATTCCTAAGTCCTTTCACATCTATCTTCACCCTCATCTCTTATTGGATGTTGCTATGACCCTGCTGAAGGCCTTCATCCCTTCATTCCGGGATTATCACAATAACCTGATTGTTTTCCCTCCCCACACCAATCCATGCTCTATTTAGCTGCTAAAGTGATGTTTCTAGAATGCAGGTCCAATATTCTATTTAATAATCTCCAGAGGCTCCCCTGTTACTTTCCACATTAAATATTAAGTCTTCTGTTTGGCTTTTAAATCTGGCCCCTTTCTACCTTTCTAGTTTTCTTATATATTACTCCTCTCTAAATAATCTATGATCTAGTGACACTGGCCTCCTTACTATTCCTTTAAGAAGATAATCAATCTCTTACTTTGCATTTTCATTGCTTTCCTCCCATGCCTAAAATATCCTTCCTTTTGGCCTTTTCAGCTAGTGTTGGGTAAGGTAAAAAGGGGAAAAAAGTGATATATTATGAGTTTCAATCTCTCTATTACAGAGTTTTCTGAATCTGGAATACACATTCTTCTAAAATAATACATGAACTTAGATGGGGAAAAATAGATAGATAGATAGATAGATAGATAGATAGATAGATAGATAGATAGATGCATATATTCACTAACTTTTCATTAAAATTTAGCATTTCCATCAGTTATGATTTTAAAAACTCCATTATTCTGGGAAAGGGTCCATAAATCAAAAAGGGGTCCATGACACACACAAAAATGGTTAAGAACACCCTACACTACTAGATGCTTTTGCTTAATCTTTGTTAGGAGTTTGGGTGTTGGGAAATATTTGTTGCCTCAAAAAAAGTACTTTTTAATTGGAAGGCTTTATACAGTGTAAGGGATTATTCTTATTAATGCACTTTCTCTTTCAAAATTACTCAATCTAAGGTTATCTTCTATCTCAAGGATGTTACATCTATATAATTTCTAAAATAGCCCATATTCATAAGAAGAAAGTATACTAAACTAAGACATATAGAAGATATATTCATTTTTTTCTATCTTTGCTCCAGTTTGATATTTTTTTTGGTAATATGTTCTGATAGAATTAAAATATTTTGTCCTAGATGAACATTTTAGCATCCCTTAGAAAAGAAATCTAGTCTTTTCAAGATAAAAGCTGTTATTCTGTCTAAATATGATTCAGTGATTCAGTATACCTTATGAAATGTATTATTCTCCATCACTGGGAAAAGTTATATTCTAACCAAATAGGTGACTGTTTATTCTGTAATTCAATTCAACCCTTGTTTCCTCTTGTAATATGATACTTTTTATTTCTGCTGGTTTTTTCTGTTCTATAATATACGTAAGCCATTTAGCACTATATAGTGCCAGGACTCAGAAAGGAACATGAGACAGAAAGCTAGATTCTGTTAAACTGGCTAGTAAATAGGAAAACTCAGTATATTCAGTAAAGACATATTAGTCAGATTAGGCATCTTGTACCTGATCTTTCTTGCATGAGGTGTTTCATGCATTTGTTTAGGAAAGGAGAAAGTGCTGCTCTGGATTCCGCAGAGCTTCAATTGTACCTGGATTGTCTTTCAAAGTCCACAGAAACAGAAACCTTTTTTTCCCTTTTTTTTTATCCATTAGGGTTAACCTCTGCTGCCCTTGTAGCTACTCAGCAGGTGGCTGCTCAAGCATCTGCATCTGGTATGTTTCCTGCACAGAGAAGGTAAATATCCCATAAATTTTGAATTACTTTTAAAGAGACATTTTAACAGCAAAAAAAGAAAGCTAATGATTGGGTTTTTAGACTCAAAAGTCTAGCCCCTTCTAGGCTATATTTTTAATTTTTTTACTTTATTCTAATTGTGGCATTTATTCTTCCTTATTTAGATATAGTTGTACCAAGAGTTTCCTAACATCCTTAAAATGTGTTATTCAGAATAGTTTATTATGACTACCTTTGCTTGATCATGTTCTAACATTAAAGGTATAAAAATGAGAGATTTACTTTGATAATGCTAAAGAAAAAGATACATCTAAATATATATTTTGTTTTTATTTAGCCACAGATTAAAAATAAAGTTAAATAATTGAATTTCACATTACATATTATGACAAATTTTAAATTTATTTAGGTTCTTTTAATTCAAATGTTATTTTAGAGTAATCTAAGGAATTAATACAATAAAATAAACTCATCTGCATCATAGTTTTCAGTGGTAAAGATGAAAAAGAATTTTCTTAAGATTGCTTATTTTCTTTTGCAGAGAGTGAAAAGATTGGAAATGTACACTGTCATGTGATTGGATCACATGGGGAAGCGCTTTATTACAGACATCAGTTCCATGGTGTTAATTTGAAATGCCTTAATGGCAGGCAAAAAGCAGTCATTTCATTTTTGTAAATTGAAGATTTTATCACAGAGTAACACGTCACTGTAATTAAACTTATATATACATATATAAATACATACATATATGTGTTATATATGTATATTCTTTACTTTTTATATCAGTAACCAGGCTCAAATACACAGGATCTGCTGCCAATTTGCAAGCCACACAATAAAGGAAAAAAGTGATTTTGTCATGTTGAAACGTATTAGCTACAAAAAACTTTTTGCTTTGTTTTCCTTTTCTTTTTAAATTACAAACAATGTTATGTATCAGTGTGCCTGAACCTTGCATACACTTAAGATATTTCCACAAGCCTCTCAGAAGGACTAACTGTGATGATGACACTTTCATACAATTTAGATGTCTATTTGGTGGCTCCTGTTAAGATGCATCAGTGTGAAATGTTACTGTAGTCACTGTTTTATTGTAATTGTGTATGATGGAAAATATACTTTTGGAAGGCATGGGGTTGCCAATACCACAAAAACTGTGTTGTACATAATGTATAGATTTTAAATGGGGAAATAATGAGCATCTATAAATAATGAAACATCCATTTAAAAATATTGAATGGCAAATAACCCAAATAGCCTGCATATCAGAAGACATCTGTGATTGTTCTATTACTTGAATAGTCCCACAGTTTTTTTTTTAATGTTTACAATTATCCAGTTTTAGAAAAGAGACTTTAATACCATTGCCTGGTTACCTGTTTTATGCTGTAATTTAGTTTATTTTGTGTAAGATGTATATTGAATGCTTTTTTATACATGCCTTAAATAATTTGGCAATCAAAATTAAAAAAGTTGGGTTTTTTTAATTCTTTTGTGTCTTTCTTACATTCCTGGTGACATCATAGACTAGGTTTTCAAAAGACATCTCTTAAACTTGCATTTATCAGTTGCATAACATCATATCTTATATCATGCTCTAGAAGAAAGCTTACTGGAATGATTAATAAAGTGCACAATGTAGTCTAATATTTGCAACATATTTTTAAAAATCCTATGTATTCAAATAAGGTTTGGTAGACACTAATTGATACTTTTTTAGGCTATGTGTATATGACAGATTGAAAATTGAAAATGTCTAGTCTCTGGACTTTTATCTATCACTAAACTACTATTTCTACATGATAATGTCTTATCATTTTTAAACTTTTCCAACTCCCACATGAACTGGTGATTGGGTCATTAGAGGGTAACTATTTCTCCTCACAGGATTCTAGAGGTAACTTTAAAGAGTTGGAAGTGGTTTTCAAGCACTGTCACTCACAAGTTCCCACTGATGTTTTCCTTTTATTATCCAGTTGAAATCAATTAGCCAGGTAGTTTTTAAAATGGTGATAAAAAGTTTATTAATTTCAATGATATGTAGGCAGTTTTTAAAAGGCAATCTTAATAATTTATTTTACTTATAGACAAGAATGGAATTTGTTGTGACATAAAGAACATTCCTACATATAGGAAAATTTAGTTTCTCCAAAGGGCATAGGGAACATTGTTAACAGTTCTAAAAAAATTATGGAAAGACATTGTTTTTAACTATCCAAGAAGAAAGCGCTGATTAAATTCTAAAATGTCACCTAAGTTATATGCATATTTGTAATAATAACAGTGAAAAAAGGAATATTATCTATGGAAAGAATACCAATATTCAAGAGACCTAGGTTAATTTCTGTGATTAACAAACTGTGTGATCCTTGAACAGGTATTTTAAGTATTTCTATACCTCATTTTCCTCATTTGTAATTCCAGTTTTGTTTTTGTTTCTTAAAGGTGCTAAGATTTTCCTTTAGTGATGTTCTGCTTCTTCACAATTAACATTCCATGTTTGCAAGTCATATGCATTAATAGAGCTGGCAAAGAAGTATTTCCAAATTCATTCAGATGTTTGTATAACATTTCTGCCAGAGTTACTTTCCCAACTCACACTTGAGCTGGTGGTCCTTAGAGATTAACTACTATTTTTCCTCTCAGGATTTTAGGGGTAACTCCAAAGGGTTGGAAGTGGTTTTCAAAGCACTATCACTCACAAATTCCCACTGGTATTTTCCTTTTTTTTATACAGTTGATATCAATTAGCCACCTAGAATTAATTATATCTTAGTGGTATTTACTAAGAAGGTATGGCAAAAAACAGTTGTTACAAAACATTTTCCCCTCTAGTTCTACAAGAACATACAAAGTCCAAAGGAAAATAGACTAAAATTTTGAGTCGGACAAAGGGATATATTCACCCCTGGTTAGATAGAAGTCTTTTCTTCCCTTTTTGCAGTATTCACAAAGATTTTCTTGAGGTATTTAGTTTATCCTCAGCTTTTGAAGCAAACTTTGCCGTGAATCACTGCAATTCCTGGGATACTTCTACATTTGCTGATGGTAAGTCCAAATTAGTCTGACCTTTTGAAGGTCACAAAGTTTTTCTCTGATAGGATAGGGTTAAGTGTGACATTTCCTCTGTATTCACTACCCTATCCCCACACTTAGTTGCCATGTGCAAGGCATCTGCCTCTTCAAAGCCTTTCCAACTGTAACTCATGAATCATTTTCTAGAAATATCCCCTCCGATGTCTCTTTCTTTGATATATAAAGGCCCACAAGTGTGTCTAATATTTTCAACTTGTGATCAAACTAATTATCTCCTGGGGTTTGCTCCTCTCCTCACAACATGGATTTAGCTAGTTTCACTCTGAAAGGTAATAAATCTTTGCCCCGAACTTGATTGATCGAGAGTGAGGAGTGCCAACTGTGGCTTTGGTTATAGAGTTTTCTAGGATCCTTATGCGTATTGACATAGCTTCCTGGTCACCCTCAGTAGTGTTGGGGCCCTTCAGAATTAGCAGATAATCTAAACAGGTCACCCTTTTCTGCCCTGCTAGTAAACCTCTATTTTGCTAATTGTTGGATGTGCTACATTTCAGCCCAACTTCATATCTGAATAGGGTAGTAGTCTGAGTCAGATTTTCCTTTAGAACAATTAATACTAATACATTTCAGTCATTTGATTTTATCCAAAGATTCAGAACACTCAACTTATTTATTGACTAGGTTGTTTGCACCTCGTTTATGTGTTTGATTAATTCCCTGATTGATTCAGTAGAGGTGTCCAAGTATTGTTCACACCTAGTTAACACATTTGATCCGTTGATTGATTTTGTAACTCAGAGAGCCATTAGTTACTTTAGTTGGGACTATGAGACTCTCCTCTTATATTTTCTTTGTAAAAGAATATGAAATAGTAATGGGAAAGCAATAGTGAAGCTGCCAGACTGAGAAAGACTTAAAATTTTTTAGCTCTCTTAGCCAACTTTTGTTCTTCCTTTTTCAGTTTCACCATGCTTTTTTATATAAAGCAATCTTCTTGGACAACGGTTCTTAGGATTGGTCTGGATCATGCCATTCCCCAGTTCATTAAATTTCAATGACTATTCTGGGTGACCCTGGGCAAGTCACTTGACCCCCATTGCCTACCCTTGCCAATCTTCCACCTATAAGTCAATACACAGAAGTTAAGGGTTTAAAATTAAAAATAAAATAAAATAAAATAAAAATAAAATTTCAATGACTATTACCTAATGATAAAATATAAACTTGAGGAAAATTAATTTTAATGCTGTTTCATTTGATTTCTTTTTTTTTAAACCCTTGTACTTCGGTGTATTGTCTCATAGGTGGAAGAGTGGTAAGGGTGGGCAATGGGGGTCAAGTGACTTGCCCAGGGTCACACAGCTGGGAAGTGGCTGAGGCCGGGTTTGAACCTAGGACCTCCTGTCTCTAGGCCTGACTCTCACTCCACTGAGCTACCCAGCTGCCCCCCTTCATTTGATTTCTAATATTAATCTGTAACATTGCTTTTGTGTCTAAACATCCCCCTACTCCCTGGTGAGCTCTGAAAGAGATTTCTCTGAGAGGTCTAGGAATTTCCTTATATTTCTTCCTTAAAGCATCTTTTAATTTGAGTTGTTCCTCCCCAACCGGGAATTTGAGTCCTTTTTTTTTCTTTTACATACAAAACTAACCTAAAACCAGATAATCTCCAGGAGTGATGAGCTTCTGTCCTTGGCCCCCCCTCTCCCATTGAGATAGAAGGCATTTGGTTCAGGAAGATGAAAGCTATTAACCAGACTAAACATGATCTTCCCGCCTAGGTCACCAAGAACTACTGTAATCTCCAGGCCACTTTCTCAGCTGACTTTCCCCCTTACCCCCCCCACCCCCCAACCCCCACACCCCAACTCTTCCACCCCCTGCCAACTACCATCAAACAACAGTGACTGAATTAATTTGAGAGGAATTGAGAAAAATTAGTTCACCTTCTCCTTAGGTGTCCACTAATTAGATGTTCAGGAATAGGAGGGCATTAAAGATGAGCCAAGACCCAGCCATTGACCATTAGTTTATTGATTTTTGCCCAGTCTAGTTAATAAATTGATTTTTAATATCCTGAATGCTGTCTCTTTGAATTTTTACTTGTCACAGATTCCTCTGGTTGGCTTATGAAGTACATCATAATTATTTCCCTTACTACATTTCCAGTTTTCTTATACTTAAGCCCCCCTCCGCATATCCTACAATCCAGTGATACTGGCCTCCAAAAAGACAATCCTTTCTCTGGCTTTGTGAATTTTCCTGGCTCTCTCTCATCCCATCCATACTCTCTATCCTTATTTCCTCCTCCTTACTTCTCTGGTTTTCAAATTTCAACTAAAATCTCATCTTCTTGAAAAGCTTTTCCTCATTCTCCATAATTCTAGTGCCTTCCCTCCAAGATTATCTCCATTTTATCTAGGATATGTTTGTATATAATTGTTTCATATTAGCTCCCCATTAGACTGTGAGCTCCTTGAGGAGAGAGACTTTTCTTGGTATACCCAGCCTAAGCACAGTGCCTGACACATAGTTGGTGCTTAATAAATGTTTGTTGATTGCTTATGGAAAAATGTTATGCTCCTTAATTATCACTTTAAAAATTACCACTTTTTACCTATATCAGTTCTTGTGATGCATTTTGTTATATTTGACATTTGTTGGAAATTGGTGAAATTTGAAATCTGTATTGTCATTTTGCTAAAAAGATCATATGTCAGTGTTTTTCTTGTTAAAGGAGACTTAAAATACATTTGCATATGTTTAACGGTTGCTGTTTTTGTATTTGAATGGAACAACCTTTAATTATAGAAGATCTATAAAATGAAGGAAAGTATGATGACTGAATATATATATATATACATATATATATATATATATATATATATATATATATATAGCAATTGAATAAATAGTGCTCCTGTTAGGAGCTTAAGATTGTGGCTGTTTCCCAGAAGTCAGTTTTCTGGTTTTTGTTTTTTTGCATGTGTTTTTGTTTTTGTTTAACTAAATAAGCCATACATTTCACATGAAAAATGGTTGGCTATGTGTACATCCTATAGCTGAAATTTTAATCATTCCAAGTTACTCAGGAGTATATGTACTTGTAAATGGTTTATTGCACCAAGTTCTGCTATTTTGCTAAAATAAACTGAAGATTAACATAAATACAAAGGCAGCTTATTGCATGACCAAAAGCATAAGATGATTGTCAGACAAATGTTTTTGTTCCCCCTCCAGTTCCTTACTACTATAGTATTGTCTCTGTTGACAACGTGAATTGCCAAAGGTCAGGTGTTATTTATCATTGGTATACGGTTTTTCTGGCTGAGGGTATAGTCCCTCCAATTTAAACCTTCCCAAAGGACAAGCATATTTGGCTCCATTATATTGTTGTGATGAAACTACCATGAATACTACCACAATTGTTTTATTTTTATGCACATAAAAATCAGTCCCCTCAGTGACTAATAATAAGGTTTTATTGATTTTACTACATATTATTTATTCCCAGCTTGCTCATATCTGTTTGTCCTAAACATATGCAAAAAGTCCGTGGTGCCATTAGGACACAGTGCAAATTAACTTTACCAAAGAAATAGTCATGAATGATTATTTACAGCAGTGGTCCCTTTGAATACAGAACACTGAAATCAATGTAATAAGAGCAAATGGAGCCATTTTGATCTATGTAACTGAATTTTTAGCCAGGAGCATTTTTACCATTAGGCAGATTTTATAAATTTAATAATACAGATTTTCTATTAAGATACAAGTGTCTGTGAATAACCAGACTGAATCATTCTAACTGATATAGGATAAAGCAACAGTTTAAATTATAATTAATGGTCACATCTTTATCTCTTTAACCCTTAAAAAAGAAAGAGAAGGTATTCAATAGTCAATGTCACTTTTTATTTTTATTTGCTACCTGTGGTCTTTTCTTATTTTTTCTTATTATTTTTTATCTTTTATGGTCCTCTCTATATAAGGAGTCATAAATAATTCTTAGTTTCATATTTTTTAATGAATCCTTTAGTGAAGTTTAATGTAGTTTCTGTCATAAGTTTTATTTTTCCTATCAAACAGTCTAAAAGGGATATGTAAGTTGCAACATGTGAAAAAGCAAGAATATGACAGTAAAACTTTTAAGTTTGGACCAGCCCAAATAGTCCAAACCTTTCATGTAGAGTTTTCCATTTTTATTCACTTTCTACATACATAAAAACATATTGTTATAACTTAAGTATTTTTCTTTTTTCTTTCTTCCACTCCTTCCACTTTTCTGACTGATGAATAAAGCCATATAAAAAACATATTAGTCACTATTTGATCCCTTTGGTTTTCACCTTTAAATGAGTGACTATGAAATATTTATCTGTTATCCTAACCTCTCTCCTCACTTCTATTTCAATATCTCATAAGATGTACATTCTTTCTATAGTTTTTGGCATCCAATAAATTAACTGTCAAAGAGACATCTATAATCATGTTATCCCATAAGGTCTCCATATTCTTTATTGTACCCATACTAATTTAGAAAGTAGAATGTCTTTTTGTTATTAGATAAAAAAAGCAGTTGAAATAACTGTTATTTGACCAAAATCATTCCATTTTCATCTGTAGTCTAAACATCCAAGTGGTAAACTCATAATCAATTGATAGGATATCACCCTAGATTTGGAAATAAACTCCTTGGAAATCTTCTTCATTAAAATCTAAGAGCTAGTTCAGACAAAAGAATAAAATAGCCTAGATTATATTTCATATAGTATGTACACAGTTAATTAAGATTCTCATATTATTCTGGAATTGGCGGGGATGGTAAGGGAAAAAATGTTCCTACCAAAGAGGAGAAAATGTAAACATCCTTTTGAGCAAGTTTTTACTAGTTCATTAGACATAATGGAGTAAGAATAGAGAAGAGCTCTGGACTTCAAATTAAAAAACATGGATTCAAAACCTAATTCAGTCATGCAATAGCCATAGAAATGGAGATAGCATTTTAGCTCTCAGGATTATGATGAAAATCAAATGAACATACATATATGTGTGTGATTGCATGCATACATACATACATACATATAATATTTTGTAAATTCTTAAAGCCATAGAAAAATTACATATTTCTTATCTAACTCTGACCTAGTCCTGTCCCACTGATGACCCTTCCTCTAAGATCATGCACCGTAGAACATCCAGCTACCTCATGTTCCCAACAGTTGCTGTGGAATAGTATACAAATTCATTTATTTAGCCTGGACTGTGACTCCTACCAGTACTGCTTAGTTGAATTTCAGCTCTAGAAAGGATTAATGGGTAGAAATTATAGGGAAGCAAATTTTGCCTCAATATGAATTTTTTTAAAAGCTTCCTTTCATTTCTACCTCTTTAAGATGTCTTCTATAATAATCAATACTTTAACTAGAACTGTCCAAGAAAAAAAAGGCATGAATAGAATTCTTTAAGAATTGAAGTTTTCAAGTGGGCTAGGTGATTAAAGATTTTTTATGGGAATTCTTATTTAGGGTACAGGTTAGATTATATGACATCTGAGATCCCTTCCAGATGTGAGAGTATTTTTCCATGGCCTTAGAGATCATTTAGTCTGACATTCTTATTTTTTAGGGAATTTAGATAATTTGTAGATAAGTAAACAACCTAAAACAAGATTCAAAAATTTACCAAAAGTTATGTAGCTAATAAGTTCCAGAACCATATTTTTGTTGTTTTTTGTTTTATTTTTGCTTTCAGTTATATCATGTTGATCTTCCTCTGTTGAAATTTTAAAAAAACTATTCAAATTTTGCATGTTAAATTAGATGCTATTTCTTTAGTTTGATAGGAAATTATTATATTTCTTTTTACTTAGGTTATTATTATTCTATATTTAATATACATAAGAAATAAGCATTTCTTCATACAAAGTGGCACGTTTAAAGAAGACTGCATATGAAACCATGAAGCTCTTCCTTACAACTTGCTTTCATTAAAATAGTTAATAAATTCAATATATTACTTACAAAGCTATTCTCCATTTCTCAGTTTACTTCTCAATTTATTGGTCTTCTCTGCATTTAAAAATGTTTCAATGACCCTCATTTTTTTTGCTCTTAGTATCTGTATTTTGTATTTCATTAGTCCTTGTATACTTCGCAATCTCCTTCCTTCATTCTCTAGGATTGAAGACTTCTTCCTCCTTCAGTTTGCCTATTTCCCCGTTGACTTTGATTCTGTGTGGATGAGTGCATGCATACATTCGTGTGTGTGTGTGTGTGTGTGTGTGTGTGTGTGTATAAAATCCTCTTTTGTTTGGTTTATGGGGTGATGTCTGTTCCCTCCTGCCTTTCTTCTATTTTTGTATATTCACCCTCTTCTTCCTCTTTTCTATAATTGTGTATTCCATTTACCCTCTCTTTTCTTTAAGAGAGCTTAAAACTCTTAGAACAGAACTAATACACCTATCGTCTTATTTAAAATTCCTTCACCCAATGCCTTTTGAAAACAAAGTTCTGAAGCAACCATTGCTTCTTCTCTTATTAAAAGGTTAGTACTTCATCATCATATATATCCTGTTTACATATACTCAAATAAATGTACATTTTTAAGTTTTTCTTAACTCATATTTGCATTTCAAAGTTCCTATTCAGCTCTGTTTTTAGTCAGAAATGATTAAATATCTAATTGGTAGATTCTTTTTCTTTTGACTTTGTCTTGAGGTTTTATTAGAAATAGTTTTTTTTTTAAGATTTCCTGAAATATAATAGCTAGTTACCATGTTTGCTTTTAAACATAGTTTTTAGAAAGTCCAATGATTTTGAAATTGTCTCTCTTTAACCTGTTTTCTAAGTTAGTTGTATTGATATTAGGTACATTGTATTTTCTCCTTTTTGGTTTTTCTACTTTTATATTTATTTTCCTCTCATGAGGTCGATTTTTGCATGATTTATTCTCATTTTAAGGAAAACCTTTACTTGAGTAAAGTTTCACTTTCTATTCTAAACCATTCTCAATCCAATTCTTTCCTCTCAACTTTTGTGAGAAAATCTATTTTTTTTTACTTTGTTATCTCTGCTTGCAGTTGTTATGGAATTACTCTCTAACTTAGATTTTTTTTGGAATCTCTGTTTTCTAATAATTCTTTATAGTAGCTAGCACTTCAGTTTGTTTATTTACATCCTTATCCTGAGTTCCTGACTTGGGGTCTTGTGGCAACACTCACTTTGTCCCTTAATATTCTTTGGGTGGGGTATTTAGTCTTGATTTTAGTCATCTGAATTCACACACTGAAGGAGTTGGGGGAGGGGGAGAGAAGGTAGACTGCTCAATAGATTGAATCACGTCTAGAGATATGAGGTCCTGGGTTCAAATTTGACCTCAGGCACTTCCTAACTATGTAACCTTGGGAAGGTCACTTAATCTCTATTGCCTAGCATTACAGAGTATTGATTCTAAGAGGAAAGGTAAGGGTTTAATAAAAAAAAAAAAAGAATGCTTTTAGGTTTTAAGACCCCTTAGATCGTTGAAGTTCAGAGAATTGAACCTTCAGGGTTCCTGGCTTCTTTGAACCAGGGCTATGGAATCCTAAGGCCAGAGTCTTTCTCTGAATGATTATTATTGTTGTGAAGGTTAGAATAACAAGATTTGACAACTGATTGGATATGGTGAGTGAGGGGGAGTAAGGAATCAAGGATAATGCAATGATAATAAAGGTCTGAAACTGAAAGATAGGAAAGTTTGTGGTAGCTTTAATAGAAACAGAGTATTAAAAGAAGGGCTGATTAAGGGGCAAAATAATTAATTTGGTTTGTGAATTTGGGGATTTAAGATACTTTAAATAATCCAGTTTGAAATATCCAATAGCCAAATGGTGGTTCAGGGCTAAAGCTCAGAGTATTATAATGGGAAAAGGATAGAGATAGGATAAGATTTAAGAGAAATGGAAGGCTGTAAAGGAAAGGATTTTAGCAGGCAAAAGGCAGAGGAGGAACAGTTTGGAAGTGATAACTGCTAGAGAGTGATTTGATTTCCTGTTGGACTATATTTTCCCTACACAATTTACTGTGGAGCAGTAGTGTCGCTATAAAATAGAAACAGAGATCACTACACTTACACAAAAATCCTTTAGGCCCCACCCATATTGACTTAGAAAACCACATATTAAGAATATCTATGTTTTATTATATTTTTATTTATTTTGCTAAATATTACCCAATTACATTTTAATCTCATTCAGGCCATGTGGGCAGCATTTCAGACTAAAAACTACATGGTTAACACCTTATATAGAAGGAAAAAGTAGCTGTTCAGACATTCAGAAATTCGCAGGAGACAAATCCAAGAAAAGATTCAATAGTAAAACCCACTGCTTCAAGTGTCTACATGCAAATACTAAAACTTTATGAATCAAATAAGGATTGGTGCTGTGGGATAAGGGATATTAACTAATTTCTCCAACCCATAACCTTATCCACAAACCAAGAAAAATTAAGGGCTACAAAAAATAATAGGAATTTGTTCTTAGCTATGTTGGCAGAAAAAAAAGAGTAAGACTAGAAAAAAAAAGTAGGGTCGTTGCTTGAGATAAATAAAGCTGACGGATGATAACAACAGAGAGGAGCTAGAATCAATCAGTTTTCAATTTGTTTCTTTTTTCATTGCAAAGAAAAAATTACTGCTATTCTAATGGCTGAGTAAAATTGACTAACAGAAGGTAATTACCCAAAAGAACTAAGGAGATTGTTATAAAGCATAAAAAATGTCCTTAATGAGTTCAATGGCCAAAATGAACTATAGCTTCAAGCACTGAAAAAAATGGTGTTTGTGTTTTTTGAGCCACTGTTAGTGATATTTGAAAAATAATGAAAAATGAGAAAAGTATCAGAAGATTGGAACAGAAAAAAAGTCCTGATTTTCAAAAAAAAAAAAAAAAGAAAGAAAGAAAAAAGAGTTTGCAAACTAGTCTATTGAGCTTAAATTCTGTTCCTAGGAAAATTCTAGAAAAGTCATTAAAGAGATAATTGAAGACTTCTGGGGATGCAGCCAAGATGGAGGAGTAAGTAGAGAGCAGTGCGATTTCACCACAAAAACCCTCACCCAGCAAGAGTAAAATATCTCCACAAAATGAATAAAGAAGTGAAAGAACAAATGAGGAGACAGAGTGAAACAACCCTCAAAGAAAGAAAAATCCAAAAGACAGCAAAAGCCATCTGGGGACCTGAGATGAGGAGAGCAGAGCTAGCAAGAGGCATGGCAACCAGTAAAGAGGAAGCCAAGAACAAAACATACTTCCCAGCCCCCATCCCAACATCTGCTCCCACAGGTCCCAAGCTTAAGTCCTACCTAGCTGGCAGAACCTAAGATCCTGCCAGGGTAAGCCAATTCACATCCCTTGACATTTCAAACCTGTGGAGAAGTCTAGAGTCCCAGTCCAGGGCAATCTGGGCTGAAGGAGCCCAATCCACATGAGCCCAGAGGGAAGCCAGGAATACCAGCATGGGTTTGGGATGAGGGCAAAATCCAAGTTTTGAGGTGAGGACACAGTTCTCAGGGAGGGCTTCCCCAGGATTTTTTGGCCCAAAACTAAGGGTGGAGCCCCAGGACAGGGCAATCAAGGATGTGCCTGATTGAATCAAGAACTAGAGTCTAAGCCTGGGGCTAGAATTTGATCAGCTCCTGACCTGATCAAGTTCAGTCTGAGATCAGTTTACACCTAAGCCTGAGGAAAGTCTTTAAGCTAGCAACATCTCTAGGGTCAGTTGAATCAGCATGGGGAAGGGGCTCTCAGAACTCTCAGCCTTTAGACCATCTGGTAAACTAGTAACAAACCAGAAAATAAGCCAAAAATAACATCAAGGAGGGATTGAAGTTTAAGTGGGTACCCCAATTCTCAGAAAGGAGAGCCTACCTATAATCAGATAGGAAAAATGAGCAAACAACAAAAAAAGCAGGTAACCCTAAAGAGTTTTTATGGAGTCAAAGAGCAAGGTGCAGACACAGAAGGAGACAGGGAAAGCAAAGGAAACATAGGCAAAATCCAAAAGAAAAATATGGAATGGACACAGAGTCTGAAAGAGCTAAAACAAAACAACTTCAAAAACCAGTTATTCGAGATAGAGGGAAAGTGGGGAAGAGAAATGAAAGTGATGTAAGAAGAAAGAAAAGTGATTCCAGAAGAAAGGAAAGTAATGCTAGAAGAAAGCAAAGTGATGCAAGAAGAAATGGGCCAATTGTAATTGTAAAAGGAGAACCAAAAACTGACAGGAAAACCAGATCTTAAAAATCAGAATTGATCATCTAGAAACTAATGATTTAATGAGAAATAATAAAGCAGAATCAAAGGAATGAAAAAAGAGAAAAACATGAAATATCTTATTGAAAGAACAACTGACCTAGAAAATAGACCTAAGAGAGACAATCTGAGAATTATTGGACTACCTAAAAGCTATGATGAAGAAAAATCTTTGTATGTTATATTACAAGAAATCATCAAAGATAACTGCCCAGAGATCCTTGAACAAGAAAATAAAATTGAAATTATAAGAATTCACAGATTGCTTCCAGAAAGAAATCCTCAACTAACAACTTCCAGGAATGTAATAGTTAATTTCAAGAGCCAGAAAGCCATGGAAAAAAATCCTTCAAACAGCCAGAAATAAACCATTCAAATACCATGGAGCTACAATCAGGATCACTCAGGACCTAGCAGCCTCTACATTAGCTGCAGGATACAAAATAAACTTATATAAATTATCAGTATTTTTATATATTACCAACAAAATCCAGCAGCAAGAGATAAAAAGAGAAATTCCATTTTTGTCTTTTATATCATCAAGGTATTTTAAATGGAATTGAATCTTTCTGCCAAACCAAACACAGGAATTATTTGAAAACAATTAGAAAACACTTTTCACGAAAATAAAGTCAGATCTAAAGAAGTAGAAGAATATTAATTGCTCATGTGTAGGCTGAACTAATACAATAAAAATGACAATTCGAACTAAATTAATTGACATATTCAGTGCCATAACAAACTACCAGAAATTTATTTTATAGAACTGTTTAAAATAATAACAAAATTCATCTGGAAGAACAAAAGATCAAGAATATCAAGGGAATTAAGGAGAAAAAAAGGTGGAGTGTTGCCCAGCAGTACTTGTATAACCCCTTTACCCCTCAGAGTCATGGACTTCCTGTCCAACCCAGCTTGTTCCATCTGCGTGCCTATGCTGTGTGACTGGACATCACCTAAACTCACAGGTGATATGTGCAGGGACTAGGAGAGGATAAAGGAAGGAGTGAGGGAGTGCGCACAAGCTCTCTATTCCCTTGGACAGCAGTGGTGCTGGCTGAGAGCTATGTGGGTGGGGCAACCACATGATCAGATTAGAAAATAGACTTTAATTTCTATCTATCTGCTTTCTTTAACCAAGTGATTATTATTTAATAATAGTATTATCAATTAATTATTAATAAACTCTATGGAAACTAAGAACCAGGAGTTTGTAATTTAATTAAAAATTTAAGATTTTACTTGAAAATTTAATTAAAAATTTAAAAAAAGTTTAATTAATTAAAGATGGCAACCAGAAATCTGGAGTTCAGAACTCTCACTTCTCCTTTCTAAGTTTGTAGGGCAGTTTTGCTTGTTTGTTTGTTTTTAAAATAGACAAAAGGGCAGATTATCCTCATGGCCACCACCATCCATTGTTTTGATACCATAAAAGCCTTTTAGAAGCCACTTGCTTCTACTGGTAAACTGAGCTGCCTCTGCCTGTTCCTCTGCTCCCCTTCCCTATCCAAGCTACCTGAAAGTCCTTGCTGAGATTGCTGCCTCACCAGGTGGAATTAATCCCCCTCTCCTTAAACCAACTCAGGGCTAAGTAGACTTCGAACAGCTGAGTAGCCAGCCCCAATTCATCACCTTACTGCTTCCTGGTAAACTGGGTTTTTAGCAACAATCAGCTGGCCCTCACATAGCTCCACCTGGTGAAAGAGGCCTCTACTAGCTTCCACCCCCTGGCTCCCTGCCTCCTGGTGCAGCTACCTGCACTCTGACCCACTTCCCTTCTACCTGCAGGGAACCACTGGTTCAGTGAGCACAGTCTGGATCCTGACCCTGAAGGCCGGACCACAAGCTCTCCCAGAGCAGGTGCCATTTTTTTTTTTTTGCCCTCCCAGTGAAGTGGTGTTAGTGTTCGAATGGGTGGCCAGCAGAGGAACACACGAGACAATGCAATCAAAGCAGGAGAAAGCTTTATTGCCAGTGCGCGCTGGGGGAACTCAGCAAGAGAATCCCAAGTGGTGCATTCAAAAGAGGGAATATATATGTTTCAAGGGCTAGGGTATAGGTGCCTGTGTCTTAGGGTTTGCTAACAGCTAGACAGTGGGAGTAGGGATGTTTCCAGGTACCACAGAATATAACTCTTAATCTTCAAGGCTGTTCTGTCTAGGGAGGAGTGGTGTCCCTGGGACTGTGAGCTAGGGAGGAGTGGTGTCCCTGGGACTGTGAGCTAGGGAAGAGTGGTGTCCCTGGGACTGTGAGCTCCAGATAACCATCCCGCTTGGCAGAGCATGACGTTGTAAAAACCCCCCTGTTCAACAGGGTATGATGCTGTCAAGTTGTTAGTTATGAGCTTCTGCTTTTTGGCTACAACAGTGGCTCCCTGACAAGACTCTCCCCAGTAAAACCTGCAGGGTTGAGACACCACTCAGAGCTAGTGCCCCAGTGCCCCATCCCCCCAAACCTGTAGGCCCACTTGGAAGCACATGGCCCAGTACTGGCTTTTTACCCCTGTGTGGAGAGGGTAGGGGTAGAGGAAGGGAGAGAGCTCTTCTCATCCTCTTAGCTAAAACTCAGGCTATAACCTGAGGGGTGGTTTTGCCTATAAGGCAGTTTTTTGTTGTGGGTGTATGTGTTTCATTTTGCCCTAAGTCAGGTTAAGACTTTTCCACCCTCCATTCAAATACTAGCAAACTAGGGCATGTCTACACCCACAGCAATTTTCCTTCCTAATCTTTAGGACACACTGTCCTCTAGCCCTGGGAGACCGTAAGCCAATACACACTAGGGTGGCACCATCTGCAGAGAGGAAATAAAACTGCAGATAATTTTATAATTAAAATAAATCTAATAATTTCAAAATAAATAAATATATGAAATGAAATGAAATATAATTGAATATATCAAACTGAATTGAATCAAATTGAATGAATTTAAATAAAAGAAATAGTAATAACTAAAATTAGTAATATTGAATTAAATTAAACCAAATTAAGCCAAACTAATTCAATGTAATATTAATCAAATATATTAATTCAGTGCTTTATTATTTCAAACATCATAATAAAAATAATAATCTTAAAACATAATAATAACAGCAAATATATATATTTATTATTGGTGCTACTGCCTTGCATTAGTTTCTTATTTAACCTTGCTCTAGTTGCCTTCTACAATAAAATTAAAGGAAGTTGTGTATCGAGATTTTTGTTTGTTTGTTTTAGGATTCTTTCATTATTTAAATTGATCATTCAGCAAGTCAGAACAGCTCCAATAGGCAGATTAAGACAGAAAAACTAGAAAATTTTCTTCTAAATACAGTCAAAAGACTAGACGCTATGGGAAATATTGCAACAAATCAGAGGAAATCAGGAAAAATTCCTCCAGGTTTACCCCTGCATAAACTATTGGATTCTTGGGATGATCCTAATAATTCCTAAGGAGGCTTGGATGACCAAAAAAGAATTTAAATTTTTTTTGCAAAGCTTAGACAGATAAGCTGGCCAACGTATGGTTCTTTTGAATTTAAGGTTTTAAGAGATTTGAAACTGGCCATTGACAACAAGGATTCAAAAGATTTTGCCTACTGGCACTTATGGGCTCACTATCTTTTTTTTTTTTAAACCCTTGTACTTCTGTGTATTGTCTCATAGGTGGAAGAGTGGTAAGGGTGGGCAATGGGGGTCAAGTGACTTGCCCAGGGTCACACAGCTGGGAAGTGGCTGAGGCTGGGTTTGAACCAAGGACCTCCTGTCTCTAGGCCTGTCTCTCACTCCACTGAGCTACCCAGCTGCCCCCTTTGGCTCACTATCTTGATAAATCAACCAAGCCCAGTACCTCATTGCCTCCAGGGAGGAGGCTATTGATTCTTTGGATCTAGGCCATTCTGGCTTAACTTCTTCAGTTTCTCCTCCCAAACCCTTGATTAAATCTAATAAAAACAGACACTTCTTCCAAGACAGCCCACAAGAAGGCTCCTTCTCTAGATCCAGGCCATTATTTAACTCTTTCCATCCTCCTTCCATGACCCTCCAACCTCCCAGCCCACCTTTGGTACCATGTCTCTACCCCTCCTTACCATCTAAGCCTACCCAGTCTCTGCCTCACTCCGTCCACCCTTCTTCTTGCCCTTGCGCTTGCCCTAGCCACCTTCACCCAGCTTTTCCCTGCCCACTGCCCAAACCCATCCTTTCCTATCCCTTGCTCAACTTTTTCCCCTATCTCTCCTGCCCCCACCCTTTTCCCTACTGGCCCAACCCCTACCCCTTCTTCTCCCCACAATTACTCTCCTCAATTGCCTCCTAAACACCTCTGCTCCTGCTCAATCTCCCTTTGCTCTGCCTCTTCCTCCCCTGTCTGGCCCATCTCTCCCCCTGTCCCTACCTCTTCTCCTTCTTCCCCACCCACTCAGCGCCAACCAGAGCAAAAAGCCAAGCAGCAGTAATCACAGACAATTCAAATAAAGACCTGTTCTCTCTAAAGGATGTTCCCATTTACAATAAATGAGGGAACTTAGTAAACATTCTCTCCACAAGACATTGAGAGATTTTTTAAAAAGCCTTCCTTTGAAGATGATCCCATTGTAGTCATAAATATGTTTGAAAGCATTTACCACTTATATAATTCCACGTGGCTTGACATAGAGAATTTGCTCCACACCCTGCTAATGGGAAGAGAAAGATGACCCAAATTCAGAGGAAGATTACTTACAACTATGCCAAATTAGGAATGCATTACTAAAAGCAATGAAAGCTTGTTCTGACAGACCAGGTACATGGACTAAATTTGAAGTCCTAAAGCAGAAAAATGATGAGAACCCATCTCAGTTTATGGATAGGCTTATTGAGCTGGGAAGCAGATATATGGACCTAGATCTTTCTAGGGAAGGAGATGTTAGACACATAAGAATGCAATTTGTAAAAAACTGCTGCAAGGTGGTTAAGAGCTATTTTATGATTGACTGTCCAAACTGGGCCAATATGGACCTCAAGGAATTAAAAAGAGTGGCAGTTTGTGTTTTTGATGGACCTGTGTTAAAATCATTATCTAGGATAAGTTGGATGCCACCTTGACTGACAGAGATGGCAGTTGAGAGATTTGGAAAGCTCCCAGGTGCTGTGAGCTAGGGGCAAACATCGGTTGAGCCCACCCTATAAATACCCCCTTAGGAATTACAGTTGGGAGGTCTCAGAACTCAGAGCTGAGACTTGAGCAAACATCTCTTGGAGCAAGAACTGGGCAGAGGGAGGCGAAGGGTAAAGGGTGGTAGAAGAAGAAGAAGGGTAGGCCAGATCCAAACTGTATCTTGTGCTTGACTGAGAGAGAGCTAGTGAAGCATCAATATTATTGGTAGTAGAGCTGAGAGAATACACAGATCATCAATCCACATCCACATTAATAACCTCCCCTATTCACTTATTTGGCTATGGCCAGGTCAGGTCAGAGATAGAGAGATGGTGAAGATCTCAAGCCTCTACCAGCCTAGCAGTCTCCAGTCCTGATCAACAATTAGTAGCCAAATTATAGCAATAGGGTTCCCAATCTCCAAGGCTATTACTGTGTTATCCTTTTCCCCATCAATAGATAATACAGTGATTCAACAAGTACCTTCCTCAGTGCTTATTCTATCACAGCCTTTAGAAAGGGAGAACTAATATGCAGTCAGATACTTATCATTTCCAAAGCCAATCAATAGCCTATTAACAATTAAACCAACCTCAGGTTGGGCCTAGAGAGGTTAACCATCTACCTAACCTTTCAAGAGGTCCCCACCTGGGCAACTGTTAGAAAGAAGTCACTGACAGGGTTAACCAGCCAAACCTGTCAGGGAGAAGAGGCATAGATTACAGCAGCAGCTATTGTGAGAGGAGGGGATGTTCCTCCTTTACCAACAACAGCTGGCCCCTGATCTCTCTTTCATCCATACTATCCCTAAGATCTACATACCAGCTATTCTCTAATATCTAGAAAGAAGATCTAGAGGGATATAGTAATAGTAAGAGGATATATACGAAGATATCTCCTTTTTAGTTCTTTTTAACACCTGGAAAGAAAGGTAAAGAGAACGCTGGCTTAGTGGAGAGATTAGAGGAGACATTACAGAAGGAAATAAATGCGTTAACTGAAAAAGTTGAAAAAGCAACTGCAAAACAGGGAGAGGTCATAGCTTCTTTACAGGAATCTACAAAGCAACCACTAACATGTTATTTTTGTAGAAATAAAGGTCATATAGCATAATTTCAGGAAGAAGAATCAGGAAAACAGAAATAGAAACTTGAGAAATAATAACAATAATAGATCCTCTAATAGGATCAGGGATTGTAATAGAGAAAAACATAATCCAAATTGAAACATCCAATATGGGGTTTGTCCTCACTGTTCTCAGTGCAGCAATCCCCCTCAGTGTAAGGGACCCCAGAAGTGTGGCCAAAGTAATCTAGATGAATGATGGTACTCAGGAGGGGAAGGGAACTCAAAGAGATACATTTTAAGCCTTTACAGACCCCATTGCCTTATTGATGTTCACTGTTTCAATTTGTTCCCTTCTTCATAGTGAAGAAGTCTCTGTAATGTAATTTTAATACAAGGTGTATATAATTTCCTCTTAACCACTCCAACAACTATCAAAATTGGAGAAAATGGCTCTTGGATTCATTGCTCACATGTAAAACAAGTACCTTCTATTGACACTGATTTGCTGTATCTTGCCATATTTGCTGCTTATTTGTTTTAAGAATTAATTTTGTTGTTAAGTTTGCATATTAATTTAATTTAAATATTCTGTTATATTGTCACTTTCAGCTACTATGTTTTGGCCATTAGCTACATAGTCCATTATGTTGGCTTTATTTGTACCCTCCTCTTATGATTGTGGGGATTTTGGTACTTCTTAGAATTTTCATTAGTTGTGCTACTGCTTTTAAAAAGTTTTTACCTGATGAAAAAATTATGTACACTCACACCATGGATCATTGCCAAGTTAAAAAGGAAATAGAACTTGCTTTTGAGTAAAAACCCTTTGTGTTGTGCCTCTGTTTGGTTGATACATTGTCACATGGAATGTGACCTATGAATTCCTGTTTTTTTTATTATTGTTTTTCTTTTTATTTGCAATAGGATATTTGATTTTTTCTTTTTTTCTTATTTTTTGTACTTGAAGTACATAGAATCAATATTAATGTTTTTTTTTTATTTTGAAGGATAAATTAGCCCTAATATCAATGCATACCCCAAAGCTCTAGACTTTGGAAACCTGCCATTAATTGTTAAGTATCATGGGGCTTTTACTAGTAATTATGTCTGATTTCAGAAGGAATTAGTAAAGAGCAACTGCACAGTGCTAGAATCACAAGGTCAAGGAGACCAACAATACCTGGGGGATTGATGAGGATCTACACCAAGACAGAGGGCTTGTTTTTGAAGTTCAAGGAAACAGTTGTTTGACAACTTCAGACGCTGGACTTCCCTATGTCAGATTCCTACAAATAGCTTAGTTTGGCTTTCATTTTGGCTCCCCTATTCCTGAGACTGAAGACAAAATCAGAACAGGGAATCATAGTTCCTTTTTACCTCAAAATCTAGTCCCTTCTCTTTTATAGTATGGCAGTTTTCTGTAGTCCTGGCTGCCAATGGGTAGTGCAATATTGCTGCAATTGTCCTGCAGGATTGTAGGATATAAATTACTTTAATTGGGCCTTGCTGGTGATTCAAGGACCTATTACAAGTTTATTCTTTCTTACTTATAATTTTATACACATAAGATTTTGATATTTAATATTTATCCAGAATTTAATTTTTTCTCTTCTAGTTTGTGGGGTTTCAACTTTCTTTTAATTGATTCTTATACCTCATAACTCAGCCATGTATCCCAGGTGTAGTACAGAGAGAGGGGGTCAGAGCAGTTTTTCAGGCTTTGGCTGAGTTCTGAAGACAGTTAGGAGTTTAGAATCTTGGAGGAAAGTTTCAGTTGGACCTGGGACCTCGTGGAGAGAGTCAGGGCCAGCTGAGCTGCTTCTTCTCCTGTTTGAGATTGAAACTTAGCCTAGTTTTGGAGTATTTATTTGAGATTTGTTAATTTAGATAAACCCTTTGAATCTCCATACCCTACCTCATTTCCCTACCTTCCTTCCCTTACTTAAATGCCTGCGAGGAGTGAATAAGGAGAGTGAATCAGAGAGTAGTTTCAAATCTGTGAGGGTTCAGCTATACTCTTGCAGTACTTTATCTAGAGAGGTTAGGTAGTCTTCATCATATTTCCTTTTGATTTCAAGATCACCTTGAGAGTTGAGTCAGGGCAGGACCTTGCTCAAACCCCATCTCTGCTTCCCTTCCCCCACCTGAGGTTTCTTTAATCCCCAATACCTGACAATTTAACCTGAGTAGACAATAAACCCCTTTTGTGTTTAAAACAGACCTGTTAGTTACTTTGTCAGTTAATTAGTAAGAAAAGGGAAGAAGAGGAATAGAACCAACATACTGTGGGCTTGAAGGGAAGCTGGGGTATCCATCTTGAAGGAAGGTGTAACTTCAAAACAAGTCCCTTCCTGTGAAATTAGCTAAAGCCTGTAGTTAATTTCAATCAGTCTATTTCCCTCAATTTGTCTTTAGTCTAAGTCCTAGCCTATAAGCACTGCTGCTAATTAATTAAGTGAATTAATTAATTAGATTAATTCCTACTCTCCCTGGAGATCTTTGTTACCTTCAGTGTATACTCCCTGACTTCAGCCTCATATTATATCCTGAATTTCACCATTACATCCTACCTGCAACTCATATTATCTACCTAGCAAGTCCCTGACAACATCCCTTCCAAATCCCCTTTAACCTAACACCCTTTCCCAAATTCACCCATTACATCGGTTGATTCTGGTGTTGGTAAACATCCTCCTCATGGGGGATTGTATAATCATCCTAAAATCTAAGGTTTAAAATCTTTTGGAGAAATTTTAGGAAAAGAAAATCACCAACATCCCAAAGTAAGAAAGCAGATCTTTTGGAGAAGGTGTCATAAGGATGCCTATGTAAGCCATATACTGCATCAAAACATCCAGTGTAAACTTTGGGATATAATGAACTGAACTGAAGGGTTAAACATATCATTTATTCTGAATGTAAATTCTTATGCCAAAGGGAAATGTCCCTTAATTGGCATTTTGCCAATGCATCTACCAATCATTTTTTTCTTTTTTTCTTTCCTCTTTTATCCTTGAATTATTATAATTCCCTCTAGGTAAAGTATAATATTTTATACACTTCTAATAAGAGAATCTTCAGAGATATGAGATGGTTATGTGAAATGATTCATTGGGGAGACTAGGCATGTTAATGTCCCCAAACCCTCAACTAGGGAGATTTCAACATGCTCATCTCCCAACAGAATCATGGGGGAAATTGTGTAAATAGAACCCGCACCATAGTCGTGGACTTCCTTCCGGTCTGACCCAGCTTGTCCCGTTTGTACGCCTATGCTGCATGACTGGACCTAAATGCACAGGTGATATGTACAAGGACCAGGAGAAGATAAAGGAAGGAGAGAGGGGGGCACACAAGCTCTCTATTCCCTTGGAGAGTAGTGGTGCGGGATGTTGGCTGAGAGCCATGTGGGTGGAGCAACCATATGGTCAGATTAGAAAATGGGCTTTAATTTCTATCTTCTTTCTTAAACCAAGTGATTATTAACAAACTCTCTGGAAACTAAGAACCAGGAGTTTGTAATTTAATTATAACATACCAGATCTCAAACTGTACTATAAAGCAGTAATTATCAAAATAGTCTGTTACTTGCTAAGAAATGTGGATCTATGGAATAGATTAGATTCACTATATGGAGGAGTAAATGACCTCAGCAATCTAGTGTTTGATAAATGAAAATATCCAAGATTTTGAAGTAAGAACTCAGCATTTGATAAAAAATTCTGGGGAAATTACAAAACAGTATGGCAGAAACTCAGTATAGACCAAAATCTCACACTCTATACCAAAGTAAGATCAAAATTGGGTATATGTTAGATATAACGAGTGATACCATAAATATGATACCCATCGGATCTCTGAAGAAGGGAAGAATTTGTGACTAAACAAGAGCTATGAGAAAATTACAAGATGTAAAATAATTAATTTTGACTATATTAAATTAAAAAGGTTTTGTACAAACAAAAGCAGTGTGACCAAGATTAGAAGGGAAACAGTGAAGTAGAAAACAATTTTAAACAAATTTCTCTGATAAAGGTCTAGTTACTCAAATTTATGAAGAACTAAGTCATATTTGTAAGAATATAAGCCATTCCCCAATTGACAAATAGTAAAAGGATAAGAATAATCAAATTTCAGTTGAAGAAATCAAAGCTATCTATAACCATATGAAAAAATATTCTGAATCACTCTTAGAGAAATGGAAATTAAAACAACTCTGAAGTACCACTTCATATCTTTCAGATTGGCCCATTTGTTAGTGAAGGAAAGTGATAAATGAGGAGATGTGGCAAAATTGGGAAATTAATGCATTGTTGAAAGAGTTTGTGAACTGATCCAAGTATTCTAGAGTGTAATTTAGAACTATTCCCAAAGGAGTATAAAACTGTGCATACACTTTTTATCCAGTAATACCACGACTAGGACTGTATCCCAAAGAGATCAAATAAAAGGGGGAAAGACCTAGTTGTGCAAAATTATTTATGACAGCTTTTTTTTTGTGGAAACAAAGAATTGAAAATTGAGGGTATGTCCATTAATTTGGGAATAGATTAATAAATTGTGGTATATGATGGTGGTGGAATACTATTGTGGTGTAAGGTATGATGAACAGGATTATTTCAGAAAGAGCTAGAAAGACCTACATAAAATGATGCAGAGTGAAATAAGTAGAACCAAGAACATTGTACACAGTAACAACAATATTATATGATGATCAGCTGTGAAAGACTTAGCTGATCTGAGCAATTCAAGGATGTAGAACAATTGTGAAGGATGGCAAAAAAAGATGCTATCCACCTCCAAAGAAAGAACTGTTGGAGTCAGAATGCATATCAAAGCATTCTATTTTTTCAATTAATTTATTTGTATTTTTATTTTGGAGTTTTGGTTTTATAAGTATTTTCTCTTATACTAATAAATAATATGGAATGTTTTGAATGATAATGCATGTATAACCCAGGTCAAATTGCTTACCATCTCCAAGTATAGGGAGAGAAGAGAGGGAGATAATTTGGATCTTATAACTTCAAAATATGTATGTGGAAAATTGTTATTACACATAATTGGGAAAACAAAATATCATTTTTGAAAAGGAAAGAAAATAAAGGGAAAACCTTGTGGAATTCTCTTTATCTGTAAGTTTATAAGGCTTCTTAAAATCATCTTTTTGAGCAAGCCCATCAGCCCTGTGAAAAAAGCTTGTTTAGATTATGAAACTTCTAACCAATGAAATTGGACTACTGAGAATGTTTTTAAACTAAAAGTGATTGTTAATGATTGAACTCTATGCCTATTTATTCTTTAGACTTTAGCCACAAGGAATGTGTACACCCCACTAATCTTAAGAACTAAGTGGTGGTGGGGGGGTGGTAGAGGGAGGGGCGGTCTATGACCCATGTGTGCTAGTGAGTGACAAATAAAAAAACAACTGATTGCCCCTTGGGCAGACCAAAGCAAAGTTAAAGCTGCTATTTGTCCATGTTTAACTGGAAGGTGGACACAGGAAGTGATGCAAATAACTATCTTTTAAATATGATGGTAACTTACTATGAGGGGGATTTTTGCCCTTTGAACTTGGCCTTGGAGGAGGTTGGGTTTGAGACCTCAGCCTGCTTCCTTTTGGATTGTCACATGGGTGAATGAAAGATTGACTCTCTTTCCTTGGATTTTCTGGAGGCACTAGCCTCCAAAGAGGCCTCTCATCTTGGAGGAGGCCTCATGGCGAGAAGCCTTGTTTAATTAACCTCTGTGCCTTCCTTTGCTGGGGCCTCTGAAGCCCTGCCTGGTTTGGATCTTCGGACCAGGCCAGAGTAATCATTTCTCTCTCTCTCTCTCTCTCTCATTTTCCCTACTTTCACTCTTCCTATTTGTAAATAAACTACCATAAAAGTCATTCTGACTTGAGTCTTTAATTTGGAATTGTACCCTTAAATATTCAGTCCAAACATAATTTTCCCCTTTACATTATAAAATTATAATAAGAAGAGTAACAAGTGAAATCTTTTATATGTGTGTCTGTGAGTCCTGGTAAACTTTTTATTGTAAATCCATAAGAGTAAAGTTAATTATATTTATTTTCCTTTATATTTGGTTAATGAAATTTATCATTTTAATAAAAGCTTTTGGGACTGTAACTGATATCATCTTGAATTTTGAATTCAGTTATAATTGTTAGATGAGTCACTAAGTCAGTAATCTGCCATTCAAGAGAAATGCCACAAATTACTAAGAAGTAGAATAATCCTGAACTGTGAAAGGTGGAAAACTAGAAAAAAACTTAGAGGATAAACCTTGGATCAAGAATAGGATCTTTTTGGACTTTGCTTTTCCATTGTGTTATTTAATTTAGAGTACGAATGTTTCCCACTTGGTTATTGTCCACAAAACCTTCCCCCCCCCCCCCCGGGGAAAACAGAAATCAGAAGTGAGCTTTCTTGTGAAGGTCAGTTAGCTGAGAACTAAAACAACACAGTCAGGATCCATGAGAAAGTAACTCTCTTTATTGCCTCATGGTTCAGGATAAGATATGCAATGGAAAGTCCTGGATCCCATGCTGCTAAACCAAAATAGCTTCTAGATGTTAAGGCTTGGTTGCTTCATCAAGGTTATATCTCATTAATGAACATTGTTTGTTTTGTATCTTGCACCATATAAAAACTGCATTGTAACTTCAGTCTGGCACAGCTTTCACTAGGAAACTATCCTGGCCAGTAAATAAAATTATAAATAAATATTGGTTCCATTAATCTGAATTTCTGGGTGTTCGGACTCACTTTATGAAGTGTATCACTTACTTCAATTGGAGGCCCCAGCGAGATCTTGAGGTCCAGGACAGGGACATAAGGACTTTGGAGAGGGCTGCTGTGAGAGAGCATATGTGTGTGTGCTTGAGTTGGGGAGAGATCTCTGGACTCATGCTATTTGGAGCCCATGAAGGAGTCTCAAACCCTTATCCCTTTCGGGGATGTTTCTGAATCAAGACTTGGAGAATAAGTGAGTGGTACCTTCTCTGGAACCCGCCCCAGGTTCTGGTTTTTGAGATCCTGGACAAATTTTAATAGGCATTGGAACCATCTGTTCTAAAAATCAGTCTGTTTTACTCCAGAGGTTTCATCCGTTTTGCCCAGGAATTTTGGTCTGCTCTAGAGTTCTGAATCGTTCCGAGGCTCTGTTTGAACTGGAGTTCTGTTTGCCTTAGGGTGTGGTTCTGGAAATCTGGATCCAGTAATGGCTGGTGGGCCACCAGATGCGACATTAAGCCCATAGCCCAGTTCCAAGTTGAGATGTCTCTTGGAACTTCAGGTTGCTGGAAGACTCAGGTATAAGAGTGTGTAATTAAATGTGTGTCTTGTGGATTTCTGTTGGATCCTTGTCTTTGTGTGGTCTACTATAATGGGACAGTCCTTATCATTGGACTCTCAGACCCCACTATCATGTATTCTTAAGAATTTTCAGCTATTTAAAAAAGGCAGCAGCTGATTATGGAATTCAAGTTTCTCCTGGTAGACTTCACACTTTGTGTGAGTTGGAATGGCTCACATTTAGGGTTGAATGGCACCCGAAGGGGACTGCAGATCTCTCTGTGGCCTACACAAAGGTGTATAAGACACCAGAATACCCTGATCAGATCCCGTACATTGATATTGGATTGATTTACTTACTGACACCCCAAAGAAACTGAAGGCTTGCCTTTTGGGACAAAATTACTCTGCTAAAACAGAAGCTGCTTTGCTAGCCAACTCACTCTCCCAAAGAGATAAGAACAGATCTCCTGGAGGAAAAAGGAACAATCCTCCTCCTCCTGTGCTCCAAGAAGACCTTGAGGGAGCCAACCCCCTCTGTCAATAGGGAATCCATACCCCTGTACCCTCTCTACCTTTCTCCACACACTCCCCACCCTCCTCATCCCTTCTCCAGACCCCCTGTCTTCATCATTGGTACCCCCATCAAGTATCCCACTCTCCCAACAGGGACCCCTTTTACAACTAGCTCATCTCATTTTAAGCAGGGCACCCCTTATCATTTTGACCCAGGAGTCAAAGTCAGGCTGAAGGAAAAATGGCCATAAGTCAGACTGAAGGGAAAAAACAGGTTTTGTGGACAATGACTTAGTTTACCTCACTTTAATAAAATTGATGTATGTCATTTTGGAAAATCACAAATGATTCTAGAATTTCTCTAGAAGGTTACCCTGAAGAGATTCCTGTTTGATCTTGTCTTAGGCCTACTGTTTATTTGGGTTTGTGTTTTGGGGTTTTGGTTTATAAGATTACTCACAAAAATGAATAATATGGAGATATCTTTTGCATGATAATATATGTATAATCCAGATCAAATTGCTTGCCAACACCAGAAGGCAAAAGGGAAAGGAGGAAGGGAGATGAGTTTGATTATATAACTTAGGAAAGCTTGTGTGGAAATTTGTTATAGCATGTAATTGGTAATAAATAAAAAGAAGGTTTTAATAGATTAAAAAAGAGTGCAATGGGTTAAGATAGGAGAGGGAATAATAGGGGTCATTTATATTAAGAAACAGGATAAGGTAAGAGATAAGGAAAGGATGACAGTAACAAATAGGAGAATAAAGGGAGGAGACAAGGCAGGTAACCTTAGAAAGGGTAGCTTGATTTGGAACTAAGTGAGTGGGAGAAGAAAATAAGGGAGGGAGTCTTAAAAGGAATGAGAAGAAAATTAGACATGAGAGGAATAATAAGATAAAAAGAGAAACAGAGAATGAAAAATAGTGAGAAAAAAGGATGGAAGGAAATATGCTGCTAATAATCATAACTATGAATGTGAATGGAATGAATAAATTCATAAAACACAAATGTATAGCCAAATAAATCAAAACCCCAAACCCTACAATGCGGCTTAAAAGAAACATATTTAAAAATGAGAGACACATATAGATTAAAAATAAAGTAAATAAAGAAAAATGGCAAGAGTAATAGCAATAATGATCTCAAAGTTAAAGCTAAAATAGATCTAATTAAAAAGGAAAACAAGTAAATGATGTTAGAAGTACCATATGTGAATGAAGCATTATCAGTACTAACCCTATTTGCACCAAATGTTATAGCTTCCAAAATTTTTAAAGGATAAGTTAATGGAGTTATAGGTGGAAATAGATAACAAAACTATGATATAATAAATGTCTCCTCTCAGAACTAGATAATCTAACCAAAAATTAAATGAGAATCAATTCAAGGAGATATAAAAATAAACATTTATATAAATAAAATCTTAGATAAGGTAGATATGATAGCTATTTGGAGAGAACTGAAAGGGAATAGAAAAGAATATACACCTTTACCTCAGCATTCAATGTTATCTTTACAAAAATTTAACACATATTTACCACTCAAAAACTTTACACTTTAAACTTTAGAAAAGTAGAAATTTTATATGCACTCTTTTCAGATATAACAAAATTTATATTTAATAAGGTGCCATGGAATTACAGAATAAAAATTATTGAAGACAAAATAACTTAATATTAAGGAATGAGTGGGATAAAGAACAAGTTAAAGAAATATTTTTATTAAAGAAAATGATAATGATGAACTTATTTACCAAAACCAATTGGATATGGCAAAAGCCATGTTTAAAGGAACATTTATGTTTATACCAATAAAATAGCCAAAGAACAGGCCAGTGTAATAAGTATAGTGCTTTAAAAGCCAGGAAAAGGATTAATTTTACATATCCAATTATATACCAAATTGTAAATCCTAAAAGTTAAAGGTGAGATGTTTAAAATTGAATGAAAGAAAACCATCAAATTATTAAATAAAACTCAGTTTGTATTGTGGAAAAAAAACAACAAAAAAAGACACATCATTGGTTAATACGATTTTTTCAAAAACAGAAAACAAAATAAATAGCAACAAAAATGCAAAAGGTGAATTACTATCAATGAAGATGAAATCAAAGTAAATCTCTAGAGGTTATGCCCGATTATATACCAACAAATTTAATAATTTAAGTGAAATGGAAAAATACTTAAAAAATATAAATTACCTAGACTTAAAGAGAAAATAAAATAACAAAATAAATCTATTTTAGAAAAAGAAAGTGAATAGACCATAAAAGAACTCTTCTATTCAGCAGCACATGGAACATTCACAAAGATAGAACATATGCTAGGGAATAGAAACATGGCAAACAAATGCAAAAAAGCAGAAATAATAAATGCAACCTTATCAGATCATAATGCAATGAAAATAGTGTTAGTAAGAATACATGGAGAGGCAAACCAAAAACTAATTGGAAACTAAATAATATGATTCTCCAAAATAATTTAGTGAAAGAACAAATCATAGAAACAATTACTAATTTCAATGAAGACAATGACAATGATTAGACTTCTTACCCAAACCTATGGGATGCAGCCAAAGTAGTTCTAAGGAGAAAATTTATATCACTGAGTGCACATATTAACAAATTAGAGAGGGCAGAGATTAATGAATTGGGCATGCAACTTAAAAAACTAGGAAATGAATTAATTAAAAATCCCCAGATGAAAACTAAATTAGAAATACTAAAAATCAAAGAAGAAATAAATAAAATCAAAAGTAAAAGAACTATTGAATTAATAAATTAGACCAGAAACTGGTATTTTGAAAAAATAGGTAAAATAGACAAAGTATTGGTCGATCTAATAAAAAAAAAGACAGAAGAAAACAAATTGACAGTAGCAAAGATGAAAAGGGAGATCTCTCCTCTAATGAAGAAGAAATTAAGGCAATCATTAAAAACTATTTTGCCCAATTATATGGCAATAAATATAGCAATCTAGGTGATATGAATGTTTACAAAACTATAAATTGCCTAGATTAACAGCAGAAGAAATAAAATACTTAAATAATCCAATTTCAGAAAAAGAAACTGGACAAGCCATCAAAGAACTCCCTAAGAAAAAGTCGCCAGGGCCTGATGGATTCACAAGTGAATTTTATCAGACATTCAAAGACAATTAATCACAATACTATACAAATTATTTGATTTAATGAGCAAAAAAAGGAGTCCTACCAAACTCCTTTTATGACACAAATATGGTACTGATTCCAAAGCCAGGCAGGCCAAAAACAGAGAAAGAAAACTACAGAACATTCTCCCTAATGAACATAGATGCAAAAATCTTAAACAACACTAGCAAAAAGACTCCAGCAAGTGAACGTGAGGGTTATCCATCATGATCAGGTGGGATTTAAACCAGGAATGCAAGGATGGTTAAAAATTAGGAAAACCATCCACATAATTGACTATATCAACAGTCTAACAAACAAAAAAACCACATGATTATCTCAATAGATGCTGAAAAAGCCTTTGACAAAATACAACATCCATTCCTATTGAAAAAACTAGAAAGTATAGGAATAGAACGACCTTTCCTAAAAATAATAAACAGTATATATCTAAAACCATCAACAAGCATCATATGCAATGGGGATAAATTAGAAGCCTTTCCAATAAGATCAGGAGTGAAACAAGGATGCCCATTATCACCTCTATTATTTAACATTGTATTAGAAACACTAGCAGTAGCAATTAGAGAAGAAAAAGAAATCGAAGGTATCAAAATAGGCAATGAGGAGACTAAGCTATCACTCTTCGCAGATGATATGATGGTCTACTTAAAAAATCCTAGAGAATCACCTAAAAAGCTAATAGAAATAATCAAAAACTTTAGCAAAGTTGCAGGATACAAAATAAATGCACATAAATCATCAGCATTTCTATATATTTCCAACACATCACAGTAGCAAGAAGTAGAAAGAGAAACAACATTTAAAATCACCCTAGAAAATATAAAATACTTGGGAATCTATCTACCAAAACAAACACAGGAATTATATGACCAGAACTACAAAACACTTTCCAAACAATTAAAACTAGATCTAAACAATTTGAAAAACATTGATTGCTCATGGGTAGGACAAGCTAACATAATAAAAATGACCATTCTACCCAAATTAACTTATTTATTTAGTGCCATACATATCAAATTACCAAAACACTTTTTGTACTGAATTAGAAAAAAAACTATAACAAAGTTTATTTGGAATAACAAAAGATCAAGAATATCAAGGGAAATAATGAAAAAAAAACATGAAGGAAGGTGGCCTAGCACTACCAGATATTAAAATATACTATAAATCAATGGTCATCAAAATGATATGGAACTGGTTAAGAGACAGAAGGTAGGATCAGTGGAATGGACTTGGTGTAAATGGTATCAACAAGAAAGTGTACGATAAACCCAAAGAAAGCAATTTTGGGGAAATAAATCCACTATTTGACAAAAACTGCTGGGAAAATTAGAGAACAATATGGGAGAGATTATGTTTAGATCAACATCTCACATCCTACACCAAGATAAATTCAGAATGGGTGAATGACTTGAATATAAAGAAGAAAAATATAAATAAATTAAGTGAACACAGAATAGTATACTTATTAGATCTTTGGGAAAGGAAAGATTTTAAAACCAAGGAAGAGTTAGAGAAAATTACAAAATATAAAATAAAATTTTTTTATTATATTAAGCTAAAAAGCTTTTGTACAAACAAAAACAATATAGTCAAAATCAGAAGGGAAGCAACAAATTGGGAAAAAATCTTTATAACAAAAAACTCTGACAGGGATCTAATTAATCAAATATACAAGGAGAAAAATCAATTGTATAAAAAATAAAGCCATTGCCCAATTGATAAATGGGCAAGGGATATGAATAGGTAATTTTCAGATAAAGAAATCAAAACTATCAATAAGCACATGAGAAAATGTTCTACATCTCTAATAATTAGAGAAATGCAAATCAAAACAACTCTGAGGTACCACCTCACACCTAGCAGATTGGCCAAAATGATAGCAGTGGAGAACAATAAATGTTGGACAGGATGTTGCAAAATTGGAACGTTAACGCATTGCTGGTTGAGTTGTGAACTGATCCAACCATTCTGGATGGCAATTTGGAACCATGCCCAAAGAGCTCTAAAAGACTGCCTACCCTTCAATCCAGCCATACCATTGCTGGGTTTGTACCCCAAAGAGATCAGAGATAAAAAGACGTACAAAAATATTTATAGCTGCATTTTTTGTGGTGGAAAAAACTGGAAAACAAGGGTATGCCCTTCAATTGGGGAATGACTGAACAAATTGTGGTATATACTGGTGATGGAATACTATTGTGTTCAGGGGAATAATAAACTGGAGGAATTCCATGTGAACTGGAATTGATGCAGAGTGAAAGAAGCAGAGCCAGAAGAACATCGTAGACAGAGACTGATACACTGTGGTAAAAATGAATGTAATGGACTTCTGTACTAGCAGCAATGCAATGACCCAGGACAATTCTGAGGGACTTATGGAAAAGAACGCTACCCACATTCAATGGAAGAACTATAGGAGTGGAAACACAGAAAGAAAAGAACTGCTTGAACACATGGGTTGATGTGGACATGATTGAGAATGTAAACTCAAAAAGACCACACCAATGCAATTATCAAACAGTATGGAAATAGGTCTTGATCAATGACACATGTTAAAACCAGTGGAAATGCATGTTGGGTATGGGGGGAAGAGGGGTGAAGGGGAAAATAAGAACCTGAAACATGTAACCATGGAAAATTTTTTTAAAAAATAAAAATTAAAAAAAAGTTTATTTTAGCAACTGGAAGGAGTTAAACAATGAGGAAATGAATAAATTGTATTAGGATAAGAATAGATTTTCTGAATTCCTCTAGGGAGGCAGAGGGAATTAAGTAACTTACAAACAAAGAGAGTGGGAATAACTTTGTTCTTTTTTTTAATATTCTGAGTTTGTTGTTTGTTTGTTTTTTAAAGGAAAAAGGAAAATGCTAGAGAAGAAATGAAGTAGGATTAGAATTCATTTTTCATCAGTAGTATCTTCAATAAAGAGAATATACAACATAGAGGAAGGTGCAGGCCAGAGACAAAACCAGAAAAAGGTAGATTGAATACATAATACACAATGTTGTGATAAGAATTTATTTAATTTCCTTTAGAGTAGGTTTTAAGATCAGAGAAAGATTTTGTCCACTTTTACACTGTCCCCTTTATGAGTCCAAGCAGACAGAGTTTGCTTCTGGCCTTTTAAGGGAATAGCATAAAAGTCCCAGTGAATAGAGAATTCTGGACTCCATGTTCTCTTGCAGTCAAAGGAAGCAGGAGTGGCTGGTCTGAGCCCTCAGTTTAACAGTTGGTGATGGTTGAAGATACAGAAGATAATTAAGGAGGTGAAAGAAGAAAACTTATTATTTCTGATCAAAAGTCCAGTGACTGATGGTTTTACCTTCTCAGAAGGAGGAGGTCTAGCTTTGAGGCCTATTTCTCGACAGAAACTGAAGGAGATGCCAGAGAGGTGTTGGTGAAAACTGTCCCAGGCAGGAAGATCTTTGAAGTTGAGTGAGAGAAATTGCTTCGACTTTTTTATTAAGATTATACAAGTTACTTTAGGAGTTTACTATATGTTTAAAGTTCATCATTTTAGCTTAAGATAAGATAGTTAGAGGAATTATCATCGTTAGCCAGTAAGTGTAGTTAAGTCAGATCTGCTCTGCAGATAAAAAGAAGCTCCGTGAGGAGCCAGTTTTAGGGGGGTTGGTTTATTTAGAAATCTTAGTTAGAGTTAAGAGATTCCTGTCCTATTCCTAAATCCTGTTTTCCTTTTTATACCTCTACTCCATAATAAATTCAAGTTGTATTAGACTGCATCTGGCCACCTGAAACCAGCTTGGTCCTGACAGCTTCAGCTGATTAGAATAACTAGCTATTACCAATTTGTTATTAATATTAACAATAATAGTTATAATAGGTTAGTCCATACTAGATTCAATTTATTTATAACAGTTTTAACAGTTATAACATCTTATTAATAGTAGTTTGGTTATCAATACATTGGCTATTATTTGCTTATTACAACACATATATATGTATATGTCAATATACATTTATTTTTTTAAACATTTATTAATATTCATTTTTTAGTAAGGTTAACATGGTTACATGATTCATGCTCCCACTTTCCCCTTCACCCTTTGCCCTCCCCCCACACCTGGCTGATGCGCCTTTCCCCTGGTTTAACATGTGTCATTGATCAAGACCTATTTCCAAATTGTTGATCATTGCATTGGTGTGGTAGTTTCGAAACAAAATCCCCAATCAAGTCTGCCTCAACCCATGTGTTCAAGCGGCTGCTTTTCTTCCGTATTTCCATTCCTGCAGTTCTTCCTCTGAATGTGGGTAGCTTTCTTTTCCATAAATCCCTCAGAATTGTCCTGGATCATTGCATTGCTGCTAGTACAGAAGTCCATTACCTTCTGTTTTACCACAGTGTATTGGTCTCTGTGTACAATGTTCTTCTGGCTCTGCTCCTTTCACTCTGCATCAATTCCTGGAGGTCATTCCAGCTCACATGGAATTCCTCTAGTTTATTATTCCTTTGAGAACAATAGTATTCCATCACCAGCATATACCACAATTTGTTCAGCCATTCCCCAATTGAAGGACATACCCTCCTTTTCCAGTTTTTTGCCACCACAAAAAGTGCA
>NC_058130.1:291534345-291577337 GCF_016433145.1 Gracilinanus agilis | reverse complement strand
TTTGTTCAGCCATTCCCCAATTGAAGGACATACCCTCCTTTTCCAGTTTTTTGCCACCACAAAAAGCACAGCTATGAATATTTTTGTACAAGTCTATTTATCTATGATCTCTTTGGGGTACAAACACAACAATGGTATGGCTGGATCAAAGGGCAGCCATTCTTTTATAGCCCTTTGAGCATAGTTCCAAATTGCCATCCAGAATGGTTGGATCAGTTCACAACTCCACCAGCAATGCATTAATGTCCCAATTTTGCCACATCCCCTCCAGCATTCATTACTCTCCCCTTCTTTCATTTTAGCCAATCTGCTAGGCATGAGGTGATATCTCAGAGTTGTTTTGATTTGATTTCTATAATTATTAGAGATTTAGAACACTTTCTCATATGCTTATTGATACTTTTGATTTCTTTACCTGAAAATTGCCTATTCATGTCCCTTGCCAATTTATCAAAAGGGGAATGGCTTGAATTTTATACAATTGATTTAACTCCTTGTATATTTGAGTAATTAGACCCCTGTCAAAGTTTTTTGTTATAAAGATCTTTTTTTCCCAATTTGTTGTTTCTCTTCTGATTTTGGCTGTGTTGTTTTTGGTTGTACAAAAGCTTTTTAGTTTGATATAATCAAAATCATTTATTTTACATTTTTTAATTTTCTCTAACTCTTGCTTGGTTTTAAAATCTTTCCTTTCCCAGAGATCTGACAAATATACTATTCTGTGTTCGCTTAACTTATTTATAGTTTCTCTCTTTATATTTAAGTCATTCACCCATTCTGAATTTATCATTTGATGTTTTCTTGACAAAGATACTGGAGTGGTTTTCCACTTCCTTATCCAGCTCATTTAATAGATGAAGAATTGAGACAAATAAGGTTATATGACATCACAGGCTAGTAAATATCTGAGGCCAGATTTGAACTCAGGAAGATGAGTCTTCCTAACTTTAGATCTAGCACTCTCTCTACTGCATCACCAACTGCCTATGCATAAGTACATATACATAGACATGTATACTTATATACACACCATACATACATAAACATATTCAAAGGAAGCATAAATTAATTATGGGGGAGTCAGTAGAAACACACATAAAAACATCAGAGGGAACATGAGTAGTAAAGAAGACCAAAATGGCCTTAATCACAGAGTGCAGTAGAGAGGGTAATGTACAATAAGGTTGGAAAGTTACATTCAAAGCCAAATTGTACAGGATTTTAAAAGCTTAACATATTAATTTATAGTTGGTCCTAGACTCAATGGAGAGCCACTAGGGTTTGTTGAGCAGAGGAGTGACACGGCCATATCTGCACTAAGAAAAATCACTTTAATAGCTATGGATGCATGTGGGGAGAGGCTTGAGGTTATTGCCTTTGTAATAATCTAAATGAAGGATAAGGAGAAATTTAATTAAGGTGGTGACAGTATTAGAAGGGATCAGATGTAACAGATGTTGTTGAAATAGAAATGGTAAGCTTAGCAATAAATTAGGCAATATAGTTGAATTCAAATCCTTCAACTAAATTACTAGCTGTGTGAATGCAGACAATGAAATCATTCCCTGCCTCAGTTTCCTTATCTGTAAAGTGGGGATGATAATAATAATCTATAACTACCAAGATTAGTCTATATAAGGACCAATCCCATTCCTAAGAGAGAACTTTGAATCAAACGTGATTCAAAATTGAGAGAGGTAGTTAATTTCAGTAGAGGGAAACTCTGGTTGCGTTTTCTTTAATAAAGTTTTTTTTTTAAAAACCCTTAATTTTGGTGTATTGTCTCATAGGTGGAAGAGTGGTAAGGGTGGGCAATGGGGGTCAAGTGACTTGCCCAGGGTCACACAGCTGGGAAGTGGCTGAGGCCGGGTTTGAACCTAGGACCTCCTGTCTCTAGGCCTGACTCTCACTCCACTGAGCTACCCAGCTGCCCCTTAATAAAGTTTTAAAAAAGAATCCAAGGAGTTTTTTTCTTTTAGCATCTTCAGTTCTAAGTAAAGATGGGATGGAGTCAGAAAATGTTCAGAAATAAGGTAATGTAAAAACAAAAATATAAGTTATGTTTTTGGTTATCCAGTTATTTTTCAGTTATGTCCAACTCTCTGTGACTAATCTAAGATTTTCTTGGTAAGTATAATGGAGTGCCTTGCCATTTCCTTCTCCAGATCATTTTACAGATGAAATTGAAATAAACAGGGTTAAATGACTTGCCCAGAGTTACATAGCTAGTATGTGTCTGAAGTCAGACTTAAACTTGCAAAGATATGTCTTCCTCACTCTAGGCCCAGAGCTATCCACTGCACCACCTTGCTGCCTCCAAAAATATCAATAATTATTTTTAAAATTAAAACAAGGTTGTTGTGAGGATAGAATGAGATAGCTATAAAAGTATATTGCAAACCTAAAAGTGCTATATGTTAGCAGTACTTTGATGTGTGTGGCTAGGGAGAGTGAGAAGTTGAGGATAATGTCAAAATTATGAACCTGAAAGACTGGAAGAATGGTAGTGTTATCAACAGAAATGCAAAAGGGATGGGCTTTGGAGAAAAGATAATAAATTCATTTTGAGACATACTGTGCTTGAGATCAACTAATTTGAGAATAGTTAACTTTGAAAACTGGCTATGTACTTAGAGGCTTCAAAGAGATCATTCACCCTTCTCTTTCTCCAAAAACCGTTTTTGATTTGCCTTTATCTCCTCATTTAGTCGCTTATGAATTTATCTTCTCCAAAGTCCTGGAGACCGCCAGCAGTTGTAGTTTAACAGGTTGAGAATTCAAAGAAGTTGAAGAGAGGCAGCCAGCATTCAGGGAAGAGCCCAGTGAAGAACTCTTTCTGTAGGGGGAAAGCAGGGAGAGGGAGCACCACAACATTAAGCAAGATTTTGATAAAAAGATAGCTGATTAAGTTGGTGGTGTATTCTCAGATTTTAAAATATTTTATAATTTAATTAACAGATATTCAACTAATTTGATATGATAATGAAAACTTCTTAGGGGAAAGACTTTTTCCTTTTAGTTTTGTATCTAGTCTCATTCATAGTAGTTACCTTATAATTGCTTATTGAATTAAATTTAAAAATGTTTTGCTATCATTTTGCTATGGACATAAGTGTTGGAAACGTGTAGGGCAGAAACTCTTTCCAATGAAGCATATTAGTAGAATTTAATACCTTAGATGTTTGCTTTGGGAAAAAAAAGGGCAAAGTGTCCATTGGCATACATCAGTGTGCTTCAGAAGTCAAAACAGATCCTGAGCCCATATTTTCTTGACTTCCTCTGTCGTCAATACTTTGCTGCCTTTAACAATTAGTGTTTAATAAAACTATAGAAAATATACAGGAGAAAGGATTTAGTACTTAGGAAGGTTAGTTAGTGACTTGTGGGAAACAGATTTAGAACTACATCTCATGCCATGTACCTCGGTGAATTTTAACTAGAAGATGATCTTAAACATCAAAAAAAAAAAAAAGAAAGAAAAATAAAAATGAATTATATGTTGATTTCTCTTGCTGATGGTAGATGATTTCTTTCCATTAAAGAAGTAGAGGAAAAATTAAAAGATAGAAGAGATATGCCTGACTGCATTTCAATAAAAAATCTCTGTCCTACTCTAGTACTATAACCCAAACAAAAATAATAGGTTGGGAAAATATTTTCAGTAAATGTGACAAAAACTTGAGGTCTAAAATATAAAAGGATGAGGAGGTAGTATAGCCTACTAGCAATAGTGCTGAACTTTGGACTCAGAGGACCTCAATTTAAACCATAGATTAATCCCTTTTCCTCTTCAAGCCTCTTTAAATAAAAGGAGTTAAACTCTATAACCTTTAAATTCCCTTTCCATGTTGATGATGGCCAAATTATCAGTCACTTTCAAGTCCATATGGATTGTAAAGAGTGTAGGTTCTTATAATATATTTGGTGAATTGAATTGCATAATTTTCAAAAGCAGAAGTAATCTCTGAAACAATGTGCAGCCTCAATCATCCAACTGACAGAAATTAAGACAACTTTGTGTTGCGATGGAGTCACCTAGAATCAAGATGACCTATGTTCAAATCTGGTTTCAAACACTTAGCAGCTCTATGACCTTGGGTAAGTCAATTAACCTTTTTTTGCCAGTTTGCTCAACTGTAAAATGGGATAATAATAGAACCTACCTCCCAAAGTTGTTGTAAGGATCAAATGAAATAATTTATGAAAGCATTTAACATAATTTCTGACTCATAGTAGGCTCTATAAAAATGATATTTATTATTAATCTCATGGTCACAGAATTAGAAGACACTATTAAAGGTAGTTAAACTAAATGCTAGTGAAGACATGGAGAAAGAAGTATATTCCTTCATTCTTGGTGGAACTGCAAGCTAATTGAATCTTTTTAAAAAGCTGGATGCTCACAGGAAAAATTCCAAAAATTATCTAATAATGGATTATTATAATTAATTTGTGTGACTATACCTTGGGGAATTATAAAAAATAACAACAATAACAAATAATTTATCTTTTCAAGGAATTTTATAATAGTATTATTTGTAATTGTCAAAAATTAGAAGTGACAAATTGAGATTTATTAAGTAAATTATGATTTGTTAATATTATGG
The DNA here is from genome assembly GCF_016433145.1 of Gracilinanus agilis. Lineage (NCBI taxonomy): Eukaryota > Metazoa > Chordata > Mammalia > Didelphimorphia > Didelphidae > Gracilinanus > Gracilinanus agilis. The sequence continues at coordinate 291,572,730 of NC_058130.1, read as the reverse complement.
AATATTATAATGTGATTAAGGCTGACAAGGAGAAATCATTTAAAGAAATTTGGAAAGCTCTTTATGAAATAATTAAAAATGAAGAAAGATAAAGCCAGGAAAAAATTAATTACAACTATGGAAGAAGAAAGAAATTTGGAAAAGAATAGGCAAAACATTCTGATGGAAACTTGGAAAAAAATGGAATGAAAAAGCACTTATAATTTACTTTGTGACAAGCACCATGTCCTAAACACTATGAATACAAATATAAAAACAAATCCCTCCCCAATCTCAAGAAGGTCATATTCTAATTGGGTGACATAATAGAAGAAGGTTCAGCAGCAGGGCAGACAGAAGGGACTAGGGGGTCCTTAAATTCAGAAGACAATGCCTGGGGGTCTAGAAGGCATATTGGTAGAGCACATGGTAAAGCTTGATGGTCTTTCACTCTTTTTTATGTTCTTCCAATATTAATGAAAGAACTATAGTTAGTGACTGGTCATATTTTCCTAGAAGTGTGACTGGTCATATTTTCCTAGAAGTGTGAATGATCATATCTTCCTGAGAATCTGTGAACCCGGAGGGGCCTAAGCCCACCACTCTTGGGAAGAGAAGATCTGGGTGGTATCTAAACCCACCACTGGGTGGATTGGGACATGAGAAAAGCTTCTACCTTGACCCAGCTATCTCTGTCTTCTGAAGTTCTCTGAAGCTTTGCTATGATATCTTATGTATTGAAATTCATTTATTTAAATGTAAATAGTAGTAAAAAATAATGATTTATTGTATTAATGATTAATAATGTTTATAATAAATCACTAAAAGAAGTCATTTGCTTCTTAATCAAATCTATTTAGTCTAGGTTTATACAAACTAATTAGTTTCTAGTTACTTAATAGTGAAAATTCTCTGAAAATAGAAAGGTGAGCTCTATGAGACTCTTAGACAAGCCTGGAAAAGCCTGCTTGTGACACTTTATGGTTTTATTAGAATGCAGTCACCAGGAGTGCGGAAATATTGTACAATGCACCACTGAACTTTCATATATGGATGACCTGCTTTTTTGAAAGGAAAAAATGCCTGTATTAGTATGTGAGCAGAGGAAGTCAACATGATCTCATTCATGAGCCTTTTCTTCTATTTACATCAGGAGAGTCAGCCTCAGCAGAATAGCCTGCCTTTCTCTCAGCTACACATGGTTGTCTGCCTAATTTTCTTCATTCTTAACCTTTGGCTCTTCCTTGGAATGAAGTGTGATTTACTGCCAAGATGCTGCATTCTTTCTTTATACTATCCCCACAATAGCTGGGAGGCACATGGTTAAAGATGTTTGCACACCCAGGAAATAGTTCCTAACACATAGGGTCTGAGGAGCTAACCAAATTGAAAAGACTGAACATAAAAACTGATTCAAAGCAGATTATTTGTTTCTTTCTTGAACAACACAGAACAGCAATGTCATTAAGTTCTTCTCATTTAAATTAATGACGCAAAGTTTATAAATAATAACATTCCCAAGGCAAGATTTTCATCTAATACTAATTAATTATATTTGAATTTTTCCTTCCCTAATAATATCACTTTAGTGCAAGCAATGCAATAAATATGAAGTAATTTAAACTTCTATTTATCTCTTAATTACTTATCTTTGAAAAAAGAATAACTTTTCTTATAGCATTTTATAACTTAAAATATCCCAATGCTGCAGTAACAAATAACTGGGAAGATAATAATTTGTACTGAGAAAAGTAAAGAAAATATTTTTACTACTTTTATTCAATAAGTAAATAAATTTTCATTTTATGTGCTTCAAAATATTTAAATTATTCTTAGGAGTCAATGACACTGAAAACCATTAAATAAAACCTCCATGTTTTGAACTCATTATTTACAACTCTAATAAACTACAAATGAAATGATTTTGGACCTTAGTATCTGCCCTGAATAATGATACAATGTATTGCCTTCCAAAACTACCTTTTTCACCCTCCTCTTAAAAGTATTTTTGCCTTAACATTTTAAATATAATAATGAGGTTAAAATTTGGTGATGCCTATAAAAGAACTACCTCTCAATTAATTATCTTGTATCTATCATTCCTATTTTCACCTTTGCCATTTTTTCTTTTCTAGGCTTCTCCATATTCTAACAATAGAAGTCAAGCAGGATAAAATGAACATGAAACTTCTTTTCTATTTCATGATGGCTTTTGGTAAATACTTGTAATTGACTCTTTAGGGCTCATGATGTTCTCCAAAGACTTCGAAGTTCCCCACTTGGTTTCTTTTCTACACTTGTCCTTTCTGTTATTTTATTTCTCTGAGAAACACTTTTAAAGTTTCCCTCTGTCCCCACCTTTATACCAGGTAGTAATATTAGATAAAAGATCAGTAGAATGAAAGGAAATCCATCTCAGCATTTAGCTCAATTATAATTACCTATGTGACCTTTCATCAATAACTGCCATCCCTATATAAAGAAAAATGCCTTCTTTCTGATTATCTCACAAAGTTATTTTAAAATTAGTCAGCATGTACTCAGGCATTTTATTTAATTATATAAAAATAGAAATAGAGTATAAAGAAATTATGAGAGCTTTACTGATTGGACAGTTATAGCATGGATGTGCCTCACTTTTATTCTAAAACTTCCCTTCTTTCTATACTTTCTCTTGAGGGAAACTGATGCAGCAGGAATATTGAATTTGAAGTCAGAAAACAAGGATTGAATCTTGACTTAATCACTTTGCCTCTGGGTCTCAATTTCTTCATATGGAAAATGAGGGAGTTGGGTTGGATTGACTTATTGAAGTCCATTCTAGCTCTTATCTCTTATCCTATGTTATTAGCTCCCACTATAGATCACAGGTTTCAAAATAGAGAGGGCATAGTTCACAAAACTCTTCAATGGCATGACATAGGAACCAGATTAAAATTTAATTGGGAAATGTTGAATAAAAAAACATAAAATTACAATACAAGATAGTTAATGTTAATTTGTGGTTTTCCAAGTCAATACAAAGAACTCACTTTTATTTGAGTTTGTCAACACTGTTCTAGAAAAATGATTTATACAGAATCAGTAAGAATCTCTCTCTGGAACTATAATCATATATTATCAACTTCTTGCTGTACAATATATCTTTACCTTTGTTTGTCTTATTAACACTTCAAACAGTATGTCTCAGGCAGAATGTATTGTCTTCCACCCTGAACCTATCGTTTACCCAAACTTCTTGTATTTTTTTTCAGGTGTTTCTTTTTCATCCTTTTAGTTGCTTAACTTTGCAACCTTAAAATCATCTTTGATTTTACTCTCCATTCTTCTTTTTTAGTTAGTTGCCAGATCTCATCAATTATACCTTTATTTCTTTCATATTCTTTTCACTGCTCACACAGTTACTACCTTAGTACAACACCCCATTACCTTTTTCCTGAACTATAACAACAACTTTCTGATTTGTCTCCCTGCTTCATCTCTCTCTAAGTCATTCTTCACAAAGTTGCCAAATCAGTATTTCTAAATCACAGGCTTGACCATGTTGTTCTCATGCTGAAACAGTTTTTAACGATTCCCTATTGTTTCTGAAATATAATATAAGGTGGTCAGCTTGACACTTAAAGTCCTTCAGAAATTTGGCAAACAGAGCCTGCTGCATAGTAAGCATTCAGTGTATGTTTATTGATTGATTGACTGATTGAATTCGCATAACTTTTCTTTATTTTCCAGACAATTAGTTTATTAGCTATTCCCCACACATGACATTCCATCTCTACTCTCCAGCGTGTTCCCTATTCATATAATACATTCCCTCCTCATCAGTATCTCTTAGAATCTCAAGTGTCCTTCAAGACCTAGTTTGTGCCATCTCCTATAGGATTTTTTTTCTGCTTTCCTTCAGCCTTTTATGCTCTGTACAAAAAAAAAGTGCTGGATTTGGAATAAGAGGACATGAGTTTAAAATTTAAAACTGACACATATTATTTGTGTCACTCAACATTTCTGAGCCACAATTTCCTAAATGGAAATAGAAGGAATTGGACAATATGACCTCTAAGATCCTTAGAATCTATGATTCTATCAGCTCTCTTTTCCTCACAAGTAAGTCAGTTTGTATTCAAGTATTCATAACATTTTTGACTGTGACCAATGTTACAGCCAGAGTTACTGAAATCCTCAATAATTGCTTATTCCTCTTAAGTAGTTTTTTTTTAACACCATAGTTAAAAGAGTTTGAATAAAAGAAGTTTCTCCTCATCTGCTTGCATTTTACTTTCAGGTTCTCTGAAGCAACAAAGGGAAATAATCTTTTAGCTTTTTTCATGCTCTTCATAGAATTCTTTTTATAGAATTTCCTTACAAAATAACATTTAAGATAGATCCCAAAAGACTGAAATTAATTTCCACCCTCTTTCTCTGTACTTTTCATAGATTTTTTTCAGAGATCTTCATGTATCAAAAATAAAACACACACTTTGTCTTAATTAGGAAAATTGGTTCAATCAAGACATTTCTTAAATACCTTTTTAAATTGCCAGAACAAATTATTTTTCTCAGCATTCAGTTTGTGCTCTTTCTGGTTCTTATAATCTTAAAGAGACAACCCCTGTTTCTAGAGTATCTCTATTTGAAGAATATTTGAAGAAGAGATTAAAAGGGGTAAGGGTGAAAGAATAGACATCTCTTAAAATATTTTTCTCAAGACTCTAGCCCTGTGGAGACAGGCTCAGAGGATATGGACCCAAGCTTGGAGATGGGAAATCCTGTCAAATTTAGCCTTGGACACTTCCTAGCTGTGTAACCCTGGGCAAGTCACTTAACTGCATTTTCTCAGTCATTGCCCCTTTGTCTTGAGAATTGTAACAAGGATGGAAAGTAGTTTTTTTTGAAGACTAGCCCATATTCTAAAATGGAAATTGTATTTTTTCAATTTTCAAATATATTTTAACACATGATTGTGCAAGGGTATCCGAATAGAGTAGGTATTTTGGTTATCTATAACAATGCTCAAATGGACTGGATATTTTACCCACATAAACCAATATTTTAAAAACTTATTTCAGATCCCTTTTGAACTCCTGTGCAAGAATTAGGCCATATTAAACAACAAATATAAGTAGTTAAATGAGTCTCTAAGGTATCAAGATAGACCATAAATCAGTTTTCTCTAATTACAACTGATTTAATCTCACTAATCTCATTAAATAGATCCAATTATTTCCATAACACTCATATATTTTTGAGAACCTCATAATTAGTAAAAGATAGATGACAAGCTCAGTGCTCATCTACTGGACTGTTTGACTAGCTTCAGTCTAATATACTTGCATCTTTAGTTTAGATGTTTTTCATCATTAGCCCGTCTAAAGAGTGTATCAACCCTCCAACCCTCATGATGATTATAACAAAATATATCCCCTAAATTGATGTACATATTTCCAGGTGGTATAGCCATGTTTTTTTTTTAAAAAAACACACCACCAGTTATGTAACTTTCCATTCAGAAGAAATGTCATACTTGGGAAATGGAGTCAGAGAAGGTCTCATGCAGAGTCATTCCCCCAAATTTTTCCTGTAGATCCAAGTCCACCTACAGTTTATAGATGTCACTGCATTGGACTGCTGGAATCATAAATCATTTGGTTACATAGCAATTCTTGTAATTACAGTGACAAATTTCCCCAATTATATTAAAGGTTAAAAATAACGTTCCTGAGGGGTTAAGATGGCAGCAGAGTAAAAAGCAGCTCTTAACCTCTCCTGACCAAAACATACAAGACTCTTAAAGGGGACATAAAAACAAGTCCAGACAAACGGAGGAACCCCACAACAGGGTGCAGCGCCGAATGTACGTGGAATTGGGACATTTCCATGCTATAAAGGGGTGAAACAGCTCTTACTAAATCGCGGGCTGAGCAACCATCCCACCCCCCACCCCTCCACACACACCACCTATAACACCAAAGCCAGCTAAAAAGAAATAGAGCAAGTTTGGGGCACCCATCGAGTCATTGGCAGCTCCAGGGCCTGTTCCTGAGAGCAGCAAGATTTAGGTCCCCTAAAAGCTAAAGAACGAGCACTAACTCTGAGCGTGGACATGGAGCACAGGCTCAGGCGGGTGGAGGCAGACACAGCCGCGAGCTAAGGCTCTGAAACCCTGAGTGGGGAACCAGTGCAGATGGGTATACGACTGTGGAAGCAGCATCCTGAGACTTGTAAAGAAACCTCCGGCAGAGGATCAAGCAAGGGAGTCCACCAGGGGGCTTGACCTTGGAAAAAACCAGACCTCAGACCTCAGGAGCCAAAAGACCGCAGACAGTCTGAGCGAGAGGATAAAGCTGAGAAGCGGCTGGGCTAATGATGGCTACCCAGATTCAGGAAGTTCAGCAGAGAAAGATTAACAACAGGAAAAAGAATTCTTTAACACTCGACAACTTTTAAACAGAGAAAATCCAGACAACCGAGCAAACAGAGGAGGAGAACAAACAAGCATCCGGACCCTCCGCAAATAAGGAAAACAGGTCACAAGCTATGGAAGAGTTCAAAACTGAGATTTTGAGGAAAATAGAAGAGATCTGGCAAGAAAATAACAGTTTAAAAGGTAGAATCTTGCAATTGGAAAGTGAGGCTCAGAAATCAAATGAACTGATAAACAAATTGAACACCAGAAATGACCAGATTGAAAAGGAAAACCAAAAGATCATAGCCGAAAACTGAAAGATTATAACTGAAAACCAGTCCCTAAAGGCTAGAATTGAGCAATTAGAAGCTAATGATCTCTCAAGACAACAAGAACAAATAAAAGTCAGAAGACTGAAAAAATAGAAGGAAACATGAAATATCACAATGAGAAAGTGACAGACCAAGAAAACCAGTCTAGAAGAGACAATTTGAGAATCATTGGTCTTCCAGAAAAAACAGAAATTAATAGAAACCTGGACTCCATACTAAAAGAAATTATTCAGCAAAATTGCCCTGAAGTCCTACAACAAGAGGGCAATATAGACATTGAAAGGATCCATAGAACACACATGACATTTGATCCAGATAAGAAAACGCCCAGGAATATAATTGCCAAATTCAAGAGTTTCCAAGCAAAAGAAAAAATCTTACAAGAAACCAGAAAAAGACAATTCAAATATCAAGGAGCACCAATCAGGATCACACAGGATCTGGCAGCCTCCACGCTAAAAGACCGCAAGCCTTGGAATACGATATTCAGAAAGGCAAGAGAGCTGGGTCTGCAACCACGGATCAACTACCCATCAAAATTGACTATATATTTCCAGGGGAAAGTATGGGCATTCAACAAAATTGAAGATTTCCAAGTATTTGCACAGAAAAGACCAGGGCTAAATGGAAAGTTTGATATCCAACCACAAAAATCGAGAGAAACATGAAAAAGTAAATAAGAAACAGAGGGGAAAGAAAGAAAACTCATAACTTTTAAATTTGCCTTTTTAAGGGCCTCAGTAAGATCTAATTATCTGTATTCCTATGAGGAGAAATGCTATGTATAATTCTGAGTACTGAACTCTATTCACTATTATAGTATTCACTATTATAGTAATCAGAAGAATAATTCACAGGGAGAGGATGGAATACTAAATGATCTAAGATGATATGGGGGGTGGGAAAGAGGGGGTCAATAGTAGGGGACACCAAGAGAAACTTAAGTGAATAAGAAAAATAGGTTATTCTATTACACACAAAGAGGGCATGGGAAGGAGAGGGGACAAATACTATTATAAGAAGGAGAGTAAGAGAGCATTAAGAGGTAATATATAAACCTTACTCTCAGTGTAATCAACCTGGAGAGGGAAGAGTAGCTATACTATCCATTGGGATATAAAACTCTTATCTAACCCTACTGAGAAAGTCAGAAGGGATAAACCAAGGGGAGCAGGAGAGTGGGGAGGTCAAAAAAAGGGAGGGGAGAAGCCTTTAAAAACAAAAAGAGGGGAAAAATAAGGGAGGGGGTAGAAAGGGAAGTTAGTCAAGGGAGGGGATAAGGGATAGGGTCTTAATAGCAAACCACTGGTTTAAAAGGAAATAGTTTAAGGAGAAGGGGTAGGAATAGGGGAGGATACGAAAATGTCAACAAATGCACAACTTATAATTATAACTCTGAATGTGAATGGGATGAACTCGCTCATAAAATGGAAGCAAATAGCAGAGTGGATTAGAAACCAAAATCCTACCATATATTGTCTACAAGAAACACATATGAGGCGGGTGGACATACACAAGTTTAAGGTTCAGGGCTTGAGCAAAATCTTTTGGGCGTCAAATGAGAAAAAGAAGGCAGGAGTGGCTATTATGATTTCTGACAAAGCCAAAGTAAAAATAGATATGATTAAAAAAGACAGGGAAGGTCATTACATCCTGATTAAAGGCAGTAAAAACAATGAAGAAATAACACTGCTCAATATGTATGCACCAAGTGGCATAGCATCCAAATTCATAAAGGAGAAACTGGCAGAGCTCAAGAAGGAAATAGATAGTAAAACCATAATAGTGGGAGATCTAAATATTCCTCTTTCAGATCTAGATAAATCAAACCAAAAAATAAATAAGAAAGAGGTAAGAGAGATGAATGAAGTACTAGGAAAATTAGACTTAATTGATATGTGGAGAAAAATAAATAGGGACAAAAAGGAATACACGTTCTTTTCAGCTGCACATGGTACATTCACAAAGATTGACCATGTAATAGGGCATAGAATCATTGCAAACAAATGCAAAAGAGCAGATATGATAAATGTAAACTTCTCAGATCAGAAAGCAATAAAAATAATAATTAGTAAGGGCACCTGGACAGGCGATTCAAAACCAATTGGAAATTAAACAATATGATTCTCCAATATCAATTTGTCAAAGAAGAAATCATAGAAACAATCAACAATTTCATTGAAGAGAATGTCAATGATGAGACATCCTACCAAACTCTGTGGGATGCAGCCAAGGCAGTTCTCAGGGGGAAATTTATATCCTTGAGTGCATATATTAACAAATTAAGGAGGGCAGGGATTAATGAATTGGGTATGCAACTCAAAAAAATTAGTAAGCGAGCAAATTAAAAACCCCCAGATGAAAACTAAATTAGAAATACTAAAAACCAAGGGAGAAATTAATAAAATCGAATGTAAAAGAACTATTGAATTAATTATTATGACTAGAAGCTGGTATTTTGAAAAAACAGATAAAATAGACAAAGTACTGGTCAATCTAATAAAAAAAGGAAAGAAGAAAACCAAATTGATAGTATCAAAGATGAAAAGGGAGACCTCACTTCTAGTGAAGGGGAAATTAAGGCAATCATTAAAAACTATTTTGCCCAATTATATGGCAATAAATATAACAATCTAGGTGATATGAATAAATATTTACAAAAATACAAATTGCCTAGATTAACAGCAGAAGAAATAGAATACCTAAATAATCCCATATCAGAAAAAGAAATTGAATAAGCCATCAAAGAACTCCCTAAGAAAAAAATCACCAGGACCTGATGGATTCACAAGTGAATTCTATCAGACATTCAAAGAGCAACTAATCCCAATACTATACAAATTATTTGATATGATAAGCAAAGGAGTCCTACCAAATTCCTTCTATGACACAAATATGGTACTGATTCCAAAGCCAGGTAGACCAAAAACAGAGAAAGAAAACTATAGACCAATCTCCCTAATGAACATAGATGTAAAAATCTTAAATAGAATGTTAGCAAAGAGACTCCAGCAAGTAATTAAGAAGATCATCCACCATGATCAGGTGGGATTTATATCAAGAATGCAAGGATGGTTTAACATTAGGAAAACCATCCACATAATTGACCATATCAACAGTCTAACCAACAAAAATCACATGATTATCTCAATAGATGCTGAGAAAGCCTTTGACAAAATACAGCATCCATTCCTATTGAAAACGCTGAAAAGTATAGGAATAGAAGGACCCTTCCTAAAAATAATAAACAGTATACACCTAAAACCATCAACAAGCATTATATGCAATGGGGATAAATTAGAAGCCTTCTCAATAAGATCGGGAGTGAAGCAAGGATGCCCATTATCACCTCTATTATTCAACATAGTACTAGAAACACTAGCAATTGCAATTAGAGAAGAAAAAGAAATTGAAGGTATCAATATAGGCAATGAGGAGACTAAGCTATCACTCTTTGCAGATGATATGATGGTCTGCTTAAAAAATCCTAGAGAATCAACTAAGAAGCTTGTAGAAATAATCAACAACTTTAGCAAAGTTGCAGGATACAAAATAAATGTACATAAATCATCAGCATTTCTATATATTTCCAACACATCACAGCAGCAAGTGGTAGAAAGAGAAACACCATTTAAAATTACCCTAGACAATATAAAATACTTGGGAATCTATCTACCAAAACAAACAAAGCAATTATAAGAAAACAACTACAAAACACTTTCCAAACAAATAAAACTGGAGCTCAACAATTGGAAAGCCATTAATTGTTCATGGGTAGGACGAGCTAACATAATAAAAATGGCCATCCTACCCAAATTAATATACCTATTTAGTGCCATACCTATCAAATTACCAAAAAACTTCTTTAATGAATTAGGAAAAACTATAACAAATTTCATTTAGAATAACAAAAGATCAAGAATATCAAGGGAAATAATGAAAAAAATGTGAAGGAAGGGGGCCTAGCAGTACAAGATATTAAACTATACTATAAAGCAGCAGTAATCAAAACAATATGGTACTGGTTAAGAGATAGAAGGGAGGATCAGTGGAATAGACTTGGGGTTAATGACGTCAGCAAGACAGTGTATGATAAACCCAAAGAGCCCAACTTTTGGGACATGAATCCACTATTTGACAAAAACTGCTGGGAAATTTGAAAACTATATAGGAGAGATTAGGTTTAGATCAACATCTCACACCCTACACCAAGATAAATTAATAATGGGTGAATGACTTGAATATAAAGAAGGAAACTATAAATAAGTTAAGTGAACACAAAATAGTGTAGCTGTCAGACCTCTGGGAAAGGAAAGATTTTAAAACCAAGCAAGAGCTAGAGAAAATTACAAAATGTAAATTAAATGGTTTTGATTAATATAAGCTAAAAATCTTTTGTAGAAAGAAAAACAATGTAGTCAAAATCAGAAGGGAAACAACAAATTGGGAAAAAATCTTTATAACAAAAAACTCTGACAGGGGTCTAATTACTCAAATATACAAGGAGTTAAACCAACTGTATAAAAAATCAAGCCATTCCCCAATTGATAAATGGGCAAGAGACATGAATAGGCAATTTTCAGGTAAAGAAGTCAAAAGTATCAATAAGCACATGAGAAAGTGTTCTAAATCTCTAATAATTAGAGAAATGCAAATCAAAAGAACTCTGAGGTATCACCTGACACCTAGCAGATTGGCTAAAATGAAAGAAGGGGAGAGTGATGAATGTTGGAGGGGATGTGGCAAAATTGGGACATTAATGCATTGCTGGTGGAGTTGTGAACTGATCCAACCATTCTGGCTGGCAATTTGGAATCATGCTCAAAGGGCTATAAAAGAATGGCTGCCCTTTGATCCAGCCATACCATTGTTGGGTTTGTACCCCAAAGAGATCATAAATAAACAGACTTGTCCGAAAATATTTATAGCTGAGCTTTTTCTGGTATAACAAACTGGAAAAGGAGGGTATGCCCTTCTATTGGGGAATGGCTGAACAAACTGTGGTATATGCTGGTGATGGAATACTATTGTGCTCAAAGGAATAATAAACTGGAGGAGTTCCAGGTGAACTGGAAAGGCCTCCAGGAATTGATGCAGAGAGAAAGGAGTAGAGCCAGAAGAACATTGTACACAGAGACTGATATACTGTGGTAAAATCGAATGTAATGGACTTCTGTACCAGCAGCAATACAATGACCCAGGACAATTTTGAGGGATTTATGGTAAAGAATGCTACCCACATTCAGAGGAAGGACTGCAGGAGAGGAAACATATAAGAAAAACAACTGGTTGAACCCATGGGTCGGGGTGGACATGATTGAGGATGTGGACTCGAAACTACCACACCAATGCAACTACCAACAATTTGGAAATAGGTCTTGACCAAGGACACATGACAAAACCAGTGGAAATGTGCATTGGCCATGGGTGGGGGTAGTGCGGGGGGTGAAGGGGAAAGTAGGAGCATGAATCATGTAACCATGTTAAAAATGAATATTAATAAATGTTTAAATTTTTATAAAAATAACGTTCCTCATGACTTTATAAGTATATCAGTTTTGAAAATTAACAGGTTCTAATGTTCCTTTTAATACTAGGATGAGTTTATATGTAAACTCATCCTGGTGTTAACATCAGATTAAGAAAATAACGACATTCTGGAATCTTATAGCAATAATTAATACATGATAATTTTACCCCAAACTTTGAAAAGCCCTTCGGAAAATTGCAATAATTCTCCAAATTAAAAGATTTAGGCATATCAATCCTCATAATAAAATAAAATAATAAGATTGTAAATTTTCCCATTCTGGTTAGATTTAAGGTTATCTCATTCAGTCTTAAATCCCATAATTGAATCTTTTGCCAATCCTTAACGGGAATCTTACCCAGATTATGGTATTGAAAAGTCTCTTTAGGAGAGGGAACCACACACAAACAACGACAGCAGGATCATGCTCTATTGTTGGCCTTGGGACATGTGTTGAAGGTGGGGAGGGGATAGGCATTGGACAATGTTAAGGAGCAAGGATTACTGAGTAAGGATACTCGGCTATCTCAGCTATGATCAGAATCTGGTGTTCTACCACTGCTGTCATCTGCTTTTTTGAGTGTGAATCAGTAGAGCTTTGAAACACCAGTGGGAGACTGAAGTCCTCATTATATGAGATAGATCTATCCGTATTTTGGGCAGAAGGGCTTAATAAGGTCTTCTCTACTTAGGCTGCAAAGTGTTCTTGCACAGGTGTCTTTTCCACTAGACACTAGGGGTAGCTAGGTGTTTTGGTGGATAAAGAGATAGGGCTAAAGATGGGAGTTTCTATGAAATTTGGCCTGATAATTCCTGTTTCTAGGGTATCTCTAACACAGATATTTGAAGAAGAGACTAAAAGGGGTCCTTACCCCTTTTAGTGAAAGAGTAGGCATCTCATAAAATATGTTTCTCAAGAGTAGCCCTTGGGGACAGGCTCAGAGGATATGGACCCAAGCCTGGAGATGGGAGATCCTAGGTTCAAACTGTTAGACCTTGGACAAGTCATTTAGTTCCATTTATCTAGGTCATACTGTTCTGCTTTGGAATAAAAACTTAGTATCAATTCTAGGTGTAATGGATAATAATGTAGTGGATAATATGTTGATGATGGTAAATGTGAGTCACCAGGGCCTGGGAGCCTGTAACAAACCAGCAGGAGATTTTGGAGCTAGATGTTATCAGTGATGAGCATCCTCAGCTAAGGTGCCCAGTCAATCTGCACTGCTAGCTGTAGGCTCCTTTAAGGTGCTGAGTGGGCGGCCCCTCCCTGCTGCAGTAACTGCCTTCCTATTGGGTGAGAGCAGAACCCAGCAGGAAATGGGACTAAACTTCCTGGTTAAAATGGAGGCTTGGCTTCCACTTCACAGTCACCTCAACTTATTAATATTCTCTCCTCTCCTCAGTCTCTTTAGCCTAGGTGATGTTGAAGGAATTACAGGAACTCACAGTTTTAGGTTAAAGGATTTATTTTAAAACTGGAAAGGAAAAACTGAGGTAAGAAGGTTCAAGGTCTTGTGAAGCTGTTGCTAGGGGCAACTGGCAAGTGTTGGCAATGGACCTAGAAGGTAAGGTCAGGCTGAGAGAACCAGCCCTCAGCCAGTGATGACTTGACACTGGCCTGATGTTATTTGATCCACCAGCTAAACTGATGAAGTTGCTAAGTTGTTGTGGGGATGTCCCTAACCACTAGCATACTCTAACCTAAGCCCTGCCCACATTCCACAACCCTCTTCCCTTCAATCCCAGGGTCCCCAAGGGGAAGTCAGGGGTAGCTGGGTGTCTGGGTGAGGTCAAGGAAATCAGAACCCAAGGTTGGGTTTGCAGGGTCACAAACCCATATAGTCACAGCCCAACTGTCAGCTCTTGGGATGGTACCTGCCAGGCCAGAGTTCCATTTTGCTAACTGACAGGATTGCCTAAGGTAATATTGCAAATGCAAGAAATCCTACATTACAGATCTAGCTTTAATATAATTTAATTTTTCAGTTCCTGGAGCTTGCCTACAAAGTACAAGCTAAGTTTTTCACATGCCATTGAGCATTTAGTGAATTGTTCTTTTAAAATCATGATGGAACTTTGGAAGGTTCAGACCACTTCACCAGTGCTTTGGTATTAAAACTTGGGAATATGATGACTTCCTTTACAAAATAACATGCATGGAAGAAATCAATAATTTTAAAACCATGTTTTTAGAAAATAAGATGACATTTGTTGATATTCGTTACTAAGAGACAATTGGAAGATAAACAAAATATTTATATTATTCTAGCCTCTGCTACTACCTAGAGATATTCTTCTTTTCTTCTTTATTCCTGTTGGTTCCCTGAGGAGCATAGGGCTGCAACCATCTCATGCCAACGAACTCTGTTCTGGGCAACTTCCCTCAGCTGGGCCCATGTCATTCCGACGGCCTTTGTTTTGTTTTCGGCAGATCTTCGCCAGGTCTGTTTTGGCCTTCTGACTTTCCTCCTCCCTGGTGGATTCCAGCTCATTGCTTGTCTGGCAACGGCATGGACTCTATTGGAGAGCAATCTTCCAGACTAGGCGATCGTTGGTTTTGTTGGTTTAATGAGGTTGCCGTTTCTGTAGCAAGTGAGACTTTTTACGGGGTGAAGTTGCTAGCCCCATGCCCAACCCTCCTCCTTTTTCAGCCGGGCTTGGGACTGTCCTTGGCGGAGTTACCTAGAGATATACCAAATGCAAAACATTTAATTGAATCAAGCTCTAAATTACTCACTTGTGAAACAAAGGAATTGTATTAGCTGATGACTTTGTTTTATGGAAGCACCAAATTTGCTTTTGTCCCTTGGAAACTTACCTTTGGGGAAAGGTACTGAACAATAAATCTTAAAGTATCCAATGATCTCAGCCTAGATAGAATTAGGAGATATAATCAAATCTCAAGTACCTTTTTGTCCTAGAAGTTTCTTCCATTGTATTTAGGCCTCTCCCAGTTCTGGCTGGAATCCTCCTTCCATTGTCTCCAATTAGTATGTGTTTCCTTTTCTTCATTCCACAGAATGCACATAAGACCCAAGTTCTTCAGTTTATTAGAAAATCCCCTTTAGTGGTACATTTTTCTGGAGAAAATGTTTCCAGAGTCCTAGAGCTTATTGTTCTATGTTCATGAATATCAGGGCAGTTTTCTTGCATAATTTCTTGTAGAATAATGTCCAGGCTTTTGCTTTTGTCATGATTTTCCAGTTGTCCAATAATTCTTAAATTGTCTCTCCTGAATCTATTGTCCAGTCTGTAGTTTTATGTGAGGTATTTCCTCAATTTTTTCATTTTCTTAAAATTTTGTTTTATAGGCTCTTGTTGCTTTGTGAAGTCATTTACTTCTAGTTGATTGATTCTAATTTTTAAAGACTGAATTTTATCCCTGACTTTTTTTTATCATCCTTCTCTTTTTGGACTGTTTTTTCTTTGTAGGTCACCTTTCACTTTCTTTACCTCATTTTCAAGCTGGTCAATTCTCGCTTTCAAGACACTATTTTCTTGTTTTAGTTCATGTGTCTCCATTTCCAGATGCCCTATTTTGCTTTTTAAGTTATTTTCTCAATTTCCTTCAGCTTTTCTTAATTGTTTTTTGAATTGTGTTTAGAGTTCTTCCAAAGCCTGTGTCCAATTCATTGGAGTTTCTTTGTTTTTGCTTGGTGTTCCTTGTTCCTCCTCTGTTCCATTTGCTTTTTGTTCATTACCTAGATAGAAGTTGTTGATTGCAATTTCCTTTTTCTTTTTCTGTTGTTTACTCATATTTTTTCCTTCTTTCCTCCCAATCAAAGGCTATATTCTTGCTCCTCTGTTTATTTGCTGGCTTTGTGGTTTGGGGCTATTCTGTTCTGAAGGGGCTTCTCTGCTCAGTTGACTAACTGGATTAGGTTGATGCAGCTGGCCTGTTGTTTTAATGATCTCTGAGACCAGATCTTCCCCAGCTACCAGAAGAAGCTGAAGTTGAACATAATCCCCTCTTCCTTTTTGCCAGCTGCCTCCCTGTCAGCTACCCAGTCAGAGCTCTGAGTTTCCAGTCCTGGTACTAAGATACTCTGTCACAGTTATAGGCTTTGCCATGGGATCCCAGTCAGGATCCCAAAGCCTCCAAAGACAGAAGCCTATGATGGAGGAGCGGTGGCTGAAGCCTGCACAACCAAGATACTCTCCCTTCTTAACTCTCCTCCAGCTGCCTCTCTGCCAGCTGTGGTCAGAGAATTGATCCCTGTGCAGTGATGGCAGCAAAGCTGGAGTCTTAACACAGTAGGTGGGGGAGGGATCCTAGGACCCTCCTTCTTTCTTTTCCTTAAACCCTTGATTTCAACCTTCTCTGGGTACCTTTTAAGTTGAATGAGCAGGAGGAAGGGTCCCCCAGCTCTTTCCTGTTGTTGAATTTGTTTTTGTGTCCCCCTCAAAGCACTTTGTTTTTGATTGGTGTGGAAGGGTTTTCTCAGAGGATTTGGCTTTTGCTTCTAAGCTGCCATCTTGCCTCCCAGAAGTCCATATAATGTACTTAAAATTTTATTTAAGTATTTTCCCATGGTTATATGATTCATGTTTTTTCCCTCCCCTTTTCTCCTCCCCTTCCCAGAGCTGACAAGCAATTCCACTGGTTTATACATGTATTATCACTTAATACCTACTCTATATTATTCATTTTTGTAATAATCTTTTAAAAATCAAAACTCCACATCCAATACCCATATAAAAACATTAAAAAAATCAAATGTTTTCCTTTGGATTTTCAATTCTCACAGTTCTTTTTCTTGATGTGAATAGCATTCTTTCTCATAAGTCCCTTGGGATTGTCCTGGATCAGCAAAGTCAATTACAAATGACTGTCCCACAATGTTTCTGTGTGCAGTGTTCTCCTGATTCTGCTCATTTCACTCCATATCAGTTATTGGAGGTCTTTCCAGCTTGTATGTGTAAGGGACTCGAGCCCACCAACTCAAAATGAAAAGACAAGACTCAGAGATTACAAAGAAGTACAGTGGTTTTATTTCTCTTCCAGAAAAGGATGTCCGCAACAGAGTTGCAACTCATTTGGGAGGCACCCACTGAATTTTTTAAAAACTATTAACTTCTGTGTATTGGCTCCGAGGTGGAAGAGTGGTAAGGGTGGGCAATGGGGGTCAAGTGACTTGCCCAGGGTCACACAGCTGGGAAGTATCTGAAGCCAGATTTGAACCTAGGACCTCCTGTATCTAGGCCTGACTCAATCCACTGAGCTTCCCAGCTGCCCCACCCACTGAATTTGAGACAGGTGTTTAAGTATAGTTTCCAGGGGGATTTTCCTTATGCAAAGGGGCTCACAATCTAACAACCAATCCTGTCCTCCTCCTAGCATGTGATCAATTTCCTAAATCTAATCCCCACCCTCTTCTTTGTCCTTGTGGACACCGGGTTCTGTTGTAGAGCAGATTTAGTCTATGTGGCAGGGTAGGAGGGAGAGCAATGAGAGAGATTGTTCTGACCTAGTACTTTCTGACCTCTTTTATGTGGCAGGTATAAAAGAAAAGAAGAAAAGAAAAAAAAGTGTTTAGGGACTCTCTGACCTACTCTAGCTGGCACACCCAACATGATTCCCCTTCATATAGAAATCAAGCAATTCCTAATTCCTTATTGCACAACAATATTCAATCACCATCATATACCACAATTTGTTCAGTCATTCCCCAATTGAGAGATATCCCCTCATTTTCCATTTTTTTCACCACAAAGAACATGGCTATGAGTATTTTTGTGTAAACATTTTTCATTATTATCTCTTTGGGGTATAAACCTAGTATTGCTGGATCAAAGGGTAATATCATGGACTTGCATCATGAATTTTTTTTGTCTTATAGAGCACTTTAAAATATGAAAAATGCTTTACAAAAGTGCTCATTTGATCTTCAAAATCACTTTGTAAAGTAGGAGTTATTATTATCATGATCTTGAGGATACTAGTTATATAACTAGGGTTTGAGGTAATATTATAATCCAAGTTTCTTGATGCTAAAATGGTCCATCCATTACTGTAGCCTCTATGTTGTCTTGCCTGAAAATATTATCATTTGGGGATGAGGTTTATGGAGTTGAGTCCTTCTAAATTTAGATTTTTCCTTAAATGGCAGATACAGTTTTTAACTAGCCTGAAACTTTCTCTCCTTAATTATCCCAAAAGTATATAAGAGCCCAAGTTCTATTGCTTCCCTTCCAAATCATCTTTGGCAGTGTGTTTCCCCAGAGACTGTTCCTAGAGTCCCAGAACTTTGGTTCTGTATGGAATTAAGCACTTGACTCTGTGTGGTGACCAAATCTGAGCACTTGTCCTGATTAAAGACATGTTCTTTCTAACTACTTTAGTGGTTCTGTTTTTTTCAAAGTTGACACCACTAAAGTAGTTTTAAAAAAAACCAAGTCTTTAATCAGTACAAGGGAGACAGAATTCTTATGGCCACCACACTGGGTGGTACAAAAACAAACCAAAACCACCACCCTGAGGGAGCTCTGAGACTCTAGGAACAATGTCTCCAGAAAAATACACCCCAGGTGGAAATCTCTATCATGGGAATTTTCCTGATAGGAATTTCCATCCAATAGGGGATCTTATATATACTTTAGGGAACATGACAAGATTAACAACTGACTAGTTACATAGGGGCTTGGGAAAGAAGTTGTAGCTTGTGGCTTGCATATCTGGGAGAGACCCAAATAAAACAAGGGAAACCAAGAAACAAGAAAGGGTACTTAAGACTTAAGTATCTATCACTCCTATTCAGAGTGGCTAATGGGTACTTGATGGCTTATTTTTCATTTTGGGACAGGGGTCGGTTTGGGAGTTCCTTAAAGGCAAATTCCAATGGAACAAAGGTAAATTTGAGGGTTTCATAAAATAACTTGTTAATACCATTCTTCACCTTTCAATCAACCTTTCTCTAAATCTATTTATCTCCCCTTTTCAGCAATCCTTTAGATTTCTCTTGAAATTACAGATTCTCCCATGAATGTTTTGTGCACTAATTCTAAGGAAAATATATGATGCTTTATTAGATCATAGAATACTAGAGATGGAAATGATGTAAGAGAACATCAAAATCAGAGGTTCTTAATATTTTTGTGTCATAGACTTCTTTGGCAATGTGACAATTAAAAATTCCCAAAATACCAGATTCTGGATAAGAAAAATCAAAGTATTGATGAGGTTACCAATAATCAATAAATTAATTTGGTCAGTGATCTTTCTCAGTGATGAAAGGCAAAATAATGCAGACTCTAAGATCATTAGATATAATTTTGGAAACTCATTATTCATCCCTCTCCTAGACAAACCCAGATATCTCTAGATGGTGAATAGTCAATGAGGAGGTAGTTAATTCTCTCAGTTCCTCTCTGATTTTTTGCTTGGTGATGGAAAATCACATTCCCTGTCCCTGTGATTAGGTTCCTGTTTGATTAAGCGTGATATTCTCCATTCATCCAATGGAGATTCGAGTTAACCCTGTCTTGCTGCTCATTGCCACATAATTGGCCCAAATTGGTTTTTATTTATAGGGCAATTTTTCATTCACTTGATTGTTTAAATAACTAACTATATAACTAAACCTTCAGTTCCTATGTTTCAGCATCAGTCTATTTATAACTGTATTGATCTTCATGATTAGAGAAAACTTGGCATACCAGGAGAAAAGAGGGTCAAAAAATAAGAGAGAAGTGCTCCCCTAATTTGGAGAATTAATTAATGCCATATGGCAATTGGCTATGATGCTCATCTATATATAGAACCTGCCAGGTATAAAAGCTGAGTTCCATTCTAGAGAATCCAGCTGAGAACAATCTCAGCAATCCTCAAAATCAGTAGCAAACCTTTTGCTCACAGAAGATACTCCATTTGGACTACTGACATCTTAGGCCAATTTGTTTCATAGCATTTCATTCAATTATTTTAACTTCAAATGGCAGTTTTCTCCAATAATGTTTAGGGTTAAATATAACTGTTGCATGTTGCTACTACCATATCCAATAAAAATTATCAGGCTCTACTATTCTTTTCTAATTCTCCTGACATCATATTGTGAAATTAATTACATTTTTCAATTCCACATAGATAATGATTATATGATAATGTACACAAACTGAGAAAAGCACTCTGGACAAAGTGTTATAAATCTTGAAAATAACAGATATTAAGTTATATTGAATCTCACAACAAAATGAACATAACTGAGTTGAAAATTTCATACTTTAGTTAACTAGGAGAACTATTTTTCCCCTTTCTGACTATCCTAGTTCTCAGTTTAGAGTAATTGCCAATCTTAAACATTTTTTTATTCAAAATTTTATAGGGGCGGCAGCTGGGTAGCTCAGTGGAGTGAGAGTCAGGCCTAGAGACAGGAGGTCCTAGGTTCAAACCCGGCCTCAGCCACTTCCCAGCTGTGTGACCCTGGGCAAGTCACTTGACCCCCATTGCCCACCCTTACCAAACTTCCACCTATGAGACAATACACCGAAGTACAAGGGTTTAAAAAAAATTTATAGGACCAAATAAAATGAGTATTTCTGTACACAAAAAAGATTATACCTAAATGAAATAACAAATCTCTTATATGTTTAACTTAACTTTTCTTCATATCTATATAATAAATCCAAACCACAAGTGTCATAGACTTTGATTTCCAATCTTTTGCCTTCACAAGGAGAGCTGCTATAAATATTTTGGAGCATATGAATTCTTTTCCTTTTTCTGAATCATGGGAAATAGCAATATAATTACTCAGTCTAAGAATACATACAGTTTTATAACAGTGTATAGTTCCAA
Organism: Gracilinanus agilis; assembly: GCF_016433145.1. Taxonomy (NCBI): domain Eukaryota; kingdom Metazoa; phylum Chordata; class Mammalia; order Didelphimorphia; family Didelphidae; genus Gracilinanus; species Gracilinanus agilis. Next base: position 291,551,689 of record NC_058130.1, on the reverse strand, counting down.
TTGCTCTCCAAAATGTTTGGATCAGTTCACAGCTCTATCAACAGTGTATTAGTTGTTCGCATTTCTCCACACCCTTCCAATGCTTGTCATTTTGCCCTTTTGTCATTTTAGCCACTCTGATGGGTGTGTTTGATATCTTTGAATTTTTTTGGATTGCATTTCTCTAATCAACAATGAGCAATTTTTTATACCTATATGTGTCTTTGATTTTGTATCCCAAAAATCTGAATCTATGCTTGTCAAATATGTTATTGTAATCTTTTACTGCTGTTGTATGTCTATTCTGTCCCACTGATCTACTGTTTTATTTCTTAGCCTATACCATATAGTTTTGATAATTACTGCCTTATAATATAATTTAAAATCTGGTACTACTAAACTACATCCCTTTACAATGAAAAAATTAATTCTTCTGATATTCTTGATCATTTGTTCTTTCAAATGAACTTTTTATTTTTTAACTTGATACATTTTTTTTGATAATTTAATTGGGATGGGGTAAGATTTAAGTCAATATCAATAACTCCAAGTGTTATATTTTATAAAGTTTATTAATAATCACTTGAAGTAGAAAGAAAATAAACTAAAAGAAATAGAAGTCCAAACCTAATTATCTAACAAAAAGTAAACCCACATGTGTAGATTCTCTTGCCTGGACTAAAGCCTACTTTAGCAGTCATGATATGGTGAAAAAGAGAGCGAGGCAGGGCCACACAAAACTTATATCCTCCCTACATTAGTAGTGTGAGAAGGAAAATGGAATGCTGGGAAAGAGAATTTCTGGGGAGCAGATTTTAATTACACACTGGTACAGTCTTTAGCCACCACTCTCCATATGAATCAATGGTCAAAAAAAAAAAAAAAGAAAAAAGTAACCTGTATGAAACACAAAATATCAAAGTCTCATGTGTAAAAATTCTAAGTAAGGAAGAATAAGTCTATAATAGGTCCTTGAATCAGAGCCCAATTGAAGTGATTTATGTCCCATAAGCCTATAGTAGGAACTATCACAATATAGCACTTACCCATTGGCAGCCAGAACTACAGAAAATTGCTATGCCATAAAAGAGAGAGAAGGGGCTACACTTTTGAATGAGAAAGGAATAGCATTCCACGGTCTGATTTTACCTTCACTTAGGGGGATAGGGGAGCCAAAATGGCAACCAAACTAAGGTACTTTGAATCTGGCATGGTGAAATTCTCTGTCTGATATTATTAAACAGTCACTTCCTTGAACCCCAAAACAATCTTCTGTCTTGGTGCAGATTCTCATCAATCCCACCAGGATTGGTTGGTCTCCTTGACCTTGTGCTTCTTTTGTGCTGTACAATGGCTCTTTTGAGATCTCTTCATCTGATTTCAGACATAATTATTAATCAAAATCCCATAATATTAATATTAAACAATCAGTGGCAGGTTTCCACAGTGTAAAGCTTTTGGGTATGCGTTAATATTAGCGCTAATGGATATTATAAATTTATATTAGTGCAAAATAAAAAAAAACATTAATACTGGTTGCTTGCACTACAAGTACAAAAAATGAGAGGAAAGAAATTCAAGTATCCTATTGCACATAAAAGGAAAAACAATAATAGCATTTTTTTTAAAAATCAAAAATTGTTAGTGCACATTCCATGAGACACTGTGTTAGCCAAACAGAGGCATAATACAAAGGTTTCTCATTCAAAAATGAGATTTATTTCCTTCTTAACTTGGCCATGATCCACAGTGTGAGTGTACATGATTTTTTGCCAGGTAACAGCTTCCTTAAAAAAAAACAAACAAAAAAAAACCCAGTAGTACAACAGCTAATGTACACTCTAAGAAGTACCAAAATTCCCCAAGCCATAAGAGCTAATAAAATTCTCCGTAGTTTACTGATACAGGTTGTAACCAGTTTGATGGAGTACATTCATCATCGATGTGACAATTAACAAAGGCAAAAAAGCACAAAAGGCTATATAGGCAATAAGTGACCTTGATGCTTCTGGTGACAGTCCCAGTATCTGTGAGGACTTTTGGCCAAACCATGGAAAGAGTTTGCCCAACTTGACTATTTTGAAATTAACTCAGGCCCTTCTAAGGCTGCTAGCTTTGTAGTGGTATCTGCCCTAGGTATTCCCCCTAGTGACAAGGTCAGTGCCACCTATATGGGCAGTGCAATGAACTACAGCTAGGACTTCAGGGAGTTGAAGGGCAGAAATAATTTCATTAATAATTTCTGCATTTGCTATACATTTTGCAGTTGATGCTAAAAATCCCCTTTGAAGCCATAGCATACCCACTGCATGACATATTCCAAAGGAATATCTAAAGTCTGTGTAAATTGTTGCCTTCTTACCTATGGCAATTATACAGGCATGCTTCAGAGATATCAGTTCTTCACTTTGAGCACTTATATTTGAGGGTAGTGAAGCTGATCACAGAGTGGCAAATTCTGTGACTACAGCAGCTCTAGCGTAGTATATGCCATCCCTCATGAAAAAAGAAGAACCATAGTGAATAAGGCTAAGTCTGGATTATCTAAAGGAGTGTCCAGGACATTATCTAGAGGCTTTTCAGCCATGGACACTAAAGATTCACAACTGTGCAATGGTTCTCCTGAGACTGGTAAATTAGCAAGCAAGGTTGTAGGATTTATAACTGTACAGAGTTTTAAGGTAATATTCTAATTACCTAACAAGTTTAGCTCAGTTAAGGATTCCTCAGGCAATTTTAGTGACGTAGAGTCACCTGGAGAGCAAGTTATTTTGGCTCTAAGCTTGTATAAAAGATCTCTCCCTAGCAAATTTATAGGGAAGCTAGACATTAGAAGGAAAGAATGTTCTACTGATAGTGGTCCCACAGATGCCATTTGAAGGGAAAGCTTTGGGACCTTTAGGGGTGACCCTGATACTTCCACTATGTTTAGCAAGGTAATAGAATTGCATTCAGAATCAGGTTCACTCATCAATACTGCTCTGGATGCTCCATTGTCTAAGAAGCAATCATAATAAGTGTTTCTAACTTTCAGGGTTACACAAGGTTCCTCCATATGAGGGAGGAATGGATAGGAATATCAAAGGTTTCATTCTCTGATTCCAGGGCCCTTAAGCCCCCCTCCCCTGCCCTCATACCTTTAGAAAAATCCTTGGATATTCCTCTGGATTCCCCCATGCTGAGGGGCATTTTCACCCTGAGTATAGTGTGGATGAGCCCCACTTTGGATATATTGTTGTTGGGTATTTTAAAGTGAGTTATTGTTTGCCTCATTTGGATTATTATTTCTGTAATTGTTATTTCTAAAGCTGTTATTATTTCTATTTATCTGATTCCACTTCCTACAATTCATCATTATGTGACCCCTTTTTCCATAAAAGTAACACAATAATGATTGATTTGTGGATTCCTGTCATTGTTTTCCTCATCTTTCTTTTCATGGTCCTTAAATACATAAAGTGCTACCCTCTTCAATTCATCAAGATCCATGAAGTCTCAATTTCAGGCAACTAATCTTAAAATAGTCTCTAACCACTTTACAATAATTTTTAATGAATTGTCCACATGTTTGTCTAACATTCCTTTGTCTGGACAGATCCAGAACCATATATCTACCTCCCAGCTCAATAAGTCTATCCATAAACTGGGAAGGATTTTCCTCTTGTTTTTGCCTAATATTTTCAAACTTTGCCCATGTGCCAGGCCTATTGGAGCAAGCTCTCATTGCTGTAAGTAATGCCTCTCTAGCCTGGCATAGTTTTAAATAGTCTTGCTTATTGTTGGGGAACCATCTTGAGTCTTCCTGGAGTCATTGAGTCATCCCCTACCCTAGGCCTGATTAACAAGAGAGATAATTTTATTTTTCTCCCTTTCTGTCAAAAATGCTTGGAGCAAATTTTCCATATCCTGCAATGAAGGATCATATATAAGACAAATGTTTTCAAGCTTTTTAATAACTACAATAGGTTCATCTTCAAAGGAAGGGTATTTTGCTTGAATGTCTAGGGAGGTATAGTGTCTTAAGGACACCACATCTCCAGTTTTATTGAAGGTGGGTACTTCTTTTAAGGGGAATGGGCCTTTAACGGAATTATTTGTGATTTCTGTCTCTAGGCTGAATGTTTGGGTTGCTATGGAGCAAGTGAGGGAAGGGGAGGAGTAGGTGAACTAAGAAGGAGGGGTTGGTCTGGGGATGGTGAGGCAGGGCAAAGGAATGGGGGTGGGCTCTTGGGGGAGGGATATGGGAAGGAGTGAGTCTGGTAGAGTATGGAGGGGTTGGATGGAGGTAAGGGGAGGGGGCAGGGGAGACAGATGGAGAAGCTGAGCAAGAGGGGGAGGAGGTCAGGCCGTGGGCTTCCAAAAGCTGAACAAGATGAAAGATTATGTTTTCAGCTTGAGGCAAAGTCTGGGCAGGTTTGAATGGAGGGAAATCATTCTTCTGAATTTTGAAATTACTCAAGTGTTTCTCAGTGTTGTCTATTTGAGCCTGTAATTTAATCAAAGTAACCTTGTGTTGATATTTCTTGAGGAGAAAATAGGCTATGAATAAAAGCCCTCCTTACTGAACAGTTTGAACTGGGGGTGGGAGTATGTAGAGGTAGGCAGTGTGGAAGGGGCCCAGGAACTCCTGCTTGTTGTACATCCACACTGTGTTGCTAGGCTGCTGCTAGTCTAAAAAGCCATTTCAGCTCAAAGTGGGAAATTTAAGCAGCTACAACACAGTTGAGACTCATGTGGGTGGGGGAGAGGTGTAAATGGCCTTCAAGGGGCCAGCTACTTAGCTTCTCACCTTCCACACAGAGGGAATCTACAGTGGTTGGGGGCAGCAGTGAGAAACACTAGCTCAGGCAGATGGGCATGGGTCAATTGCATCAGGAATCAAAGCAGTTAGGCAGAGACACTACTACCCAGCTCCCATCATTACCCAAAGGGGAAAGGAGAAAAATCCATGGCAGGAGAAACGTGGTTTTAATCTATTCACTTAGAAGTAAGGGTCTTAAATTCCAGACTTTGTGTTGCCAAAAAAATGTAAGTTTTAAATTGATATCAATAACTCCAAGTATTATATTTTATAAAGTTTATTAATAATCACTTAATATAGAAAGAAAATAAACTAAAGGAAATAGAAGTTCAAACCTAATTATCTAACAAAAAGTAAGCTCACATATGTAGATTCTCCTACCTGGCATAAAGCCTGCTTTCCCAGCTGCAATATGGCAAAAAAGAGAGCAAGATGGGGCCACACAAAACTTCTATCTTCCCTACAATGAATAAGTAGATACGTTTAGGTAGGATTGTCATTCTAATTATATTGACCATGCCTATCTGTTAACAATATTTCTCCAATTATTTAGATCTCCTTTTATTTATGTAAAAAGTATTTTATAGTTATGTTCATGTATTTCCTGGGTTTATTTTAGGAGGCATACTCCCAGGGATTCTAGTCTATTTATGATTATTTTAAATGGAATATCTCTTTCTATTTTCTCTTTCAAGACTTTCGTAGTAATATATAAAAATGCCAATGATTTATGTGACTTTCTTTTATATCTTGCTACTTTGCTAAAATTATTGATAGTTTCAACTAGCTTTTTAGTTGATAGGATTTTCCACATATACTGTCATGTAGTATGCAAAGAGATAGTTTTATTATTTCTTTGTCCATTCTGATTCCTTCAAATTACTTTTCTTCTCATTGCTTTTGCTAGCATTTTTAATACTCTGTTAACTAACACTAGTGATAATAAGCATCCTTGTTTTACTTCTGATTTTATTGAGAAGGCTTTTGGATTCTCCCCATTCAAATAATATCTACTGATGATTTTAGTTAAATACTTTGTATCATTTCAAGATACATGTTGATAGTTTTCCTTATATCAAACCATTCCTTCATTCCTGTTATAAATCCTATTTGGACAAAATATATAGTCTTTATGACCTATTGTTGTAGCCTCCTAGTCAGTATTTTATTTAGGACTTTTGCATTAGATTACCTTAAAAAAGAACCTAACTCATTGGGGTGGTACTACTAGAATTCTCAGGGGAAAACAACAAGGCCAAATTCTATAGCTGGGTTAGAAACAAATGTTGAAGGAAATCAAATAGTCAAATTGAAAGGAGAATACAGAGGACACTTACCCATATTAGGAGTTTTCTAACTTGGTGAAGTCCTCTCCATTTGGCTATAAGGTGCCTTTGAAGAGATGTCTTTTATTGACTCCTGGGGGTTCTCATTGTAGTGTGCCCTTTTTTTTGGAGGGGGGGTTGACTTCCTAAGAAATGTCTAAGCTATTGGGCCTCTAGGAGTTTTAAATGAGTTCTCTGAAAATTGACAAAAAGGAGATTAATAAGAAATTTATCAAGTTTGACTTGATATTTTGAAATAGTTAACATTTATATTGCTAAATGGGCCATCTAACTTGCAAGAAGTTAATCATCTAGGTTTTCAAAAATCTATAAATTAACTCCCTAGTTAGTAAAAATCATTGTAAATGCAAGTAAAGCAAATTATTGTTTCCCTTAATATTAAACAAATATGTTCAAAAGATCAATTAGTTATAGAAAAAACGATTAGTCTAATTTCTCTTAAAATGAAAGGTGCTGACTAATTATAACTACCTATGCACAGAATTATAGGTATTTTTTAATAATTAGCTTCTGACTGGGTGAATAATAGAAAAAACAAGATGAAGAGTATATATGACAATATAAAATGAAAATAAATTTTGTGCTCTCAAAATATAAAAATCTAATTGGTCCTTCTGGGCCTTACACTAAACTGATTCTAAGTTAGGTCTTTATTAGCATAAATACATCTTTCTCTGCCTTTTGGACAATTAAAAATTATAATAACTGTCTGAGGTAAGGGGAGCAGGGGCAGGGGCAAGGAGGGTGGGACAGGATGTGGCACTCAGTCTCTGTGGGGGTAGGCATGGCAAAGATAAAACAGAAAAAATTTCACCCAGCAGTGCTATATAAACTGGAGAGAGAGATTTTACAAAGGAAGGTTGGTGACCAAATAGCAAGGCAAGCTACTTAACCCCATTTATTTAGCCCTGCCCTTCTGCCTTAGGATCAACAATTAGTATTGATTCTAAGACAGAAGGTAAGGGATTTCTTTTTCTTTTATATAGTATGCAGAGTTTCATAGCCCTTTGGGCATAGTTTCAAGTCTTTTTCCAGAATGATTGGACCACAACATCCTTCTAAAAAACATCTTTGTAAACCAATTAGACATTCCTTCCTTGTCATTTCATTTCATTCCAGGTCACACTCTGGACTTCTACCATGTCCCATCTTTTCTTCTTGAAGACTCACTGCAGCTTTGGAATAGATTCACTTACTTCTAGAATCTCCATTTAAGAAAGGGTGTTCAGGGCAGACATGTCTCATTCTCTTCTTGTCTGTACTCATGGACTTTATTTTCACCTCCTTTCCAGTTTTTAGCTTTTCATAGGATTTCTATTCTGCATTTGAATGTCTGTCTTTCTACTTGTATTTGTATTCCCAGAACTTGGCACAGTGCCTAGCAGATAATAAGCTCTTAATAAATACTTATTGACTGATTCTGGACACATTTCCTACATAATCTAGTCCTCATGTAACTTTAGAATCTTATCTCCCACTGTCCACACCCCCCATACAGTCTACATATCAAGCAAATTTTTCTTACTTTCACATTTTTTTTCTCACATAGCCATCTATAACTCGAATAGACTCCTTTATAAACCCTTAAGACCTATCCTATTGGTGCTAGCTTTTGTATTTGTTTTTTTTTTTGTATTTGTTATTTGTATACATGACTTTTCTTCCAAATTGCTCCTAAAAACCCCAAAATGTATCAGGGGTCTATCTGCTTTCATCTTGACATTGTTTATATGAAATAAAAAGATGTGGGTTCAAGTCTCAGCCATGACATTTACTTTGTCAGTTTTATAGCATTTTTTTGGTCTGTAAAATGAGAATAGTTGTCTCACCCTTTTCAACAAAATAAAAAAAATTTTCAATGTATAATATATGATGTATATGAGGATGTATAAAATGTTTCAGTGTTTACACAATGCTTACTTTTAATAGCCCTATGAGGTAGATAGGATTATTAATCTATTTTTACCAGATGAGGAAACTGAGTCTCTGAAGATTTTGTGTTTGTTCACCCCTAGTAAATGTCACAAAAATGATTTTAAGCTATCTTTCTTGCCTGGAAGTCTCTGCATGACACCAGGTTGTAGTATTTCCTACTGCTTTGGGGGAAAAGAAAAAAAAGCAATGAAAAAAGCAAATGAAAAAAATCCCTCATGTTTTGTGAAGCAAAATACGGCTTAGTCTCCCTTTTTCTCCAAATATTGCTTAGTACAATTAACATGAGAAGAATGAGAATCTTGCAAACTATATATATTTCTAATATTTTTCTTCCATGTTTTTCCTGCTTTTCTTTCTAAAAAAAGACTTGACATGAAAATGCTTAAGTAGTTGCCTGATATTCTATGTATTTGCTGAGCTTTGACTTTTTTTTTGATGTGAGAGTTCATAGCTCGTTGCAAAGTGATACTTTTAACTTAAACCAGTTTTAAGTGTACATGTTTTACAAGCTGGAAAGCTTGAGGGGCAAAAGAGATTTCCTCAAAAACAACTCTTCCTTCAAATCTCTAAGCCTAAATCGGTGAAGATATCTGCTTAGCTATCAATGCCAGTGAGAGCATTTACTTTGCATTGTCTTCAAACTGCTACAGGTTGAGGGCCCACAGGGCAGCTGGAGTCTTAATGAAGCAGTTAATGATGTGTGAATTATAGATCTTGACAGCTCCTTTAATAAAAACAACACAAATGCATCCATTGTCTACTAAGGCAGCTTTGTGATGACAGACTGCTTAGCAGAACACAGTATTTTTAAGTAAAGGACCATTCTTGGATGGCAGTGTTAAAAATTCCCAGTCACTAAAGGAAGGAACCTGAGCAGTGGAAAATAAGAGGATATCTTTCATTCCCACTAAGTCATATGGAGCAAGACAGTATGCAGAGACATTGCTTATGGAACTTCAATTTTTTTTGACATGACCTCAATCAAAGTAAGAAACTAGATAATGAGTTTTTAATAGCCTACAATTTTGCTGGTTTCTTTCCTTCATGTTTTCCCTTTCTCCCAATCTCTGTCTTCCCCAATGAGTATTATCTTCTTAACTGATTTTTATATATTCATCATCTTTCCAAAAAACAGACAGATGGTTGGGATAGAAGTAAATTATTTTATGTATTTTATATACCTTCTATTTGTAGCTCTTAGCCAAGGGCCTGGCTATCTGCTTTCCCACACATTCTGGCTGTAGCAAAGAATGGCCAAAAGGAAAGTTTTTTTGGCTTTCCTTTTGTTGATAAAATTTTAAAGAAAATTAATTCATCAAGTATAAATCCATGTTCAATCCTCAAATAGAATCTGGAATTTATTTTGATAGTTGATATAAGATGTTGGTTTAATTTTATGTCAGACTACTTCCCAGTTTTTTCATCAATTATTGTATTCCCCAAGTAATTTATATCTGAAAGCACATCAAATTCTTTGTTACTGAATTAAATTGCTTTTGTGTTTCTTTGTCTAACTAGACAATTTTGTGTCTACATTCAATATTAGTTCTAATAATCTACTTTTCCATTTTTTAATGATCATGAAATAGTTTTAAACAAGTATTAAAGCTAGGTATGACTGTAGATAGAGAGGCAGGCCTAGAGTCAAGAGGACCTGGGTTCAAATTTGCGCTCAGATACTTTCTACCTGTGTAGCTCTGAGCAAGCCATTTAACCTCAATTGTCCTGCTTTTGCCTCTATTATGTCTTAGCAATAATACTAAGAGAGAGGGTAAAGGTTTAAAAAAAGAAGCATCAAACTGCTTTAAATATAATTGAGGAATAATATGGAATTAGGTCTTAATCAAGGATACATGTAAAACCCAGTGGAATTGTGTGTTGGCTAAGGAGGGGTTAGGGGGCTTTGGGGAGAGGGAAAGAACATGAAACATGTAACTATGGGAAAATATTCAAAATAAAAATAAAAATAGAAGAAAAATAAACATAATTGGGGCCCATAAGTGCTATTTGTCCGTTGCTTCTTTTATTAATCTAATAAGTTTTATTATTCTTTTGTGTAGAACTATAAGGTATTCATTGGTAATCTCATTGGCATATCTTTAAAAACATATAGTTATTTGGCTAATAATACTATTTGGATAATAATATCCACTAAATATCCTTCCAGTTATGTAAGTTGTTCTTTGTTTCTTTGGGGACTGTTTAATAGTTGCATGTCTAAAGACTTTTCTTGAGTATGAGAAAAGGTTGAGTCATAAATCTTTTATGTATTTCTAGTTGTTTAGAAAGGGGTGTATGTATTTATGTATTTCTTGTTTTTTTGAAAGGGGTGTATATTTTTATCATTCCATCCTGAATCTTGTCATTAGTATTGATTTTTATGGTATTGTTTTATATTCATCCACTTAATGGAAGCTATTAGTTATTTAAAACAGTTTCTTAGATGATTCTTTAGGATTTTCTAAGTAAACCAAAGAATCATTAGCAAATTATGATAGTTTGATTTCCTCTTTGCCTGCCTTTAGATCTTTAATTTATTTCTCTTATCATGTTATAATTGCTTTTCATTTCTAGAATTATGTCAAATAATATCATAGGAAGGGGACAATCTTGCTTTACCACTATATTTATTGTGAAAAATTTTAATTTCCCTCTGAAATAAGTGGATAATATTTATGGTTGTTTTGTAGAGGTGAGATACCAAGGTGTTTTTGGTAACCCACAGTGACAGAGACCCAGACAGGCCTCCACAGGGCTCAGCGTGCTTCTCAAACTCTTAGACAGTTTACAAAACAGTTCAGGGTTTATTTTAACCAAGGTAAACTTGAAGGGAGGATTAGGGAATATGATACCCTGATCTAAGGGTTCTAGCTAGACCGCACCCCCCCCCTTCTAAGAACTCTGCAAAGCATTGTCTTCTGGTCTTCTGATGGTGTGGAAGGTGTTTATCAGGATCCCCACTCAATAATATTCAGTGGGCCATGTTGTGAGGAAGATTAGATTAGTTATTGATTAAGAATTAAGGTTCATCCAGCAGGCTGGAGCTGGAGCATTCTAGGATAGAATGAAGGAGGAGAAGTGGTGCCTATGCCCTGGGAGAGAGGACTCCATTAGTGGTGGGCAAACTGTTGCCAGCCCAGGGAGATCTCAGATCCTGCTTCCTGATTTTCTTGGGATCCTGAGTGGAGGTGGATTTCCAGCAACAACAGAGCTGCACCAAGAAGAGGAGAAGTTTGGGACCTGGTGGACAGTTTCTCAAGCATACTCTTTCTTTGTGGATATCTTGGACCACCTGTGAACCTCTTTGGAAAGCTGTGAGAACCCTCAAAGACACCCCTCTGATCCATAGCTGTGCTGATTCAAGACTGGCTGGCACCAGGATTGATTCAGCCTTCTAGAGACTCCACTGCTCCTTGGGCCCTGCCTGTTAGATCACTTAGATAAGAGTAGAATAAGTCTTCCCTTTGCCCTGTGGGTTTTGTCATTAGGATTTAAGGTTTTAGAGTAGACATCCCTATCCCACCTTTTACTTGTACATAATTAAAATCAGTTAATCTCTCTTACCTTGCCTGCTTGTTTCTAGACTCTGGCCTAGGGAAAGCTGAGTGACAGTTAAGACTAACTGCCATTCCTGTGTGAATCCAGTAAACTCTGGTCTTTCCATCCTGGTCCAGTCTCTCTTAACCCCAGTGTGTGTACCCATAATTACTTAGTTTTATTATAATATCACTGGTGTCTCCATTATCCATTACCTTTATTTACCTATATTTTCTACAGCCAGAGCAGCTAATCACTCATCCCCACCCCATATTTGTAATAATTAAAAATGATGAGGGCCGAGATCAAAAGGAAGAATAGTATTTTAATAAAAGCCATGCTGAAAGAGATAAACTGACCACGCGCCTGTAAGAAACCTATTCCAACCTTACCATGAGCCATTTACCTTTCCTCTCCCCAGGAGCTCAGGTAGCTAAAGAGGAAGTTCAAAGTCACTTCCCCCTATTTAAAACAGTCCCTCACCTTGAATACGTAATCCAAAACAGGAAGCCCATTGGACCACGGGAAATGTAGTTTTAAGGTGCCCCACAGGTCCACAGAAGTTTGTCAAACACTATATTGAGGTTCAATCCTTCCAAATAGAACCCCAGGTGATTTTAACTAACACATATTCCTATGAGGTTCCCAAACTGGCAAAGCTATAATGGGGATATTGAAGGAAGGTGTTGGGGTTCAGTTGTGACCCTAATGGGTTGGATCCCACCCTCAGAGCCAGTAATATTGAGACAAGCCTCCCCACTCCTAAGTTCTAGTAGCTTTGCCCTTCAAGATGGTGTTTGGTATTTGTCTTCCCCTCAGCCACAAGATTGGTCTTCTTCCCCTCAAAGTAACAGCCCTAAGCTACCACTAATAAACTAATAAAGATTTATTATAAGAATAAGGGAATTCAGGATAACAGAGTAAGGGTTATTTCTGGATTTTTGAGGAAGGAGGGAACAGGGATAACTTCTCTATCAACTATGAACCCCACAACAAGAGAGCAGTTCTGGTTTCTTCTATAGCTTGGACCCAGAAACTGACTTCCCTTCCCCTCATGATATCCTATTCTTAACACTAGCTAACAAACAGGGGAATAACTGCAAGGAAGGGTCCCCTAAATGCCCGCTCCCTCCAGAGTCCAGGCTCTATGGCCAATTATGGAGCACACTCTTTCAGTATCTTCCTCATTCGCAATGAAGTCAGTAGAAAGGTTTTGCTGTTGAAATCTACAGATTGCTTCTGAATTTTGGGTTCAGAAGAGCTAAATTCCTCTCCAGATCCTCCTGGCCATCCATCTCCTCAATTGGCAGTTTAGAATATTCAGAATCTTCACCAAACTCTCTCCTTCACTGGCCCCTCCCAAAAAGAACCTGGTGAGGCCAGCTTCTACTCCAATTGCCTGCCCTGCTTTGCAAAATTCAGTCCCCACTCTTACAACTGGTAAATTAATTTAGGAAGGATAGCCTTTTTAATATATTGGCTTGGTTTATCTGTGAGGGATTAATATTTCTCCAATTGTTTAGGCCTAACTTTATTTGTATGAAAAATGTTTTGTATTTGTGTTCATATGGTTGCTGAATTTGTTTTGGTTTTTCCAGGTTTAGGTATCAGTACCATTTTTGCATCATCAAAGGAATTTGGAAATATTCCTTTATCCCTACTTTCCAAATAGTTTATGTAAGTTTTGCAGTTAATCATTCTCTGAGTGGAAAAATTCACTTGTTAATCTGTCTAGATCAAGGGTCTTTTACTAGTGGAATTTTTTGATTTTTTTTCAATTTCTTTTTCTGTGATAGGATTTTTAAAGTATTCTATTTCCTCTTGGTAATCTGGGCAGTCAATGTATTTGTAAATATTTTTCTATTTCACTTAACTTTTCTTCATTGGTTGTCATTTTATATTTTTCATTTTTTATAGTGGTACTTCAGATTTCTTTCTTTCTAAAATGTTAAATTAACCAATGATTTATCTATTTTATTTATTTTTTCATAAAACCAGATTTTTTTTATTTTTTCAGTGGTTTTCTTGCTTTCAGTTTTATTAATCTCTCCTTTCAGTATCAGGATTTCCTATTTAGCATTTAATTGAGGATTTTTATTTGTTCTTTTTTCTCATGTTTTTAGTTGCATGCCCAATTTCTTCATATGTTCTTTATTTTATCAATGTTTATAAATTTAGAGACATAAATTTTACTCGTGTGTGTGTGTGTGTGTGACTGCATCCCATAAGTTTTCCATGTTGTCTCTTCATTGCCATTCTCTTTGATGAAATTGCTGATTGTTTCTATTATTTGTTTTTTGACACAAATTTTTAGAATTACTATTTTAACAATATTTAAATATTTAAATTATAAATAATATTTAGTAATATTTTATTTTGTTTCCAATTAATTTTGAGGGTTTTTTTTACTGCTTTTTGTTTAAATGTAATTTTTAATTGCATTATCTTCTGAAAAAGATTCATGTACTATTTCTGCCTTTCTACCTTAGGTTGTGAATGTTTATGCCCTATTACATATATGGTCAACTTTTGTGAATGTGCCATGTACCACTGAAAAAAGGTACATTCCTTTTAATTCCCACCAATTTTCTCTAGAGATCAAATATATGATGCTTTCCTAAAGTTCTTGTTCCGAAAGTTCTTGTTTATTTCTTGGTTGGATTTATCTAGTTCTGAGAGGGGAAGGTTGATGTCCCCAACAATTAATGGTTTCCTCCTGTAAATATGTAAAATCTTCTTTAGGAATTTGGATGTTATGCCATTTAGTGCATATGTATTTAGAACTGATATTGTTGCATTGTCTATGGTGACTTTTATAAAGTATAATTTCCTTCCTTTTCTATTTTGATTAGATTAATTTTTCCTTTTGCTTTATTACTTTTTTTGAGATCATGAATTCTACCCCTGCTTTTTTTTTTTTTAAACTTTGGTTGAGGCATAATAGTTTTGCTTCAGCCCATTACTTTTACTCTGTGTGTGTCTTTTTGCTTTTAACATGTTACTGTAGATAGTATATTCTGGGATTCTGATTTTTAATCCACTCTGCTATACTTTTCCATTTCATGAATGAATTCGTCTCATTTGGAGGCACAGTTCAGATTTCTAATACTGTGCTTCTCCCCTGTTTCCCCTGCGTGTTCTCTCTCTCTCTCTCTTTCTCTCTCTCTCCTTTCAACATTTCCCAAATGTTTTGCTCCTGACCACCACTTACCCCAATTTAGACTCCTTTTTGTCCATCCTTCCCCCTTCCAGGGTGAGGTTCAAGCATTGCCCATCACACCTCCTTATCCTACAGACTGTTATGTGCCTCTTCATGTAAAATAATTTACCCATTTCTTTCTTTTCTTTTCTTTCCTTCTTGTGTACTCCTCTTTTGTGCCCTTGATATTTTTTATATCAATTAATCCTATTCAGCTTAATCACTTCTTTCTAGTTATACTTCTTCTCACTGTCCTAAAAGCAATAAAGTTCTTAATTAACTTAAGTAATTTAGGTATCTTTAGTATTTTAAGTTCCTTAAGTATCTCAAGTATCATAGATATTTTAAATATCTCAATTATCACTTTTCTAGTTCTGAATATACTCAATTCAAACTTAAGGAAATCATTATATTTTCACTTCTCTAATTATCTTTTTGTGCTTCTCTTGGGTTTTGCTTATGCTCATTGAATTTTCTTTTTAGCTCGGTATTTTTTTGGGGGGATGGTAGTCAAGAATGTCCTCAAGTCCTCTATTTCATTAAATATCACTTTTCCCCTTGGAGGATTATGTTCAATTTCTCTAGGTATGATATTTATAATTGTAGTCTTAGATGCTTAAAAGCTACCAGGCCTTGTGTAATCCTAACTTGGCACCCAAGATATTTGAATTGTTTCCTTCTGACTGCTTACAGTACTTTTTCCTTGGCCTGGGAGTGTTTGAATTTGAATAGTCCTGGGATGTTTTCTTTAGGGATCTCTTTCAGGAGGTGATTGGTGATCTTTCAATTTCTATCTTCCCTTTTTGATCAAGGATATTTGGGCAGTTTTTTTTTCTGATGGTTTCTTTTAATGTGGCATCTAAGTTCTTTTTTTAAAAAATCTTTCAGTATTTTCACGATTCTTATATTGTTTTTCCTGGATCTATTTTCCAGGTTGGTTGTTTTTCCAATGAGATATTTTGGATTTTCTCCTATTTTATCATTCTTCTGACTTTGTCTTATTATTTCCTGATGTCTTATATGATCTTTAACTTCCATCTGCTCAATTCCTATTTTTAGAAAATTATTTTCTTCCTTGAGTTTTCGTGCTTCTTTTTCCATTTAGCCAATTCTACTTTTTAAAGGAATTGTTTTCATCAACTTTTTTTTTGCCTCTACTTCTGTTTTGCCCATACTAGTCATTAGGAAATTGTTTTCATCATTGTTTTATTTGGCCTCCATTTTCATTTGCCCATTATAGTTTTTAGAGAGCTGGTTTCTTCAGGGATTTTTTCCATGTTGCTGATTCTTTCATTTCTTTTATTGTTTGATTTTAAACTTCTTTTCAAGTTCTTCCATTAGTTCTTTTGTGGCCCAACATCCTTTCTCACTTTCCTCTGAGGCTTCATATATTTCCTTTTAGCTATTGTTGTCCTTTTCTGAATTTATATTTTGATCTTTTATATCACTAAGCTAACTTTCAAAGTTAGTTTTTTTCTTTATCATTTGCTCATTTTCTAGCTATTTTTCCCCTTATAATTACCTTGCCTATCTGTTGCAGTTCTGCTCTGCTCCTGTGGTGGAGGGAGCACTATTCCAGGCTTTCAGTGTAGCCTTCTCAGTTGATTGGGATATGCTTGGCTGTCTTTGATTCCCACATTGTACAATTTGAAGGGGTGGTCTAGCTGACTTCCTGTGATGAGGCTTGCAGCTGTTTTATCCAGCTTGATTTTGTTCCTCCTGCTGCTGGTTCCCCTATTGTCTACTGAACTAGGCTATTCCCTTCTGGTTCATTTTCTAAGGCCATTGGGCTGCTTCCCAGCTCTGCCATTTTGTAGCTTCAAGTTATGTGGCAGTTTGTTGGGATGGTTCACCTTCTACTGGTTCACCAATGTAATACTTTCTGGGCTACTTTCCCTTATCACCATAATGAGATGTGTTCCTACTACTTTTCTTTTTTTTTGAAGTGATTTATTTTCTATTTTTGTGTGTTTGGAGCCTTTGGATGTATTCTATCATCTTATCTCCCAGCATGCACTTGATCCAGGACAATTCCAAAAGATTTATGATGAAAAATCCTATCTACCTCCAGCAGTTATGGAATCTGATTACACATCAAAACATGCTTTAAAAAAACTCTTTTTCTTGTTTTTTTTAACTTGGTCTATGTTTGTTTTGCAGTATGACTTATATGGAAATATGTTTTGCATGGCTACACATGTATAGTATATAGTAAATTGCTTGACTTTTCAAGGAAGAAAAGGAGAGAGGGAGGGAGAGAATTTAGAACTCAAAAATTTTAAAAATGAATCTTAAAATTGTTTTTACATATAATTAAGAAAAAAATAAATAAAATTAATTACTGGTATTTCTTGAACTTTTTGACCAAGACAATATAGTGTGTTTCTTTGTCTTTGTGGTGGAAATGTATATGTGTATTCAAAAGTGTATTTATGAGTGTTGGGAATTGTCTATGTCTTCCTATTATTCTGCCATATTGGCTTTGACTGTTTTATTGATATATATATATATATATATCAATTGATATATATATATATTTATATATAT
>NC_058130.1:291489480-291519364 GCF_016433145.1 Gracilinanus agilis | reverse complement strand
CTCTCTCTCTCTCTCTCTCTCTCTCTCTCTCTCTCTCTCTCTCTCTCTCTCTCTCTCTCTCTCTCTGTGTGTGTTGTGTTTCCTTAATCTTAGGTGATGCTATATAGGTGCTATGTGATCATTCTAAGATGTGTTGCTTCTTGGTATTTGAAAGATCCACCTCTTTTCCTGACTATTTGCCTCTTATCTTGGCTGAGGTCAAAGTTCTCCAAATCCAAAAGGCTTGGGGAAAGGAATATAAATAGGAATAGGGAAAGGAAGTATTATTTAGTATCTCACAATTGTGGAGAGAAGAGATGGCTAAGGAAGTGCCTGACGGCTGGCTTAGAGCTGGTGTAGGCAGCTTGTGAGGAGATTGCTAAGGAAACAAGTCTTTTCTTTCTCTAGCCCACATTTTACTTAATAATTAATTATAAATTAAGATACATTCTCCAGAGAATTTTAATTATAACACTAGTCTAGCAAACTTAAAGATGACCATCAATAAGAGAAATGAACAATGCCTACTATTTTACTAGCAGATATCTATCTATCTATCTATCCATCTATCTATCATCTATCTATCTATCTATCTATCTATCTATCTATCTATCTATCTATCAATCAAGTTATTTGACTAATGCAGATTGAAGGTAAAATGTGAGGTGCCTAACAAATAGTCTTTAAAATTGTTTTATGTTCTGATGAGATAAAGTATCATCCCTTTAGCAGTTTGAAACCACAATTTTATGTTGTTACTGAAACCTGTTTTTGTCATTTTGTTCTTGCATGCTATGATTTTTAGGTTTAGAATTTCTTTTGAAAGTCAGAAAAAATTACCTATTCCATATATTAGTCATATTAAACATTATTTTTTCTACTTCTTCTTTCTTGGATAACCCTTAAAGTTTTAAGTGTCTGTTCTCATGCCCCTAGAATAGGACTTAACTAAGACTATGAGAATGGAGAGTCTAATACCTCTTAATAGGTACCAAGCTCCGCAGGACTGAACCTTGTACAAACTACATTTATATGTATAGATGAGGGAGTGGCACAATATCCTAGTAGCTATAAGCTCAACAGTCATTCTTCAAAGCAAGACTAACATTGAAAACCAATTACAATTTGGTTTCAATGTACTTTTACAGCCTTATTTCACATTTTTCACTTTCACATATTCTATATTCTAGCCAACATAGAGTCCATATTCTAATTAGCGACTAGTTCCTTGGACTTGACATGTTATCAGATTTATGTTTCATAAAGTGCTTTACATATATTATCTTATTTGATCCTCACAACAATCTTGTGACTTTGGTGTAATTATTTCATAGATTTTATAGATGAGAAAATAAGGCAGAGATAGATTAAGTGTCTTGCCTATCTTTTTACTTTAGATCTTCCCTGCTTCAAGTCCAACATTGTCTCTTGTGTCATTTATTTAGTTGCTTCATTTGAATTTCCACCTGACTTCTTCCTCAAATAATTCGTTAGTGACTTTTTTTCAAAATCCAGCTAGATGTCACTTTTACCTGTTAGGCAGGTGGTAAAGTCACTACTAGAGGGACCTTGGAGCCAGTAACTGGTCTAGCAGGAGATTGGGGTTGGATGTTATCAAGGTTGAGCAACCTCAGCTGGGAATGAACTTGATTAAGTATAAATTCAAACCCTGTAAGCTTAGTGCCCAGTGAATCTTCACTGCTAGCTGTTAGGCTCCTTTAAGATGTCTGGTGGGCAGCCCCTCCCTGCTGAGGTAACTGCCTCTTATTGGATGATGGCAGACCAGCGGGAAGTTGGGACTTGAACTTCCTGCCCAGCAATGGAGGTTAGGTACAACCTCAACTGAACCTCAAACTGCTCAGTATTCTCTCCTCTTAGCCTTGGTGGTATAGGAATAATCACAAGATTCTCTGATTAAAGGCTAAGGGGATTTATTGAAACTGGGGAAGGAATAGCCAAGGTAAGAGGGCTTTGGTGTTACTAAGCTGTTGCTATGGTCAGCTGACTGGTGCTGGCTAAGGTCCTAAGAAGATCTTGGTAGCATGAGGGCTGGCTGCCCTTGGCCAGAGCTAAATGGTCTCTGGTTAGAAATTAATTTGATCCTGTAGCTAATCAGTTGAAAAGGAAATAGATGTTGTTGGGTTGCTCTTGAAGAAGGTCCTAATAAATAGGCCATCCTATTTTCCTACCCACGATTCCACCACCCTTCGCCACCCTTTACCACCCTTCACAACCTGGGGCCCAAGGGAAGGTCAGGGGTAAGTAGGTGATCAGAGTGAAGTCAGGGGAAAACAGAACCCAGGCTTGTGTTTGCAGAGGCTTTTATAGTCTCAGCCCATCTGCCAGTTGGTACCTGCCCCATGGCACATGCCATCCTCAAGATTCCATCCAGGGTAACTGACAGCTTAGCCTAAGCTAATATTGCAATGCAAAAACCCTGCATTACATTCCACAAAAATTTCCTTGATCCTCGCAGATGTTGGGTACCCTTTTCCCTCAAATATCATAGGCTTATTTTTCAAAATTTGTTTCCTTTATAGTGGTGTGTCTAATGCTGGAAGCCTATTGATTATTTTCAATTTTGGGACTAAATGATACATCCATAAATCACTGAAATAGTTTACCAAGCTCTAACATAATAAAGCTATGCAACAAGGATATATTGAATCTTAGTTTCTATAGATCAATTCTTCTCCATATGAAAACCTTTTGATCAGTCTTTAGATATCCACAAAGTTGAAGTGGCCCCTTTTCCACTTAGGTGGAATTTTTTCATGTCATTAGGTGACAACAATATTCTTTCAGTAAAAGCTGTTGTCCCACAGATAGTTTTGTTGCCTTGTAGGTCTATCTAATTTTTAAGCTCTATTTAATACCTTTTATAAGGGGGGGGGAAGGAGGAATCTTAATAAATATTGGTTATATCATATTAAACCACCATCTCACCCCTGGAGCCAAGGTCCTAAAATTTTCTAGAAGATTTTCCATCATTTAAATGCTTTCAGAACTTTTATTGTATAGTTAAAAAAAAACCCTCCCCAAAGAGTCACCATAAAAAAAAGAAAAGAAAAGAAAAAAACGTGAAGGGAGAATAAAACAATTTTAAAAACTTTCCCAAAGAAAAGAACCACCACAGAGAGAATAAAAAGAATGAAAAAATGGGAAGGGAGAAAAAAACCAACAAAACAAAACTATTTTGCCTCTTCTATTCAGGAAAACTGTGTCTTAGATCTCAACTATCTTGTTATCTATGTGATGGGAGATGCCTTATCTTTGTAGTTCACAGTAAGTCTCCTAATACAAGTTGGTGATGAGCCAGTGAGTAGGAAGAACACCAGGGATAGCATGTATACAGCACAGATGATGACCCCTCTAGCATAAGTAGAAATTCTTCTTCTGATGTAAGGTGATAATGATGAACAGAAGCAGCACTAGGTTCACCATGGACACAGGACAGATGAAACTTCTAGCACAGTCAACATTCATCATACATTAGGATCATCTTAGTAAAGTAGATAAGAGATTAGATTTTTAATATTCAGCTATTTCAATCATGTCCAACTCTTTGTGTTCGCCTTTGGGATTTTCTTGGCAAAGATCTTGGAGTGATTTGTCATTTCCTTCTAAACAATTCAAAAAAATGAAAGTGTCAGCAGAAATTCTGTCAAAAGCAAAACAAAACAAAGCAGTCTACTCTTATCAGGTAGGTCTCTTCCTGGATCACAAAGGTCCTTGGACTCCAGAGTCCTCTCCTTTTTAGGGTGGCAATGATTCGTTGGCATCTCATCCTAGGCAGTCATGTACATACAGATATAGCTGCTGATTGACAGAGGCAGAACTCTAGCTCCTTAATGGTTGGGTGACATTTTGCCAGTTGAGAATGTTTAAAGGTCACTTGGGTGGGTGTTTTGACTGAAGCAAGGAGCAAAGTTGAGCAGAATTTTTTTTGGGTACAATTTTACTTAACACTCCCATCAATTTTTTCTTATCAACTCTGTTCCCAAAATCATGCCCAATCAAGGGACATGAATAGGCAATTTTCAGATAAAGAAATCAAAACTATCAACAAACAAATGAAAAGTGTTCAAAATCTCTTATAATTAGAGAAATGCAAATCAAAATAACTCTGAGGTACTACCTCACACCTAGCAGATTCGCTAACATGAGAGCAAAGGAAAGTGGTGAATGTTGGAGGGGATGTGGCGAAATTGGGACATTAATGCATTGCTGGTGGAGTTGCGAACCCAACCATTCTGGATAGCAATTTGGAACTATGCCCAAAGGACTTTAAAAGACTATTTGCTTTTTCATCCAGGCACAGCATTGTTTGGTTTATATCCCAAAGAGATAATAAGAAAAAAGACTTATACAAAAATATTTATTGGAAAATGAGGGGATGTCCTTCAATTGGGGAATGGCTGAACAAATTGTGGTATCTGTTGGTGATGAATACTATTGTGCTCAAAGGAATAATAAACTGGAGGAATTCCATGTGAACTGGAAAGATCTCCAGGAATTGATGCAGAGTGAAAGAACAGAGCCAGAAGAACATTGTACACAGAGACTGATACACTGTGGTAAAATAGAATGTAATGGACTTCTTTTGCATTGCAATGCAATGACCCAGGATAATTCTGAGGGATTTATGGAAAAGAACGCTACCCACATTCAGAGGAAGAACTATAGGAGTGGAAACACAGAAGAAAAAGAACTATTTGAACACATGGGCTGATGGGGATATTATTGGGGATGTAGACGCTAAATGATAACTCTAGTCCAATTATCAATAATATGGAATTAGTTCTTACTCAATGATACATGTAAAACCCAGTGGAATTGTGTGTCGGCTATGGGAGTGGAGTGAGTTTGGGGGAGAGGGAAAGAACATGAAACATGTAACTCTGGGAAAATATTAAAAATTTTTAAAAATTTAATTAAAAAAACAAAATCATGCCCAAATCTTCTGCCCACAGAGGGCCTGTGCACACTAGCATCAATATTTACCTAACAGCTACTTTTCCAACCTTCTCAAATTTGACTAAAGGATCCACCCATACATGTCTAGTATAGCTCAAGAAATCCATAGCTAAAGTCTGAAGTCATTATGGTGAAGTTATATTAAGAATGTAGGATTGAATAAACCCTGAGGCATATGTATCAAGCAGGCTGTATTAGTGTGTGCATGTGTGTGGGTAAAATCTTTGTTAGTGTATGTGAGTGCCTGTGTTTGGGTGTGAGAGGGAAGGAGGGATGAATAGTTCCAACCTATCAAGTGTTGAGTAGGTAAAAAATAATTCCACAGCAAAATGTCAGATAAAGCAAATTCAGTTCTTGTCCTATAATTACAAGGTCCTGAACTACACATAATTGCTATTAGATTCATTTTGAATAAGCTTAGATTCATAATAATTCATATCAAGATAATAATAAAAAAGAACAAGTGAAGTATTCTGTTCAGTTGCATTCATATACCTGAGAATACAGAGAAAAAGGAGTTAAGTTTTGATGGAAATGCCAATGAATTGGTTATATTTTCATGACTTCCTTTACATCATTGAATAACTACAACAGGAACTTTAAGGCCAGCTACAATAACATCTTCTCATGAAAAATTAACAAAGAATTTGTGGAATTGTAGGAAAAGCCCCAAAGCAATTAGCTTAGATTTCTCTGGAGTCTGAGAACAGCCTGGATAATTGCATGCAGTAACTACATAAAGTAGCTATTTTCATCATTGCAGGATGCAGAAAGTCCATTTCCATCACAATGGGTTATAATGATGTTAAGGCTAAGCAAGATAAGTTTTAAAAGGTTACCACATGGCTTATGAAGTTATTTGAATCCTATGGTTTTGAAGATGTACTGATGGTTATTCTGAAAGGAATTATAGAGACTTTGCTGAAATCTCCAAATGGTATGAGGATTGAAAAACAAAGTCCAGCTTCCAGAAACTAAACATACATCATCACTAGGATGCACTGAATTTAATTTTTCTTCAAATTGAATAGAGATGGATTTGACTACAAATTATCACAAGAATATACAATTACATTTTAAAAGGCATTTGTAAATGTTTATGGCATACACCCAGAACCCAAATACTCTTCTTTGAGAATCTAAGATACTCTGAAGTTCCAGTATCGTAAGAGGATTTAAGGAGTATACCCTCTTGAGTACATCTATGTATTATTTATCTCTTTGGGGTTTTGTACATACAGACACAATCACAGACATACACAGACACACACATCTTTGTAAAAAAATGACAAATATGTTATTTGCAACACTACATGCATAGATAAAGATATAATTTTCTTTAGTTATGTCTCTGGTAAACAC
This sequence comes from Gracilinanus agilis, assembly GCF_016433145.1. Taxonomy (NCBI): domain Eukaryota; kingdom Metazoa; phylum Chordata; class Mammalia; order Didelphimorphia; family Didelphidae; genus Gracilinanus; species Gracilinanus agilis. Next base: position 291,513,046 of record NC_058130.1, on the reverse strand, counting down.
ATCTTATAAAAATGTTTATATAAGCATTTGAGAAGGGAATATGCATTTATAATGCACCTACTCTGTGCCAGGCATTGTGCTAAGCTCCTTTAGCAGAAATTATCTCATTTGATCTTGACAACAGCCCTGCAAAGACTTGCCCAAGGTTATACAACTAGAATCTGAGTCAGATTAGAACTCATATTTTCCTGATTCCAGGCCCAACTCTCTACTACTAGCTGCCTATACATACTACTAGCTGCCTTTATTTTATTTTATTTTATTTTATTTTATTTTAAACCCTTAACTTCTGTGTTTTGGCTCCTTGGTGGAAGAGTGGTAAGGGTGGGCAATGGGGATCAAGTGACTTGCCCAGGGTCACACAGCTAGGAAGTGTCTGAGGCCATATTTGAACCTAGGACCTCCCGTCTCTAGGCCTGACTCTCAATCCACTGAGCTACCCAGCTGCCCCTAGCTGCCTTTATTTTAAATAAGAACCATGCTACAGCTTTCATTGTGAATGAAAAGTGTTACCTGGGGACAAATATGAGCTCATTCTAAGTTTTGTTAAAAGGGATTTAAAACAGCTGATATCTTTGTAAATGGGAAAGCATTAAGAAAATAATTCATAAATAACAAAATTGTGTTCACATCACAGCCAAAATAGCCAAATTTTCAAAAGCTGTGATAATCACATTTTGCAGATTTGAAAAAAAAAGTCAATTTTCTCTCATCCCCTGAATGTTTACAATTACAGCTTCTCTGCCTGAGCTACAGAACAGAAAGAAAGTTAGGAGAATCAACTCCAGCCAAGATAGAAGGATAATAATCTAAAATCCCATTCTAGTTTAGGACACTTACGTGGCTCCTTTAAAGCACTAGGCCTGGTTACGGTAGGGTTTGGGTTCAAATTTGGCCTCAGATAATTCCTAATTGTGTGAATCCCAATTACACATCCCTTATGCCTTGCAACCTATACTTATCAATTCTAAAGAACATAAGAGTTTATTGAAAAAAACATAATTCTAGTCTACCTTAATTTTATTTTGGTGCTATTAATAGATAGGAACACATCAAGGTTATTGAATTTCTCAGGTCTTTTTTTTTTTTTTTTTTTTAAGACTAAACTTTCTTTGGTATGTTTTACCTCTATTTTACTATGGTGTTATGGCACTTTCTCCTTAATGAAAGAAGGAAGAATGAATAGAATGCTTTTTCTTAATCATGGACTTTGTCATTCCCCTAGCTTTCTGAGTGGTTTTGACATTAAACATTCTATTTTCTTAAACTCCTGAACGTTTTCAGTGCCAAAGGTCAAATAAAGTTGAATTTGTGGATGGGAGAGAAGTATAAAACTACTTGTAATATCTTTTGATTTACAGTGTTTCAATTCTACTGGGCAACATACTTGGGGAGCAAGAACATTCCACCAGATTACAGGTTAACATAAAGCAACATGTTTAGAAATCTGCTCACTACTTGTTCATTAAGTAATCAGACCAAATTAGTTTGAGAAAACGAAAATCCTCAAGATGATGCACACAACTCCATTCCTTTTGTTGGCTATTTCATTCCCAAGAGTGGGAGAGTTGATGGATGATAATCCAGCACTAAATTATAAACACTTGGTAAAAAAGTCACTGGCAAATGAAAGATGTACAGTTTTGCTTGCAAAACAACAGTGCGCTTTAAACAAAAATGAACATGGTGCAGAATTATTTAATTTAATGCTCTGCTCAGAATATAAATGTACATGTATATCACATATGCATTTTGATGTCAGAAATCTGCTTTCAGTACAACAAAGCTTGTCCTCAAAAACATCAGGAAAATAAAAGTGTCTGTTAAAGGCTTTCTCAGAGTTGATAAGAGCCCCACACAAAGCATGTGATGATATTGCTTTATATGTAGGAATTTTACTTGTTGAAGAGAAAATGTTATACAGGGTCATAGATTTAGAGCTAGAAAGACAAATCCAAAGACTTTGAGAAGGAACTGAGTCTCAGGGAGATCAAAAGACTTCCTCAGGGTTAGAAAAGTAGTAAGAGTCAGAAGTCAGAACTGAATTTGGGCTTTCTAGCACTCCCACCATAGACCATGCTGTTTTATATAAAGATCATATATTGTTCACTCATTATCCTCACCCCTCTAGATTCTAAGCAATAGAGGGAAAATACAATTTTATCTAAACCTTATCTCCCCTAGTACCTGGTACAGTTCTCTTCAAAGGACAGTATGATACAAATTATCCAAGATTGGGTACTGGTGGCAAACCAAATCAATATGTAGAGATATTTATCTATGGATTTTATTTACATTCAGAGTGCAGGATCCTCTACATGAAAAGTAAGAAGGCCTAGAGAATCAGTTCCAACAATCTGATATAAAACATGAATATAAATAAAGCAGCATTGAAAATGGAATTTTGTCTGGAAATTAGTAACAGAAGGGAAATGATAAGGACACCTACAATCTAGTCAAAACTAGTCAAAATGGCTTATTTTCCAATTTTTATTTTACATGTTTTGTGACCTTTGATCTTCCAGGAACAATGTCTGGAAGCTAAAAAGAGAGACTGGATAGGTTTCCTCTTCTTTTCATGCCAGAGTTTTTCCCATCACAGTTTTTCTCTTATGAGAGTAGCATGAGCCAGAAATTATTTTGTTACAGTAGGCATTTAATAAATGTTTATTGGCAATAAATGAATGGACTGACTATTTGAGAAGTGAGGTTTGGGTGCCTCTTTCCTCTGGTTGGAATGAAAAAGTAAAACACAAATGATAGATTCATGTCTTGTACTGATCTACTATATTTTGAGGGTGCCATGAGAACTGTGTGTCCATAGGAGGTCTTTCTGCCTTTGTAAAAATGATGATTCATCATGAGTAAGTCTTTGGCCACTCCCTTTAGTTTTATGAACCTATTATTTTAACACTACTTCTTCGGGAAAGAAAAATTAAAGAATCGTTGGGGAGCATATGTTTTACAAAGTAAACAAATAGAACTATGTCTCTAGCTTTGTGACTTGATAAAGTCAAGAGACTAGTTATGTAAACACATTCAAACTCCTTTTTCTTGGATCCTTCTTACTAAAAAATGTGTTAGCCTGAATTAATTTAGAGTTAATTTTAGGAACTCTTAGTTTTGTCCAAATTTTGCTCAAATTGGACTAATCCCCTTTACAATTCTATGACTTTCCTTATGGTTATGTCTCTGTGGCAAATATGTTCTTTCACTCCAAAATTACCAATGACCTGCTAAATCTAGCTGACTTTTCTCACCCTTTGACCTTTTTAATCTTTTTGTAGTCTTTGACACTATCAATCTATTAGTCCTCCTGGATACTTGCATATGTCTGCTTAGTGTTCATGATGTCCCAATCTCCCTCTTATCTGTGTGACTACCTGTTTTCAAGTTTTCAATCTCTTTTCCTGTACTATCATCTATCTCCCACCTCTATGAGTATTCCTTAGTGCTCTGCCCTATGTCATCTTCTTTTCTTTCTATTTACTCTCTTGATAATCTAATCAACTTGTTTAAGTTTCACTATCTACTCTACAAAGATAACTACCAAATTCATATATTTAATTTTGAACCTGTTCTTGAATTCCTTTTTCTCATCAATAACTATATATCTTCACAAAGGGTATCCTATCAGTATCTCAAACTCAATATACAAAAATCAGAACTGGTCATCTTATTTCCTAAACCATTCTGCTTCCTTGTTTTAGTTAAGTTATAAGAACTTGGACAAGTCACTAACTTGGGGTCACTAACAAGTCCATGGGGAAGATGGTTAAGTCTATAAATATAGTTCAAATAAACTTTATTGCCACTCATAATGGAGGGGCTATAAGAGGAGAATAGCTTCCAGTAACAACCATCTTGTTGTGTATTTTTTCATCTCTATAGTGGGCAGTACATGGATGTATCCATTATCTAGTCAAACATATGTCAGGTTCAAATGTACATATTATTTGAGACAAAGAGACAATATGATACCAGTGAGAAACTGCTTTGTTTTTAATCCAGGATCAATAAAATGAGAATATTTCCTAAATTACCTAATAAGGAGTTTGGAGTATAGTGCAAAGAAGTAGGAATAATGAATAGTGAAGTAGGGAACTCTAATGGTACCATCCAAAGAAAAGGTTAAAATAGAGTTAATACTCAGTTTCAGGAGTATCGGTTTTGGGAGCAGAGGGCCATGCATATCAAATTGTTTTTATGAGTCTATAGTTCATCCTCTGGTGCCAGCACCCCATCAGCTAGATCAAAGCTTTTCCACTGAGGACTTGTATAATGCCAGATACATAGCAGTACACAGCAGACTGTGATCAGAATTATGACTATGCCTCTCATGCAAAGGACCAGGATTTGAAACAAACTTTGGATTTATCCATCAAATGTTCTTGGAGGTAGGTGCCAGATTCATCTTTAGTTGGAGTCAGTTTTTGCTGCTAATACTTGAGTCATGTGGCTATAGAAAGAAAGTCGGTATTGTTGCCTCCACAATGATATATATACATCAAGAAAAAAAAAACCAAAATGAGAAAGGTCTCATACATCTTCAGTCTGCCACTTGGGTCTGGTTATCTTCACTGTATAGATGATGATTAGGGTTGCAGATCAAATAGAAAGTCAAACAGGCTACCAAGAACAATGCAAAAAGGATCAGAACATCTTAATAATTTCAATGTAAATTATTATTGTAGACCAGCACTTAGTTTTACAAGTAGATATAAAAAAGAAGTATGCAAGCCAGAGCCTAAGGTTCTCTTCCATGCCAGCCTATATTATCTTTTTCTAGATATAGTCACTTCCTTTCTCACTAGCCTATAACTGATCACTCTGGTGTGAAAGATCAACAGTATCCCTTCAGTTCCCTAGCCCACTATGTCAGATGAGACTCCCCATCTAGTTTCCTTCCCCTACTTACTCCTAACCTCCACCTTGCTTGAAGATCTCATAACTTCTGCAACCATTGTTTGGATAGACAATAACAAAAAAAACTATCTTAGGAAAAAGAGTTGCTTAAAAATAGAAACGGGCAAATGGAAACTAATGACTCCATAATATATCCAGAAACAATGAAACAAAATCAAAAGAATGAAAATATAAAAGAAAATCTGAAATATTTCACTGGAAAAATGATTGATTGGGAAAAGGGATTCAGGAGAGATACTTTACGTATCATTAGACAATCTGAAAGGCATGATTTAAAAAAAGCCTGTATACTATATTACAAAAAAACCATCAATGAAAACTACTCTGATGTTCTCAAATAAGAAGGTAAAGGTAGAAATGGAAAGAAACCACCTATCACCCACCTTGTGAAAGAGATCACAAAATAAAAATCCCCAGGGCTATTATTGCCAAATTCAAGAACTTCATATAAAAGAAAAAATGCTGCAAGAAGCCAGAAAGAACAAATTCAAATATTATGGTACCACAATCAGATTGCATAATACCAAATGGCTTCTACATTAAAAGACAAGAGAGCTTAGAATATGATATTCTGGATGGCAAAGGATCTAGGATCACAACCCACCCAGTGAACCTGAACATAATTCTCCAGGGGAAAACTGATATTCAATGAAATAAAGGACTTCCAAGTTTTCATGATAAAAAGACCAGATCTGAACAGAAAATGTAATGATCAAATATGACTTTCAAGAGAAACATAAAAAGGTAAACAGAAAAGAGAAAATTCCAGGGATTCAATGGAATTAAACTGATTACATTCCTACATAGGAAGGTGGTGATTAAGATAATTAAGATATCTATTTTTGAGATACTTAAGGTACGTAAATTTCTTGAGATGATTAAGAACTTTATCACTATTAGGGAAGCGAGAAGGGGTAAACGTAGGTAGAAGGCAGGGACTAAGTTGAATATGATGGGAAGATAGAAACAAAATTAAGGGGTGAGAAAAAGAAAACTGGGAGAAAAGTTGTGATAAATGAAGGTAAATTATCTCACATGAGGAGACACATAAGAGTTAATACAGTGGAGGGAATGTAGTCAGCAATTCTTGAAACTAACTTTATTAAAGTGGAAATAATATTCGTATTCAGTCAGGTATAGAAATCTATCTTCTTGGGAGCAGCTGGATAGCTCAATGGATTGAGAGCCAGGCCTAGAGATGGGAGATCCTAGGTTCAAATCTGGCCTCAGACACTTCTCAGCTGTGTGACCCTGTGCAAGTCACTTGACCCCCATTGCCTAGCCCTTACTATTCTTCTGCCTTGGAGCCAATACACATATTGACTCCAGGATGGAAAGTAAGGGTTTACAAAAAAAAAAAAGAAATCTATCTTTTTCTATAGGTAAGCAGAAGGGGAGAGGAATTAAGATATAGCAGGGGTTGGACAGAAAGGAGAGTGAATTAGGTGAGGCAATGATAAGAAGCAAATTATTTGTGAACAGAGAAAGGTTGAAAGGAGCAAAAGAGAAGGCTTAATGGGAAAAATAAGATGGAGGGAAATACATAGTAATTATAACTGTAGATGTGAGTGGGGCAATCTCACCTATAAAAGAGAAAAGGATAGCTGAGTGGATTAAAAATCAGAATCTCACAATATACTGTCTATAAGAAACACATTTAAAGCAGGGAGATACACATAGAGTAAAGGTAAGTGACTGGAGGAGAATCTAGTATGTTTTGGCTAAAGAAAATAAAGCAGGGGTAACAATCATGATCTCAGGAAAAGCAAAAATAAAAAGGAATACATTATATACAATGTAGGAATAATATCACTACTAAACATATATGCACCAAATGGTGTGGCATGCAAATTCCTAAAGAAAAAAATTACATGAATTATATGAGGAAATGGAGAATAAAACTATACTGGTGGTAGAATGTCAACCTTCCCCTGTCAGAAGAAGATAAATCCATCCAAAAATAAACTAGAAAATTGGTAAGGAAGTGAATAGAATTTTAGAAAAGTTAGATTTAGTGTAGATTTCTGGAGAAAACTGAATGGGAATAGAAAGGGATATACCTTTTTATTGGCAGGGCATGGCATCATTAAAAAATTGACCTATATAATAGGGTATGAAAATCTCAAAAGTGATAGAAAAAAGATATTAAATGCATTTTTCAGACCAAAATGCTATAAAAATTACATTCAATAAAAAGCTGCAGAGAGAAAATTAATTGGAAACTAAGTAATCTTATTCTAAGAATGAAAAGATCAAAGAATAAACTATGGAAACAATCAATAATTTCATTTAAGAGAATGAGAATAAGGAGACAGCATACAAAAATTGATGGGATGCAGCCAAAACAGTACTTAGGACAAAATTTATATGTCTAAATACTTGCATCAATAAAATAGAGGAGTAGATCAATGAATTGGGCATTGTTGTGAGGAAGATAAGATTAGTTATTGATTAGGTATTAAGATGTATCTAGCAGGAAGGAGCTGGATCTGGGAATTCCAGGATGGAATGAGGGAGTAGGAAGAAGTGACTTGTGCTCTGGGAAGGACTCCATTGGGGGTTAACACAAACTGTGGTTAGCCCTGGGAGCACTCAGAGTAAAAGGACATCCTGTTTCCTGATTTTCCCCTGGGATCCTGAGTGGTGGCATCTAGCAGAGAGAGATCAACAGTCCTGTACCAAGGAAGAGGAGAAAGTTTTGAGATCTGGAGGACAGCGTTTCAAGCAAAACCCTCCCTACTTGGTACCTGAGACAACCTTGGCTCTTGGCCAAGAGATCATCAGTGGATTGCAGTGAGAATCCCAAAGCCACAAAGCCCCTAGCTGAGCTGCTCAAGCCTGGCAGGTTCCAGGTCTGAGGCAGTCACCCAGAGACTCCACTGCTCCTTGGGCCCTGTCAGTTTAGATTACTAAGTTAGTGTAGAAATAAGTCTTCCCTTTCCCTGTGGGTTATGTCATTAGATTTAAGTTTTTAGCGTAGATATTCCTATCCCACCTTTTAGTTGTTCATAATTAAACCCAGTTATATCCTGTTACCTTGTCTGTTGAATTCAAAGCCTCTGGCCAGAGTGACAGTTGGCTAACTGTCCTTTGTCAGTTAGGAGAAACTTGGCTGTTCAAGTCTTCATGTCCAGGTCTAGTCTTTCAGAAATCCCAGTGTGTGTTCCCACAAACCACTTAGTTTATTTATAATATCCCTGGTGACTCCATTACCTTTACTTATATTTTCTACAGCATGCAACTAAAATACCTCAAAAAAGAGTAACTTAAAATTTTCCAATTAAACATCAAATTAGAAATCCTGAAAATCAAAGAAGAGTTTAGTAAAATTGAGAATGAGAAACAATAGATGGACTAATAGATAAAAGTATTAGCTGGTTTTATGGGGGGGGAAAGGATGTCATTGGTTAATTTGACTAAAAACGAAAGAAGAAAACCAAAATCTTCATATCAAAAATGAAAAGGACAAATTCACAATCAAAGAAGAGAAAATTAAAGGAATAATTAGGAATTATTTTGGAAAATTATGTGCCAATAAATCTGAAAATCTAGGTGAAATAGATGAATATTTACAAAAATAAGTTGCTAAGATTATTAAAAGAATAAATAGAACACTTAAACAACCCCATCTCAGAGAAAGAAAATTAAACAAGCCGTCAATGAATTCCCTAAGAAAATGTCCCCAGAATAAAATGGATTTCCAAATGAATTCTACCAAATATTTAGAGCACATTAAATTCTAATTCTTTATAAACCCTTTAGAAAAATACATGAAGAAGGAATTCTATCAAATTCCTTTTATGACACAAATATAAAGTCAAAATGGATGCATGATTAAGAAATAAAGGATGAAACTGTAAGCAAATAAAAGGACCAGGGAATATTTTATTATCTTACCTATGGTTAAGGGAAGAATGACATAGAAAAGATAAATGGTAAATGTTGGAGGGGATGTGGGAAAATTAGGACACTATTGCACTGTTTGTGGAGTTGTGAATTAATACAACCATTTTGGAAAGCAATTTGGAACTATGCCTCAAAGACCATAAAAATAGGCATATCCTTTAGCCCAGCAATACTACTACTAGGTCTGTATCTCAAAAATGTAAAAGAAAGGGGAAAATGAACTATTTATATAAAAATATTCATAGCATATTAATATCAAGATATCACAAAATCCACTTGCCAATATAAAGCCATTCCCTCTCACCTGTGAATTGGAAATAGTGAGTCATTTTTCCCTATGACAATAGCATTGGAGGGAAGCACATTTAGTCTTTTCTTCTGTAAGCTTAAAAAGTAATATACAATATCTCCAAGTATTATATGTAATAAGATTTATGAATAATAATTTGAAGTAAAGGAAAATAAAAAGCTAGAGTAAAGAGGGAGCTAACCCTGTTGTGGTCCTGAGAGAAGAGCCCAAGAGGATGGAGTTACACACAACTTTTTTACCAAATGTGAGTCCAAGGGTTCAAGATTTCTAATTACACACTTCTCAGGCTTTTTTTAGGGGGAGCAACATAGAGTTCTTTCTGTGCAGGCCCAATCCTGTTCATTTTGTGGCCATTTGGGGTTTGCATATATTGTGCTCCTGAGGCAGTTTTGGAGGATACAGGTCCCCATGGGTGAGTATATAAATGGTAAGTATATAGCTGCCAGTTTTTTAATATAGGTGTTTTATGCACCATGAGGTTGCCCTCCATACTAGACTGAGCTAGATTTTCCAGTTATTTTGTTGCCACTTACCAGAACTAGGCTGTTGGCTACAGACCAAGAATCAATATGGATGAATATTTCCTTTTAAGTTCTGAGTTTTAGGATAAGGAGCATAACTAATGGCTCTACTCATTGGGTTGATTAATAGTTGTCATGGGTAGTATAAACCTCATTTTGAGCCACATTATTAATCCTCTTGCCATGACCATTTTTAGTGTGATTGGTTCCATCAAAAAACCAGGCCTTTGTATACTCTGGGAATTTAGTCAGAGGACCCCCCCCCCCAATCACTGTGGGCATAGGAAATGGGAAATCAGTGTTCAGGAATACCTTCTAAGGTGACATGTTCAGATATGTTCAAGACATACATTTGACAGGACAGTAAAGGGTACTGTGTCAAGCAAAAGCAAATTAGGTTTGGTTGTACTCCCATAGGGAAATAGAAAACAAGACATTGGCCAATTTTATTATACCATTCACTAGGTGTGAACCAAAGTTTCTGCAACTTGGTTTAGTCTGAAATCGTCTATGGTCAGTTACCAAGTACCGTTTGCCTTCCCCACTGGTTACACTGTGCTATTGAACTCAGGATCTAATAGCTCTTGTATTAGGGCAATGATCTTTTTTTTCTCCCTGCCCAGAACTCTGTATTGCTGGATCACCTCGGTGTGGAAGGTCATCTAGAGGGGAAGAATCACAAAAAAACTATTTGCCCCCTTGTTGGTGGGAGGAGATGGGCAAAGGTGGTAGTTCATGATCAGCTGGCATGTCAGCCTTTCCTTGTAAGATAAGTCAGAAAGTCTATGCCTAAGAAGGGAATAAATATTTATATAGTACCTACGATGAGCCAGGAACCATGTTAACTACTTTACAAATATTATATCATTCGATCCTCCTAAAAACCTTGAGAGGTATTATTATCTATTATAATCTTCATTTTACATTGAGGAAAGTGAGGCAGAGAGCACATAAGTGATTGCAGGTTCACACCATGTCCGAAGCTAGATTTGAATTCAGTTCTTCCTGACATCAGTGCTTCATCCACTGGATTATATAGTTGCCCATGATATATATTTTCAGTAGAGGTTTCTACTACAATTCTTTTGTCCTTTCCATATAGGCCTCTTGGAACTAAAGTCCTGGCACTACACTTGGTCTCCAGTGTCAAGGAGACCTAGAAAATATCGATTTTATACTGACCTACATTAAGCTAATTTATGTTGACCTAATTTATGTTCCTTCCTTTCTTCTTTCCTTCCTTCCTTCCTTCCTTCCTTCCTTCCTTCCTTCCTTCCCTTCTTGTATCCTCCTTTCTCCCCTTCTCTCTGTTTCCTGACTTTCCATTCCCAGAGTTATCACTACAAGGGGAATATCCATGGACTGACCATCTCTTCTCTCAGAATACAAATTGTTTCCCTTGGGGTGGACCATCTGTAATGACAGGAAAGTCTCTCTTCCCACAGGGGTATATGTTTGTTTAATAGCTGTCCAAAACCATTTAACAGAGGTCTTTGTTGCCCCTACTCTAGCTGCTGGGATGCTGTTATGTTAGTCAGGAAAGGGTGAGTAAATAAGCCTCCCAGAGCAATTTATTATCTTCCAAAACTGGAATAGATGGAGTACCTTCATCAATAAAGCAAACTATCTAAAGATATCTCAGGATTCTTCTGGTGTCTCTCTCACTGTACACTAGCACCTGTCTGTAGCCTGCTGTTTTAAAGCTTTAAAAAAAAACCTTGGGTCGTGGTGGTCAGTGGATAGATTCTGTACTTTTTATCTGTTTTAACCTGCCACTCTGTATTCCTTTATAGAGATAACTTCTGTCACTGAGACGAGTAGCTGAGGGATAGAATCCTGGCCCCCATTGGGATTACTTTCTTCCTCCTGAGCAAGAATCAGGGTGGGGCACATTGAGGGGCACTTGCTATCCCAGACATTGAATGCTCTTGTAACCAAAGTCTTCTAGGCTGGCCACTGAGCTCCATAGGAAGATTCTCATTCTCCTGAAACTCTTCTTCCCCCCCCCCCCATATCCTTCTTTTTATATTAAAAAATACCTCAAATAGTCTTTTAACACCTCATCACTGCCACCAGTTTGTAGTGCAAGGAGATCAAGATGAAAAGTATTTGAACTTACAGAGAATAGCTTTAACAAACCTTATTTTCACTCACAAAGGGGAGAAGGTAATAACTGCTGGCAAGGAAAGTTTCCATGTGCTGCATCCATAATGAGGTCATAAAAAATTTCAAGAGATCAATTTCTGGACAAAAATATCCGTATATTGATTAGACTAGTATTAACCAAAAAATTAATTGGTCAGTGATCTTTCTTGGTAATCAAAGATCCATAATGCACATTCATAAATAGACAATTTTTGGGAGCATCTTCCTTGGACACCCCAGTCAACTCTAAATGGTGACTAGTCAATGATATAGTGATACATAAAATTCTCAACTTCTCCCCATCTTCTGGGAGATGGTGGTACACATAGAATAGATACTGTGCTCTCCAATTACCCAAGAGAGAAATCCAGTTTTGCCTCATCAAAATTTACCCCTGCAATGTTTCCTACTGAGAAGATGAAGGACTCATTTAAGTTTCATGTGGACACATCTAGTATAAACTGGTTCTATTTACTGTGTAAGGCAGACCTCACAGTTTCTCTTAGGATCTTGCTTTCCTATATATATCTTATGATGGAAGACGTTCTATGGATGTGGAATAAAGAAATGAGTTTAGAAGCAAGGCTGAGGGACTGATTTGGAATTATAATTCCAACTCTAAATATAGAAATAATTAAGTATATCCTGAAAATAAATGCTTTCCATGAAAACAGTGTGAGGATATTCATGCTCTAGAACAGTGATGGCAAATCTTTTAGAGACCAAGTGCCCAAACTGCAACTTTTGCACCTCATATGAGCTGCCTCCTTACCTCAGACAAGGAAGGAAAGAAAGGCTCCCATTGGACTTCTGGGAAGCAGAGGGTGGTGCAAGAAATTTTGTCAGGTGTATGTGGAGAGAAGGAGGGGAACAGCCCCTTCCAACACATGTCCCATAGGTTCACCAACATGGCTTTAGAACCTTGCCGGGTCAGACTTATGTTATGTGAACCTGAGAACCAGTGTGATACCAACATGAGACTACTTTTTCATCTATAGATCCAGTAAAATGAGGGCATTTTCTAAATTATATAATAAGAAAGAGATATTCCTCTTAGAATAGAGAATAGAATAGAAAAGTAGGAATAAGGAATAAAGCAAAGAACTAAATTCTCATGATAGTATCCAAGCAAGAGACCAAAGAAAGTGTAGTGCAAAAGGGTGCATATTAGCCCTGCAAAGCCTAACTGCAGAGTTTCTGACAGTTGAAAAGGGTTTAGAATCCTGAGGTTAGACAGTTGACCCTGGGGACTCGATGAGAGTGGGAGGCTCAACTGAGCTCTAGTCTTTGGACTGAAAACCTGGCCTATATTCTGCAGCTTTTCTCTTAAAATTTGTTAGCTTAACTATTTCCTTTGAATCTCCCTAACCTCCCTTATTACCAATCATCCTTTCCCCTTCCCGAATTTCTGTGGGTTTTGAAAGGAGGGTGGATCTGAGTGTTAGCTTTCAAACTTGGTAGATTTAGTTTCCCAGTAGTCATATACTTATTACAAATTATCTCTTGAATCATTGTCTCCAACTTTTCTAACACTATAGGCTACAAGACCTCAGGGGGCTGAGTTAAGGCAGGTCCTTTCTCAGTTTCACATTCCTGTCTCCCTTCCCCGCCTGAAGGGGCTGTTAAGAGTTACCTTGTATCTCTCCATCCCTTCCAATCAACCCTAAAATTCAATAAACCCTGTTTGTCACTTAATCAAACCTTTGGTTAATTCATTAGTTGATTGATAAGAGAGGGAAAGGGGAGAAAGGAATAATATTGTCTCTGGGTTTTGAAGGGAATTGGAGGTGTCCATTTTGGAGGAAGTGTGATCTCAATACTTCCTCTGAACTCTTCCTTTGTGAACCTGAAAAACTGACTAGAAAGTCCTCTAGTCAGTTTCAAGCCACTCTTGATTGGCCCTAACCTTTGTCTGTAGAAGTGCTCTTCCTACTTGAAGGGCTGAGTCTGTTTCCCTTTAGTGTCTCTGTCTGAACCTGAGTCCCAGTCTGTGTCTCCCAGGCTGTAGCTGCTTGCCCAAAATATCTCATCCTCTCCCTTGCAACTCTTTATACCTCCATGTTTATATTCCCCAAACTCAGTCATTCCCTTACTTTCCTACCACCTCAATTTACCACTTCCATTATTTTACCCTTCTTGTCTACTTACTGCCTTAGGGATCCACAAACCCCTATCCACAATGCCTTAGCCGTATTCATATTACCGTTAGTCCCTTACCTGTCTTATCCCCAATTACAACCTTACCTCTGCCTTAATTTCCGTATTACCTCTAGCCTATTCCCTTATTACAACCAGCATATTGCCCTACTTGCTTAATCCCCTTATAACAAAAGTTAATAAGAAATCTTTGGGTTTATTTACTTTGGCCTATTAATACTAATACATGGGCTAGGGTAGCTTCAATAAAATTGATTTTTACCAGAACCTGAGCCCAAATGTCCTTTTTACACTAAATCTATAACTGTGGTACCTTTCATTAAGGTACACAATCTAATGAGTCATTCTTAACTTCTCTCTTCCTTGTCCCAATATCTTATTAGTTAGGAAATTTTATTTATTTCCTTCTATAATAACCATTTTGTCAATCTTCTTTTCATTCTTGGGATTAATACTCTGGTTCAGGAATTCATCACTTCCTATCTTAATCTTTTAATTGGTCTGCCTGTTTTCATGCCTCCTTTATTTTTAATTCATCTGCCAAACAGCTGCTAACTTAGTATTCCTAAGACTTAGGTATGACCATATCACTGTTCTGCTCAAAAAGCTTTGGTGGCTCCCTATTGCCTCTAGGATACAATACAAACTTCTTTGAATGGAAGTCAGTGTTCTTTACACTACACTGCAGCTGCCTTATTATTATTAATTCAGGGGTGTTTCTTGCTGATACAAATAGCCATCTGTTATGCCATTCATGTCTGCTATAAGTACTGATGACACTGTAACAACAAGACCTCGCTGACAGATATTTTTTGGCAATCTCTCTCATTCTGAATAAATATTTTGGCCACTCACAGATTCTTGCATCTATGTCATTTTTTCTCTACCTCATCTGCCTTTTCTCTTTCAGCTCCAAATTTCCAACTTTTCTATTTCCAGTCATGATTTTAATTCTTGTCTATAAAAACATTCTTTCAGGATTTTGAAAGAGACTAGAAGAGAAAAAATGAGTATTTCTGTGATATTTTTAAGTAAACGGAGTTAACTCCTTGAAAGTATTTTGTTAAGTCCTATAGGGAAGACCCAGGTACACAAATAAGTTTCAGAAGGTTTCACATCATATCTAGTAGAATAAACACAATACATGAAAAAGAAGGAACAATAAGAATTGTACTTGAATTTCAGGGAGTAGGCTAAAGAGTAAGCTCATATTTATTCTCAAAGCCTTTGGGGATTTCATTGTTAAAGCTCAAATCCCTGAATAACCAACTGCAGTCAAAAGATCTTGAGTATCAGTGTCTGCATGTAGCAAGACAGACTAAAAAAAAAGCACAATGCTTCTTCTTGATAAAACTGAACCAACTGTAGAGATTTTCTGCTTCTAATATTGTTTTATATTTAGGACCTAAAATGCATGATTAAAATGCTGCTCAATGTATGTCAGAGTGACTTTTTCTATGAAAAACTTGAAACTTTATTCTTCTCAGGTTTAGAAATCACTCCCCTACTTTCACTCAGGGTGGTTATTTTGCTTTCAAAAACAGGAATGCTTTGTTGTAATAGAGAATAGAAAAAAGCAGCCTACAGGACCAGATTAATTAATGTGCATAGCCAGAATATGCTGGCAAATGCTTAACAACTAGCTCTCCAAAATTATGCAGGACACATTTTTAAATTTAATCTGCATGACCAATGTTTTCTTTATCATATTCTTAAGAGTATAAAATAACAAAACAAAAAATTTAACCCTGATTTTTCTAATTTCTGAGGTGTAGATGCTCACTCTAAGCCAGTCAGAGAAAGTATTAAGCAAGCATATTTTAAATGCTAGAAATATAAAGAAAGATATGACAGTCCCTGCACTCAAGGAGCTTATAATTTAATGAGGGAAAAGAATACATAAGATGAAAAATGTCTGAGGGGGAGAGAAGAGTAGACTCCAGAAGTGCTGCAATTTCAAGGAACATGAACATATCTGAGGAACTGTAAATTTCAGAGTTAATTTCATTCTGCAGAATGAAACTTTTTGGAGATCATAAAATCCAGAAGATCAACCAACTGGGAAATTAATTCCCTGAGTCCCTTCCTTAAATGTTGGAGGATCTCAGAAGAGCTTTTTAATGTCCATTTTCCATTCTCTCTGAAGGGAGGGAGAGAGGGCCCCCAGAAGATACTGAAAATTTAATAATCATTGCTCACAAGTTGGTATAAGCTGGCTCCTGCACATTCCTACAAAGAGCTCAACTAACAAATAATCAGCACCTCCTTTTCATCTTTAACTGCCTTAAGTTCTACCTAGCCTAGAAACTATTATTATGTAAGGCTTTCTTCATGTTTGAGAACCAAGAAGTTTTTTAACTCGTTTTTTTATAATCTTCATTGATTTAATTTTTTAATAATCTTCAATGATTTCTAAAATAATTCCAATCAAAATTTGAAGCTATTTATTAATACTGTGTTGAAAAAATTTTCTATTTTCCATAAAAAGCCTGAAAGGTAGTGTATACTTAATTCTATATTATGATTAGGTTGAAATTCCATTGAAAGTTGGTTGAGCCATTACAACCAAGCCTTGGTTGGGTGATTTACACCTTTGGCAATATGGACATAAGGAACCATTCTTAGCATAAAATTTGCTAATGCAAAAAATAAAATGAATAGAATTACAAAGGAAGCTAGACAGAAATATATTTATCAAAATATATATTAAAAATTCATGGACTCTAGTTTGAGTTCTGACTTAGGGCCCTATGTACTTCATTTTAGGAATATGGGATTGAAGTTGATGACCTCTGAGGTATTTTCCAGTTCAAAAAATTTATAATCCTATGGAGAATTCTACTTGAGTCCAAATAACCTGATGGTTTCCTAGAGGAGTAGGAATGAAGTAGATCTGTGTGATTCACTATAACTTAGAATAGAAAATTATTGTTGCATTTCTCTCTCAACCACAATGAATGATCCAATGTTATTGAATCTTATACTCTTTTGGATGAATTCTGAAGAATAATTCCTGGTGTGAAGATGAGATTAACTCTCCCCTTGTATACTTTTAAATTTAATCAATAGAAGTGAATACACCCCTATTTAACACCTAAGACAGGGAGATCACAACTCAGAAGCAACTGACTGCCCCCTGGGCAATCCTAAGCAAAGTTACAGTCTGCAATTGGTCCCTGCAAAGTGGAGGAAGACACAGGAAGTGACAAAAAGAAGGGTCTTTAAAAGCAGCTGCAACTTCCTGTGAGGGAATCTTTGAACTCTTTCAAGGCTGTGGACGTTGGGGGAGGATCATCTTCTTCAGCATGGACCTAGGACTCTAGCATTTGGTAAGATTGCTCTGAGATCTTCTCCCCTTGGACTTTGGCTTGGTGAGTGGAAAAAGTTGATCTTCCTTTCCTAACTTCTGGAGAGATTAACACCAGAAAGACCTCCCTCTCAGAGGAGGCTGCATGGGTGAAACCCTTGCTTAATTTACCTTTGGGCCCTCCAACTGGGGCTTCTGGAGCCCTGCTGGAGTAGAGCCAGGGGCTGGAGCAAATATTTAGGGTGATAAGCCAGACTTTCTCACTCTGCCCTCTTTCACATTTCTCTATCTTACTCTTTCCCTCCATTTTGTAAATAAAACTGCTGAAAATTCATTTTTAACTTGAGTTATAATTTTAGTGACAACATTCTGTCATATTTTAGTCAAACCATTAATTTTAACCCTTACATTGATCATATTATTGTTTTAGAATAAGGTATAATGTTCAACTTTTTAAACAATAAAGAATATGAGGTAATTTCTCTAGGAATAATATTGCTTTTTTCCAAGGCAGAAGAGTGGTAAGGGCTAGGCAATGGGACTTAAGTGACTTGACCAGGTTCACACAGCTAGGAAGTGTCTGAGGGCTTATTTAAACTTTTCTCTATGCTTGGCTCTCAATCCACTGAGCTACCCAGCTTCCCCCTAGTAATATTGCTTATTAATATATGCAAGCTTCTGCTAACAAAGAATGCCTCTCTCACTGGTCTCCTAAGTAAAAATAAGCATGCGTGAGTCCTGTCTCTTGTTTATGAAAGAAGAAATTAAATTAAGTAGCTTTTAATCATTTATAAGGATTCTTCTATAATAATTTGATAAGCTGTAACTATGTGATTTAAATAAGATAGAATAAGAATAGTATTAAAAATTTCTGTAATGATGAAAGTGCCTCTATACTTTCTTTTACCTTGCCACATGCTCTAGAGGTTGAGACATGAGGAAACCAGAAAACCAGGGCCCTAGTCTTATGGTATCATAACCAAGTCACTTGGGAAGGGAAAGGAGAAAAGTAAGGTTCATTTCCTGGTCATAACCCTTATTATTCCCTGGTCATAACCCTTATTATTGAAACTGATTCTTAAAATCCATTTCACCAACCCCGTTTGGGAGCCCTTTTTAGAAAATGCATTCAGAAATGCCTAACCCTATTCACAACCTCCATTGAGGCATTACCTATGCTAGAAACTGGATGTCTTAGACCACGTAGACTGGGTATAACTGCTGTTTATTTTGTAACCACAAAATAAAAGCAAATCTTTGGTTTGGGATTTTGGCCCATTTAATTTTATTTCTTTCACTTATAAAAAAGAATTGTGTCCTCTTTTTGATTGGCCTGACATAGACCTCAACTCCTCTTTCATTATTTCATTACAAGAGAGGCATATCTCACAAAAACAAGGTTCCCCCGCCATGTGGCTGCAATGATCAATAGCTAGAGTTTGCTGACTTACCTTACCTAAGAAAGTTCATATTTACAAATAAATAAGGAACAGTTCTTCACTTTGCCTCTAACAAAAGCCAGCCCAGCAAGATGCTTTGAGGTCTGGGGATAAATTACTGTATCTTGAAAGCTGGCTGAGCTTTGAGGTCAAGATTTAAGAAAGGTTTCATGTAGAAATTATTATAATTCTACATTCATTTTCCTCAATGGGAAGTTGGTGTCATGTGAGGATATAAAGAAGCCCAGGTATTAAGGTAATAATTAAGCTTTAAAAAGGAACAATAATAAGAAAAAATACAAAAAATAAGATATAAACTTATATATCCAAAGTAGGATTATAGAATCTTATGAAATGAGGAGCAGAGACAAACTAGGAAAAAATAGAAAGCAAAGTATGAAATAGCCCATTGCCATAGCAGGAGATAGGGCTAGAGTATCATCAAGTGTGGGCTCATTTACAGTGATCTTATTTATATAAATTAGAGGATATAGAACCAGACTAGTACCAAGAAGCTACCCAGAGAGTCCATTCTGGGCAAGTAAGAAGATCAGGAAACGATGAAGAAGCAGGCAACTCTTTGGCCTAACCTGTGGCACGAGAGCAGTTTGGTATCCAAGCACAGTGATGAATGACACTATGGGCCCAAACCATTTCCAAACAATCAGAAAAAGCAAGACCTCCACCTGATATAGCATCCAAGTAGCCCTGGCATGATCTAAAATTCACATGACCTTTGGCCTGAATCATAGGAGGAAAAAAGACCATACAATTCCTGAACAAGGAAAGGACTAGTCAGTCACCAATCTCAGGATTAAATTGGGCCTACACACATTATTCAAGAGTACTAGAGTGGAACTTCATATAGAGACAAGTCCTCAATTGGGAAAGTGAGTAAACAGAAGAAAACATTAGCATAACATTGAAGAAATATCTCGGTCTGAGAGAAGCCCATGAGGTAAAAAATAATGGCATAATTCTACAAAAAAAGTTTAAATAGAGCCTGAGAGAGAAAAATGTCTTGGCCACAGGGCCTAGAAGATGACCAGAAGAAATGAAGCAAAAAGTAGAAAATGGGAAGAAATATTTCAAGGAGAATTAATACCTTAGGACAGACAGTGGTAATATGCCTGTCTCAATAACTGAACTCCCTATAATTGTAATGGACAAAAGGCAAAACAAAAATCAAAAGAATGAAAAGAATAGAAGAAAATCTAAGGCACATTATCAATTATAAATAATCTAAAAGAGATTTTTAAAAATCATTGGGGTACTGGAAAATTATAACCAGAAAAAAAGTTTGAACATCATATTCAAAGAAACTACAAAATACAAATTTCCCAGATTCTTTGAATGATAGGGAAAGGTAAAAACAAAAAGATTTTAGTGGTGACTTTCTAAAAGAAGCCCCTAAAAAACCTTTCAGAATTGTAGCCAAAATGGAAAGTTTCTAATTCAAAGAAAAAAATATTGCAAGTGGCCAAAAAGGTAGAGTTTAAGAAACAAGGAGCCATAGTCAGAATCATCTAAGAAAAAGATAGAACTGTTGGAAATAGGATATTCTACAAGACAAAGTTTAACAATTATTCTAATGAAAAGACCTGAACTGAGTAGATAATTTGAAAAGGAATTTCAAATGGAGTAGGTAATTTATTACAATCCTCTAATTATCCAGGTAGATATTAACCAGAAGGATCTAAAAGAAGTGGTTGCTTGGAGTGGTGGCCTATGGTGCCAGAGGGAACTTGAGCCAGAGTTGTGGCACAGATCGAAGACCTTCTAGTTAGCCCACTCATCCTTTTTCTCTTTCACTTTTACTAATAAATAATTGTAATTTAATATAAAATCTCCAAGATTAATTTTAATTATACCAAAAACCTTTGTTCCCTCTGCCTTTTGGTGAATTTTGGAGAAAACATCTAGGAGAATGTGTATATAGGCAATAATTTCACCTGAGTGGTTGATGTAGGAGCAACTAGACTGGTTAATGATAGCATATGCTCCATCTTGTGCTGCCATAATAAGGTCAAGGACTTAGCCAATTTTGAAGCATAATTTGTGCTAAAACATTTAATTTAATGTTGATCATATCAGTGAATGCACTGGGTTTTACATGTATCATTGAGTAAGACCAAATATTATTGATAGTTGTACTAGAGTTACCGTTTAGTGTCTACATCCCCAATAATATCCTCAACAGCCCATGTAGTCAAGCAGTTGTTTTGCTTCTGTGTTTCTCCTCCCACAGTTCTTCCTTTGAGTGTGGCTAGTTTTCTTTTGTTATAAAAGTAAGGAGATATCTTTACTACTACTATCTAGTTACTATAGTAGTATATTAATCTGGGAATCTGTGCTTTTGATTCCCTTGATGGCTGTGCAGGGACACCCAAGTCCTGCCACTCAGCTGGATGTTATGATAACTGCCCCTTCTTGATAACAGTGCCCAGGCAGGATCCCTAAAGGTCAGTAGATGGGTAACCCTTTCAGGTCTCACCTGGGGTTGGATTGATTATTGGTATTGGGCTCTATTAGCCTTGGATAATGTTCATCTGACTGAGTTGCTCCCTCCCAAGAGTGGTGATGGAATAACTACTCTAGGAAGGTACTTAATAATCTTTATCTATGATGTTGATAAGGAAAAGGAATGATCAGGAACAGACTGGGGATAGGAGACCCTGTCACTAAAGGTTATGACACTAATCCCTCAGGACTGTAGGCTACTTCAGTAATGCTGGAGCTCTTGTTCTTCACCTCTTTTGGCTCAGCTTGGCCACAGCCAAACCAGGAAGAGCAATCTGCTTGGTTGATGCAGATATGATGATCCCTCTCAGCTTCTTACTGCCAGTTGTTATATCAATTCTACAGCCTTCAGGAAATATCTCCCTTACTACCCTCTGCTTCTTCTCCCACCCACTTCCCGGTGCCCCACCCCCACCCCCGGGCCAGGGATACCTAAATATCTAGTGATGGTTTAGATGACTAAATATCTAGGGGAATTCAGAGAGAACCAGAGGATCCACGGTCAGACACACAGGTCAATCAATGTCCAAGATCAGATTAATGCTTCAAGTCAAGGGTTTCAGGCCAGGGCTCTAAAACCAAAAGCCAAAGCCAAAGCCAAAAGCCAAAAGCAAAAGCCCCTCTCAGAAGGCAACCCCCTTTCCTCTTGTCCTCACGGCATCTGGGAACATTCAGATGTCTCCAACTGTCTTCACCTGTCAATCAAGGTGAGGCTCTCAACTTCCAGAGTTTGAATATGACACTTTCTCATAAGTCCTTCAGCCTTGCTCTGGATTCTTGCATTGCTGCTAGTAGAGAAGTCCTTTATGTTTGATTCTACCACAGTGTATCAGTCTCTGTGTAGAATGTTCTACTGGATCTGCTCCTTTCACTCTACATCAATTCCTGGAGGTCATTCTAGTTCACATGGAATTCCTCCAGTTCTTTATTCCTTTGAGCACAATAGTATTCCCTCACCAACAGATACCACAATTTGTTCTGCCATTCTCCAATCAAAGGACATTCTCTTATTTTCCAATTTTTTGCCACCACAAAAAAGCACGGCTATAAATATTTTTCTACAAGTATTTTTTCCTTATTATCTCTTTGGTGTATAATCTAAGCAGTGCTATGGCTGGATCAAAAGGCAGACAGTCTTTTAGAGCTCTTTTGGCATAGTTCCAAATTGCCATCCAGAATGGTTGGATCAATTCACAACCCCACCAGCAATACATTAATGTTCCAATTTTGCCACATCCCCTCCAATATTCATTATTCTCCCCTTCTATCATTTTAGCCAATCTGCTAGGTGTGAGGTGATACCTCAGAGTTGTTTTGATTTGCATTTCTCTAATTATTAGAGATTTAGAACACTTTCTCATGTGCTTATTGATAGTTTTGATTTCTTCATCTGAAAATTGCCTATTCATGTCCCTTTCCCAAATTGGGGAATGGCTTGATTTTTTGTACCATTGATTTAGCTCCTTGTATTGAATCAATAGATTTCTTAAAAGGGAGGAAATCGGTAACTGTGATTTAGAAAAATCTGAGTTGGGTCAAAAGTATTCATTGTTCTTTATGACACTTTATGAAAGCAATAAGGGGGCAAATGGAGAGGCAAAGTTCTTTGGTATTTCTGCTTAAAGTTCAAAAGGGGGATCCTCTCATTAAGTTTAACAAGAGAGACAACCCAAGGGTGTTTGTGGAGCCAATATATTTGGTGGCATATCCAGCATCCATGCTGCCCAATTGAACCTGTCTTTCTAAACTGCAGGCCTATAATGCTATAAGTCCTAATTGATTAAATTCTGGTTTATCCATTCCTGGGTATAGTCATAGGTGTTGGGAATGTTCTGGCTTCTTAGTTTTTCATTACTCACCACATAGGGGCTCTCAAGATCTATAAAATTGGGGATAATCTGTATGTCTCCTGCTGATTGGTGAGCCCACCGCTTGCCTTGATCTGTCTAGACATCTCTATTGTAAAAAGGAAAATTTAAGTATTTATAGATATATATTATATATAGATATATAGATATATATTAGAATGTGTGGCCGCCAGGAATCAACAATTCAGGTTGATTCCGTAATTAAATCAGACCCAAGTCATCATTGGGTTGAGGAGTTTATTTACAATCTGGTAGGAATAAAGAGAAGGGGAGAGGCTAGTCCAGGCCAAAGGCCTGGATGGAGAGAGAAGAAGATTATAAAGCTTAATAAATGAAGCTGTAAGCCACAAGGCCCAACAGCCAGATAGGCAGAGTTTAGAATTGGCCCAGCTAGGCCAAGCAAGTCAGCCTAACTTACCCATGTGACAATATAGAGTGTAAGCTGTCTGTGGTCTCAGGAGATGCTT
>NC_058130.1:291475271-291486810 GCF_016433145.1 Gracilinanus agilis | reverse complement strand
TCCCCCCTGATGATCATATTGGGTGCCTAGTCACCCCAAGTGATCATGTTACACAAACATCTTCTACCACAAAGGTCCTTCTAACTACAATAGTTAGAGATAAGAGGGAAATGGAAAAGAGAGAAAGCAAAACCAATGTTTTGCTAAGCGCGTTGACAAAAAACCAATTGGGGGCAGTCCCCTATTGGCATATCATGTACAATTGAAGTAGCTGTTCAAAACCCATCAGTCCATTCATTAGTACCCAAAGTTCATTCTGGATCGCTTGATGCAACAAACCCCATCAGTTCAATCAATTGCAACCCAAAGTTCATTCTGGATCTCTTGATTAAACGTAGGTTCTTCAGGCATCTCTCTGCAAACAGTTCATTCTCTGGATTAGGGAATTAGCAAGTTTCTTTCCCTAAGAATTTTTTTTAAAACAAATCAAAAATTAATCTTGGATATAATAAAAATACGATTAATCTTGGATTTTATAAAAATACAATCCCCCCTGACATGGGTATTTAGAAAGAAATACCCAGATCAGCTCAATATATATAGTTGAGTCATGGGGTTGTATGAGTAAATGCAAAAGAAAAAAAAGAAAGAAAAAAATATAAAAATCAAATAGAAGAAAATTGAAGCTTTTGAAAAAGAAAGGCATTAAAATCAAAATATCAAAAGTTATGTACATAAAAATTTTTTGAAGGAAACAAAATAAAATTATAACAGGCCCTTGTATTAGGGTCTAATCAATTATAATTTCCATCCTACTAGTCTGTAGGATACAATGCAGTAATACTGCACTTACCCATTTGCAGCTAAGACTACAGGAAGTTGCCATTCTATAAGAGAGAAAAAAGGACCAGATTTATATGCAAGGGAAGTGTCTGTCATTCCCTTTACTCTCAGGAATATATGGGTGAGCCAGATGATAGCCAACCTGCGGTACCTGACTGGCAGTGTAGTTCAGAGAGTCCTACGTCTTAACATATGTTAAGCGTTGCAGCTTCGATTCTTACACTGAGTTCAAGTCCTTAGTGTTGGCGTGGGAGTACCTCAATCCCACCTGTATATGTATGACGTCTTTAACCTTGTGCTCCTTGGCACTGTGCAGATGTTCTCATCAATCCCATTGGATTTGTCAGTCGGTCTTCATGACCTTGTGCTTTCCTTAGCACCATTAATGGCTCATGTATTCCCTTCTCCTGGAATTAGACAGAAGCATTAATCACAGTCCCATAACATTTAACAATGTATGGCAAGTTCTTGGAGTCTAAACCTTGTGAGTAAGCAGTAATATTACAGCAAATATATATATATTAAAATCAACCTGAATTGTTGATTCCTGGTGGCCACATATTTTAATATATATCTATAAATACTTAAATCTTCCTTTTTACACTATTCATATCATCAGTAGTGATTGGCACTATAAGGCTAGGAAAAGGGAAGAACATGTGGGCTAACAAGTGGTCAGGATGGCAGCTATAGTCAATATAGTCCACAAGAAAGGGATCTGCAGTTTGTATGAATCAGGTCTGGTATGTACATAGGTAGTGGGTGTGATCTGAGCTAGGTGATGTCTGGTACATGGCTGTCATTTTCCCAAGGTACATTCTATAGTTCATACCACTAGCTAAGTGAGAGGTCAAAATCTTTCTCAATAGTAGTTAGATCTGCTTCTCTCTGGTATAGTTCTTATGTCATTTCCTGCATTTTTAATGCAAGGTGGAATGAAGTCAAAGCAGTGTTGTGAAATTTTTATCCTCAGAAACACAAATAAGTGAAAAGAAGTCTCCAAGACAAAAAAAAATAGGTTTATTGATAGAGGACCAGTATGAGAATAAAGCCTGGCTCTGGTAAAGATAAAAGATCCAGAGCATTGCAAGAGTCCTCCTTTAATGCTTAAATAATTATCACAACTTATATAACAAGGTAAAAATAATACAGGAAAAGGGAAATGAGAATCAGTCACCTGATGTGATATGTAGCTAACATGTCCCAACAGAAGAGATGATTTATACAAAGGGTGGAGTAGAGGTCCTAAGCCTCACTCCATAAGAAAACAACAAACGTGATTAATGCTCAGAGAATAAGAATACAAGTTCAAAGTCACATTGACTGGATAAAAGACTATTTAACTATAGTTACTTTACTTATGCTAACATTGTTTAACTATGCCAAAATTATGATTGAATCAAGACTACTTCTAACATTAAAATCTAGTCATAAAGGGGGGTAGGGGATTTCTTGCTCACAGTAGGGAGGAAGATAATCTGGTAGCAGAATGTTTAGCATGCCAGAGAATCTCAAAGAAGAAACCCTTGCCATCATCCCTACCATAGGCACAGAGGACCAGGGATGTCTTAAGTATTCTCCTTTTTCTAGAATTTTTTTGCCTCAGATCTTTTTTTTTTGCATCTGATTTATTAACAGGTAAAGCCTAACACATAACAAGTGGTGTAAGGGCAAGAGCAGTCACCACTCTCTGGACTCCCATAATGGGACCTGGATGTGGGTGTAAGAAGTCTTACTAAAAGGAGTATATAAGAATATACACATCATAGAGTGACAGATGCACAAAAAAACCCATTGCCCTGGTGTAGTGGGTGGTATTCATTATAACACTTTCTTGAAAAAGACACAGCTTGGTTTAGAGTTATGAGACAGATGAGACAGAGCACAGGGAACTTACAAAGCCTCTTCTTTATCTTGTCCCTCCTTTGAAGCTCAAGCAATCTTAGCACGAGAGCAATGGATTCCTCTACCTTAATGGCAGATGGGCTTATCAGCAGAATATGTTATGTTCCCTGGAAGTTTTTGATATAGATGTTGTCACCTGATTGAAAATTGTGCAGTGAGTAGCAAGTCCATTGTCATTTTGTAGGACTCTGCTATGAATCGAAATGGGAAGATTTTCACCCAGCAGTGATGTGGAAACTATGGGGAGGGGAGGTTTGCAAAGGAAGATATGTGACCAAATAGCATTTCAAAAGGTAAAACATGTAATTATCCCTTGGATCTCTTGCACAAGTAGAAGAGGACTAGGGGGAGAACATAAGTCCATTTAAAATGTATTTCACTGCAGAGTTTTGCCAATTATACTTTTAAAGTTTCCTCTTTGGGGCAGCTGGGTAGCTCAGTGGATTGAGAGTCGGGCTTAGAGATGGGAGGTCCTGGGTTCAAATCTGGCCTCAGACACTTCCCAGCTATGTGACCCTGGGCAAGTCACTTGACTTCCATTGCCCACCCTTACCACTCTTCCACCAGGGAGCCAATACACAGAAGTTAAGGGTTTTAAAAAAAAGTTTCCTCTTTTTTTCTCTCAACCTGACTTGAGGTTTGGGAGTGGTATGAATTATGATAGGCAGGGTTCAAACTGAGATGGAATTGAACTTGTGTCTGTAAAGTGAGTCTCTCTATCTGAATCAATGTATGCTGGGGGGTCCAAATCTGGGAACAATTTCTTTAAGGACAATTTTTGATACAAAGTCTACTGTGGCCCTGGAGGAAGGGAAGGCCTCAATAGACCTAGTAAGCTGGTCAGCATTTACAAGGCAATGCTTATAAATACCTGATTTAGGCATGTTAATACAGTCCATATGGAAATGTTCAAATGATGTATAAGCTAAAGGATAGTCATCAAATGCAACCTTCCTAAAAGCATGTTGGCTTTTTGTGATCTAGAAGGCAAATTTGATAATAAAATGTCTTAGGCAGAAAAAACTTTGTATTCTTTGTGACCTCAGATACATGCTTTACATTAAACTTTATGTTACAACATGTAACCTCTTCTTCATTGTAGTTTGGGAAGTCATTTCCTTTATTCTTGAGAGGTAGGTGGAATGTCTCTTCTTCATCAAGATGAGGTGTGAGCAAGAGTATAAGGGCAAAGTAATTGATAGCAGTGGTGTTGGCTGTGCCAGCTCTTCCATCACCAAAAGATATTAAATCAGTGTCCCTGTTATGGGCTGAGCAGTGAATAACTAAGAGAGAGTTAGGAAGTTTAATGGCCTCCAGGAAATCACAGATAACATCAGCATTGACTATAGAGAGAGATCAGGGTTCAGCCTCCAGCTGGGGAGAGCAGAGCATTCCAGGGTTGAGAGAGCTGCTTCCAGGGTAGAGAGAGTGAAAAGGCACCAAACTTTCTCTTTTATACTTTCCCTGACACCTCCCACAAAGGAAGTGGGAGTTGTCAGGGGAAGTTGTAACAGAAAGAATCCTGGGAGTTGTAGTCTTCCAGGGCTTACAACCATTCCAAATGACACAGAACTCATAGAGAACCAAGAATTCCCTTTCACAATGGTAGGGAAGCAGACCAGACAAAATCTGAATCAGAAACCATTGTAACACCAACATAATGGATACCGTCCCTCATAAAGGAAAAGCCCTCAGTATAGAGATTTAGGTCTGGATCAAGAAATGGAATGTCAGTGAGGTCTTGTCAGGGTCTCTCAACTATAATGATAACAAGTTTATAGTCATGTAAAAGAAGCATTTCATCTGATAAAGGATTTTCTTGTAGGAATGTGACAGAATTAAAAAATTTTTTTTCTTTGCCCAACCAGATTACCTCATATCTAGCAAGTCTCTGGTCAAAGAACGACTGGGTATAGCATTTTAAAATTTGGACTTTCACTTCAGAGGGCAAAGTACAGTGAGGTGAGAGACCCAAAATATTGCAGGCCTTGTCCACCATAAAATCATTCATCTGCCACAGCTGGATAGCATGGAGGTGCCCCTGAGGCAATAACATCTAGCTAGCAGGAATAATAGCCAATAGGGCGAAGGGATGGTCCAAGACACAAGGTGACTATGCTAAATGCCACACCCTTCTCTTCATGGAAAAAGATTGAAAAAGAAGGCTACTATCAATGTACGAGGCCTATAGCAGGGTCTGAGAGGAAAGACTATTTGATAGAGTCTATGGCTGTCAGGTTTTCAGACTACAAAGTGAAAGTTTATGGAACAAAGTCTTAGTTAAAGCTGTTAATGGTTTAACAATCTCACCAAAAGATGGATTCCATTAATGATTGATCTATAGTTGTCTCTTGGTATTTGAGTTTTCCATCCTCTGTACGGCTAGAGCTTTCTTTGCTTATACTTGTCTGGAAAGGAAAGTCTAAATATTCAACTTGATAGAGATACCATTTCGTTTTAGAAATCTTATGGCCTCTTTCATATAATTGTAATACCAGGTGAATACCACCCTTTTAACAAATCTCATCTTCAGGAGACACTACTAATATAGATCATCAACATATATAAGAGTAAAGCTTTCAAAAGAAGTGGCAGATAGGGCTTGTTGCAGGATTTGAGAGAAGAGAGTTGGGCTTTCTACCTATCCTTGAGGAAGTCTTGTCCAGTATCGAGTCCCTTTCCAGGTGAATGCAAAGAGGATCCAGGTAGATTTACTAATTAGAAGACTGAAAAAAGCTGAACATAAATCAATTACAGTGAAGCATTTAGCTGTATTTAGAATGTAGAAACAAGGGTAGCTGAGTAGGGAAGTACTGAATGTCCAGGAATAACATAAGTTACTAGCACAAAGATCTTGCATAAAATGTTATACAATTTGCCATCAGGACTCGGCTTGGGTTTTTTAACAGGGAGTATGGGTGTATGCTGATTTGCATGGAATTAAAACCCCTTGATCAATTAATGCATTAATTATAGGTTAAATCCATTCTATAGCTCCTTTAGATAGTTGGTATGTTGGTTTGGAGAGAAGAGGGCCATCCTTTAATTCAATAGTAACAGGAAAAGTTGATTTTAAAAGTCCCACATAATAATTGGATCTAGCCCCAAATGAATCAAGAATAGTAAATGGAATCTGCTTAAGTCTCCAAACAAGCAAAGACAGGTGGTTCTGAGCCTAATAATATAAGGAATGAAGAGGGTCTTCTGACAGCTTTAGAGATAAAGACCAACCAGGTAAGCATTTGATAGTAGGCTCTTAATTTATACAACTGATCTCTTCTAGTAATGTCAATAGAACCATGTGGCCTGAATAGGAAAGAATGATCTAAGGTTGGAGGACCAACAGTAACTTGTTAGGGGGCCAAAATATTTGTATGTTGGGTTTGCTAGCTACACCAATGATAGACTGTGTGTCAGTGACATTAGGTGGACCTGGGAATGAGGTTAAAATGGATAAGGAGGTCCCTGTGTCTAGCACACAATCATAGATTGTGTCATCTATCATAACAGAGATAGAAGGTTCAGAAGTGCAGGAGGAGGTAGAGCTGACAGGTTCTAAAAGGATGTCAAGTTCAGAAAAGAAATTCTTCTACTTCTGGCTGTGTCTCATCTTTGTCATCCTTGCCCCATCCTTTCATGCACTATGAGGGAGTTGAAGTCCCTCCTTTCTGTCATCAGAGTAGGTAAGGATAGTCTATCCTATCTTGACAGTGTAATTCCTATTTTTTTCATTGTATTTCTGTCCTTATGACGCTGCCTAGCAAGGTGGGCCTTTTTGTATACTAGTAATAGTCTAGTGGCTTCCTTCTGTCTGCCTTGGGAAGGATGATGGTGCTCAGGAATCTTATAAGAACAGATTTACAGTAATATATTTTCTAAAACAGTATCTCATAATTGGTCAAGAAGATCATCTCATGACTCAGATTCTAGTCATACCTATTTGGACAGGAAATTTTTCCTGCTCCCCCTTGTCCTGAGTAATTTTACAAGAGGTTTTTTTTAAAATTTCCCTTTTTATTTGACATGTGGCAGTTAAAAGTTTTCTCAGCTTCTTTCTCACACACATACCCTTTCACAACCAGCACAATTGTATTTTAAGAGGAGAGACAGAATCTACTAATCTGGATTCTAATAAGACAGTCATGCAAAAATCAGACTGGGGATAGGAGTATGACAGAAGCAATATTAAAAAAGCATTTTTTCTAAAGGAAATCTCAAGATCAGATTTGTCACCTAGTAGGGAGAAGAAACTAGAAATATCTGCTTCCTCACACCCAGACAGAGACAAGGTAGAAAAATTCTAGTATTTTATATAAATTGTTTTTTTTTAAACCCTTGTACTTCGGTGTATTGTCTTATAGATGGAAGATTGGTAAGGGTGGGCAATGGGGGTCAAGTGGCTTGCCCAGGGTCACACAGCTGGGAAGTGGCTGAGGCCGGGTTTGAACCTAGGACCTCCTGTCTCTAGGCCTGACTCTTACTCCACTGAGCTACCCAGCTGCCCCTCTAGTATTTTAACTTCACATATAGAGTAACAAAGTCAGAAAAAATACAGCAGAGAGCTTTATGGTAAAGCAGGTGCTGATGTCCTGATTGGTTGTCCAATAGCATCATAACAATCGTGCCTGAAATGAAGGTTTTCAGAAGTATTTTATGATAAAATTATCAATATTCATATACAGTTTTCCACATCCTATCTCAAATAGCAAAGTCTTGTAATGGATTCAAATATCTTTTTTTAGGGCATACTTAGTATCATTTCTAACATCTGCACAAAATAGCAACAGAGTTGTCAGAAATCACAATCACTCACCAAACTTCATTTTTTAGGTTAGCATGCAAGAAAAATGGAAGTAGTGGAAGTTCCTCCATAAAGGAGGCATGAAACCACACCTTTCAACACAGCATAGCAGCAGCAATTTGCACTTAGCAAATGCTCAGATGAAAACGTGAAATAAAAGCAATTCCAAATCAGTAAGATGGAAAGAAATCTAAAGAACATCCCAGTTAATTCAAGAATTTAAGAATTCTAAAAGGATTTTCTGGAAGAAGTGTCTCAGTTCAAAAGAGAATCAATTTTGGATTTGAACTTCAAGGTTAGACTGTACTACCAGGTTTTCCCATTCATGGTACATGTTCTACTACATGAAGAAACTTTTCACTTAAATCTCTTCATGCAATCAGATTCATATACAGCTTCTTTATGATTTTTCTTTATTAGTGTTAAAATGTGTTTGAAATAAAAGGAGTAAAAGGAGCTTTAATAAGGCTTTTAGCAATAGTTTAAGTGAATTTATAACATTACAATATATAATATAATTCAGAAGAAGCCCCTCAAGTCCAAAGACAATTAGCTGAAAAATAACTCTAAATTACATCAGACAACACACTAAAAGTGAAATACAAGAATTTAAACAGAAGTTTGAAATTAGTGGCAAATATTTTTAAATCTTTAGGATGGAGCTTCACAGACAACAGTAAGTTTACAGTTATTATTTTCTCAATTGAAAGATAACAAGAGGACCATGATGAGTTTTCAGACCAAAGTTTCTGCAAAAATACTTAGTTTTTGGACAACAATTCAGTCTATATTTCTTTTTACTTATTTTAAAAAATTTAACCCTGACTACATTTTAACAATTTTGGACATCACTAAAAATTTCCTCAAACTTTAATTCACTTTTTCTAAGGCTCAAACCATCAATGATGTTTAACAATGTCAAAACCATTTGATTATTGTAGTTAGTACTATTTTGATAGATTTTGCATTTCATTTAACCTTTCATCATTAACTAATCATGATTTCTTTGATTTACTAGTTCTAAGAACATTAAAGAACATGAGATTACTAAATCTTATATAACTGACAACAGGATATCAGAGAACAAAATTTGTTTTTTTTTGTCAGCCCAGTGCATTTTGGGATTAGTTTTGGAATACTTTCACAACTGTTCACATTATCAAGTAGTATTTGTTACCTTCTAAAGTCTGATGATTTTGCAAACACTGACATGATTTTCTTATTCAGAACCTGAAAGTTTTCTAAGTTTTAAATTCTAAACATTAAGAGCATAATCAGAATTAATATTTATCATTTTTCATGCATTCATATTCAGTGATCATTTATTAAAAGATTAAAAATGTATT
The DNA here is from genome assembly GCF_016433145.1 of Gracilinanus agilis. Taxonomy (NCBI): domain Eukaryota; kingdom Metazoa; phylum Chordata; class Mammalia; order Didelphimorphia; family Didelphidae; genus Gracilinanus; species Gracilinanus agilis. The sequence goes on along the minus strand of NC_058130.1, from coordinate 291,477,975 downwards.
GAATATAGAAAGGAAAATGTAGTCCCTTGTCCTCAAGGTGTTTACATTTTAATAGGAGAAATAACATGTAAATAACTGTATGCAGGCATAACAACAACAACAGCAATAGCTGACATGCCATAGTGCTTTAAAGCTTAAAAGTTCTTTTTGTATAATTCTATGATATAATATAGTGGAAAGAATGCTCATATTAGAGTTCAAAGGGAGTTAAATCCTACCTCTGATATTTCCTATTTTTCCCCATCAGGTAATTAAAAAATTATTTTCCATGGTTCCATGATTCTTATTGTCTTTCTCTCCTTGTCCCTTCCCCCTTCTGGAGTTGGCAAACAGAGATTTATCATTTTCAAAGAAGCGCAATTCTCCTAACTTAGAATTATTAACCTTTAACATATACACTCCTTATTTTGAAACAGGCACAATTTAGATATTTCTAGTGGGGAAATTATAGCATTTCTCTGTCATATACTTATTTTCTGATTATTTTAATGTCTTTTTTTCTCAGTCCAATTTTAATGTGGCCAGCACTGATAGTGGGAGAGAGAGAAAATAACACTTGGAAATATATACAGATATATTTCCAAGTGTTATTTTGAATGTTATTATGAATATATATACATATATTCATATATTTTGACAATAGTAAAAGTTTTTTATTCAAAATTTTCTCTCTTCTCCAGCTGACCAGACTAAAAATAGAGGCAGCTTGAAAATAACTAGTATGAACTGAAACAGATGGTACAAATAATATTTAATTATAATTAATTATAATTAATAATATTTGATTAGAAAAGAAAACAGAGTAATATATATAAATTATATATATATATATATAATAGAGCTAATCTCACTTCCCATTTTTCTTTCTAGCAAATTTAAAGCCTGTGTAACTTGTCTAAGAATTTCACTTGCATATAAACAAAACAGAGAACTAACATGTTTACTATCTATAGATAAAGATATCTGTGAGTTTGGATTTAATTGATCCTGTAGAAGCTGTATTTAATCAATATAAAGTACATTTGATAATCAAGGCTTCTCTTAAAGTAACACAATTTATAACAAGTCAAAACTTAAAAAAAGGAACAGGAACAAAACTGAAACAGAAACTGACCACAAGTGAAATTATTCCTCCCCACTGAACAAGCAAGTCCCTGTCAGAGTAAAATTTACTCTGAGCCTTTCACTCAAAACAAAAAAAAAGATCCCAGGCTTTGTTGCTATCTCATAGATAAGAGTAGCCTTCCTCAAGGGGAAATTGTCTTCTGATATGAGGGATATTTTAAAAACTGAGTACTCATCCAAATAACCTTCCCAAGAGCCAAAAATCATTTAGTGTTAGTTCAAGTCCAATTTTAATTAGTTCAGTTCAGTTAGTTAAGCTTAGTTAGTTCAATCTTCCTCAGACTGAGGGAGCTCTTGACCAGAGTATCTAAGTGTACAAACCAAAACACTAAAAATTTTCCTAAATTTCAGCAAAAAAAAAAAATCAGCTATCTATAAAACACAAATAGACCTAAAACCCATCCAATAAACAAAAACTAACTTAGACTAGTCCTAGCTACCAAAAATAATTCAAGTGTCCTTGCTCCCATTTGCCACACATGACGTTTTCCATGACCAGAGTGTTCTTCCCCAGATCATGAGATTTGGCAAAGATCACAAGATCATGAGGTGAGGACTGCTGAACTCTCATAACCAGGACATTTTCTCAGCTGAACTCCTCTCCAGAAATGTGGAAATAGGAAGAGTATGAGAGTTTTTAGCCCACATCCTCATTAAGTACCCACCAATTAGAGCAGTCTTTTTCTGTCTATGGGATGACCCAAAAATAAACTGACAGAAAGAGAGTAGAAACATTTTAGGTAACCCAAGGCTCTGAATTTTTGTGTTTTATTATCAAGAGAGACCATTAGGCATCAGCTTTTTGATGATTGCTAACTGTAATGAGAAATTGTACAGCCATGTGGAAATCAAGATGATGGACAGTTACCTGCTTGGAATATAGAATGAACCAAGCCTGGCAGGAGGTGGCAGGTGCCAAGGCAATTGAGGTTCAGGTATAAAAGAGAAGATTTGAACTGAGAAAGAATCTCAGATTTGAGATTGGATTGGTGAGGGTGGGTTTTGGAAAGGGTAGGCCTTAGGTGAGCTTATTCAACCAACAACCTATACCAATCAACTTTATCAGTCCCTGATCCTGAATTAACCATCAAGAAGAAACACAACACCTTATCAGCAGAGTAACTTTGATTTAGGTTGGGCCAATCTGGCCCAACCAGGCTGGCATCTGTCATACTTGATTACATCTGTCCTGAGATCATCATTAACACCATTAGCTTTTGTAAGATAAGGACTTCTTGTTTCCCTTCTTTCCTGTCATTTCCCCGATTCCCTTCCCTAAGCCTGTTAGCAATAAATCTTCTTACTTACTTTAGACTTGGTTTCATCTATATTCCTAGGGCTTTAGTAGATCATATCCTTGGGATATTTGAAGGGAAGAGGTGAATTATATCATTCAAGAGCAGAGTTAATTTGCAGCCAATCAAGCATTATCCATTTAGGCCAGATTGTCAGATAATGTATCTGTATAATTCTAACTGTAGATTCATTGTTTTGCTGGTAACTCTGGGACACTGTTATATCTGGAATTTGGGTCCAGAAGATTCACCTTATTTTAGTAACATCTATTGCTGTGGGGGTC